>NC_046662.1:58269447-58280446 GCF_010883055.1 Belonocnema kinseyi | reverse complement strand
GCCTTGGAGGAGATTATGTTGAGAAATAAAAAAAAAAAATTCTTAAAAACGTTGTTTTTCTTGGTCAGGCCGGAAACTTATCAATCCACCCTCGTATATCGCTTTTCCTCGGAACTTTTTCTACTACGATTTTCCCCTCAATATTTTCTGTAACGCTTTTTCCTCGGCACTTTTTCTATCATATTTTATCCCTCAACATTTTCTATAACGTTTTTCCTCTGATATTTCCGAGTAACATTTTTACCCCGGAATTCTGTTTACCTTTTTTCCTCTGAACTTTTTCGGTTACTTTTTTTCTCGGAACTTTTTCTTTACTGTTTTTCCTCATAACTTTCTGTTTCACATTTTTTCTCTAAGGGCTTCATATATCAACTACATTTTAGTCTTAAATCAATATTTAATGTAGTAATGCTGTTCGTGAAGTATCAACGATATTAAAGTATGCTGTTATATAACAGTTGCAAATAATAATTTTTTTTCTTAGAACCAACATTTAATTTTTGTTAAATAAATCCAGTTCAACAAATGATTATTTCTGATTACCAAAATCATTAACATGCTTTCGATTCAACTATGTCAACTTAGTAAATGAAAACTTAGTTTGATTAAGCAGAGGTCTTTGGTTAATGAAGATTATGATGCAGTACACCACCACCAGTTACGCTGCTTTTCATATAGTTGTAACCACGCTTCATGTATTAAATCTTGATTCTTGATCAAGGTGTATCTCCATTCTTTGTACTGCACTCTGCGATGAGCTTCATGAATCCAGTTAAATAGATAAGGATTTCTTATTAATAGAAATCGTGAACATAATTTTGTCTCAACTATGTCAACTTAGTAAACGAAAATTTAGTTTAATTAACGAGAGACCTTTGGTTTACAGAGATTATCATAGAGAGCACCAGAATCAGATTTGCTGCTTTTCTTATAGTTGTAACCACGCTTTTTCACCTGTTTAATCTTGAACTATACTAAAATCAAGTTAAATAAATTCTTGAAATACATGTAGAAGAATCAGAAAATAATACAGGGGGGTTGACGAGGATATGATCATGATTTAGAGTAGGTAAATAGGTTTTCAAAATATTAGATGGAATGATAACTTATACTAAATCTTCGGTTTTATAAGCTGATTTCCTAAACGACAATTAATTCAGGTGAAGGAATCAATAAATACACATACATTTTGAAAATTAAATTTATTTAACTTATTTCGTTACAATAAACGTATAAAAATTACATATAGAATTTTTAAACTTATTGCTTACTTGTACAGTGTTGGTTTCGTTCCATCAATGTTAAAAAATATTGATGACAAGGAATCTTGAATAAATAATCTCAAAATGTTAATTACATTTAACTAATTTCTAAACTAAAATAATTATTCAATAATACCAGCCTCCCGCATTTCATTAACAATTGAAATAATTTCGTGTACATTATTTACGTTTCAAGCTAGTTGATCTAGTAAAAGAAAGCGCAATCGATCCACAAACTTATTGGGATCTTCCCAGGCATCTAACATTTTAGATTTTGCTTTTATTTTATATTCTAAAGAAAGGTCACTTTCAGCATCATCTTCCTCCTCGAAATCATCTTCCGTCTCATCATAGTCATTATTATGCTCATTGATATCCTCATCAGCAGCATCATTTTTTATTACGTATGAAGGACTGTCATATTGGCCAAATTTTTCTTCTGGCTCGCAAAGCCTTGTGCAATATTACAAAATTATTTTTGATTAAAAACATTTTTTTAATACATAGCTCTCCATCTCTCTTTTCCCCTACACTATACATGCTGCATATCATTTACCATCCTTACCTATTATTATATCCCTTCTTTGTTAAAAGATTCTAGAACCTTCTACATTATATCCAGATGTGTCGATATAATTTTTTAACATCGGTAAAATGTAGTGCGTCATTGAAAATAACTTTGAAGCTCTTTGGGAAAAAATTGGGCAGTAGAAATTTGATGTTATTAGTTATAGAAGATTCAGCATTATAGAACAAATTTACACGCTGAATTAAATCATTCTTGATTTTCTATAGACTGTATTATATAATAGTCTTAGTGGATGATTGAAAAAATTCAAATATTTTATTATATTAATCTGTTGCATTTTAAAACTTTTAGCTTAAATCTTTAACATTCAAAAGGTAAAAAACCGACCTTTCTAAATGAGAACTGAAAAGCGAGAATATATCTGTTGATAAAAAAGGCATGTGACCTTAGCTCGAATATCGTTACATCACATAAGGAGCGATAAGCGCCGGGCAGTGTACTCTTGGTATTTACTAAACGTCCAAGAAAGGACTCGAATTAAATTCATGCTGTCTATAATCTCTCTCGAGTCTCGAAATTGTTTTTAATATCTTGTTACATATTCCTCGTTCAGAGGTTAATGTACCTAGCATATGGTGAAAGAATGAATACGAAAGCGATCGTTTGTGAGCTGTAAAAAGAAGTGATCTCTCTATAGAACGATAGCATAGGATAATGAAATGCGTGTAGTCTCAGACTGCCGATGTATGAATGCTTCTGCGAGTTTAAATGCGTGTAGCTGTTAACTCTAGTCCTCGCTCGCTACTTGATACCGGAATAAAGTGACAAGAATCCCTGAGTATATGATCTACGATAAGAAATGCTTTTTTATTCCTTTCTTACCTTCAATTAACTTAATATATAAGATTCTAGACTGCAGAAGAATGTTTTTCACAGGCAGAAACCTTTCGTCAAATCATCATCTATCAGGAATTTTCAAATTAAATTAATTAGCAAAACAGGATGCCATGCATAACTCTCACATAAAATTTCATCTGTCCACCTGCATCTTTTACGCGTTAAACAAATAAAGGCAGGAATTTTTTAATCAAAACAGGATGCCATGCATAACCCTCATATCAAATTTCATCTGTCCACCTGCCTCTTTTGCGCATTGAACAAATAAAGCCAGGAATTTTGAGCTAAAGTATCATCTATCAGGAAACAATAAATCAAATAAATAGTCAAAACAGGATGCCATACGTAGCTCTCATATAAAATTTCACCTATACACCTGCATCTTTTGCGCGCTTAACAAACGCCTTATCTGTCAGGAAGCAATAAATCATCCTTGTTTTTCTCACAATAACCTTGAACCTGTTTACATGAATTTGGTTATGGACTATTGCGTAATCGTGACATCATCAGGATCCTTCGAGAACGTTCTCGAAGCTTAGCACGGGCACGAACCACTATAGGTCGAAGCTTCTCGTTGCCGGTAAGGTAGGAATCGTGGTCCAGAAACCCCCCTGTATATCTACTAATCAATCGAATAAAAGAAATGTGTAATATTTCAAAAATGTTAAGAGCAGTTAATGAACTTAGAATTAGTTTTGAACAATGTCAAACGCCAATAGACAAGTCACAAATATTTGTGAAATTTGCTGAAAATTGCGAAAATTCTGGATAAAATCAATATTTGTAGCTGGAATGAAAATGGCATAAAAACAGAATGGGAGAACTAATTGAATTCATTGATCGTTTTAATATTGACATATTAATGATTAATGAAACAAAATATACGTCAAACTGTTCATATGAGGCAGTTAAAATATGTGATTTTGTAACCTTAGAATGTACTTGTATAAAGTTAGCTAGTGATATATACTTAGTAGCCGCGTAACGAATTTACAAATAGGGAAATACATAAGTTGTTAAATATAGGCAGGAAAGTTATTTTATTTGGTGATCTAAACGCTAGAAATAAGATTTGGAATTGTCACGTAGAAAACAGAAGGGGCCAAATTCTTTCAAATTATGTACAAAATAATAACTGTAGTTTAATGTATCCAAATGACCCTACGTTCTATCCAAATAATGGATCAATGCCTACAACTATTGACATAGGAATTAATAAGAATGTACACTCTTTAACTGATATTCGAGTAGCACATGAATTGAGCTCCGACCACCTACCAATATTGTTTAGCCTAAACGCTCAACATAAAATTGGCAAAAATAGGTTAATTTATGACTATGACAAGACTGACTGGACAAATTGTCGCAACATATTAAATAAAGAAATTGAAATTACACAACAGATGACAAGTATAAACGAACTAGAAAAGCAAGTAAAAAAGCTTACAAACACTTTACAAAATTGCATTGATAAAACAATTCCTAAAAAACCATTAATGCAGACTCGCCATCACCTACCACCTGACATTGTTAAGAAAATTCACGACAAAAGAAGCCTTAGGAAAATGTGGCAACTTACTAGAAATAAAGACTATAAGATACAGTTCAACAAACAAACTCACCTAATTAACTCAGAAATATTTAAGTATAGAAATACGATATGGGGAAATCAGTTAAAAATGTTAAACCCAAATGATAACTCCCTTTGGAGAATGACAAAAATAATCAAAAAAGAATATTATCCTATACCTACATTGCAGAAAAATAATGAGGTTGCATTCACTCCAATAGATAAACCCCAAATGTTAGCAACACAATATGAAAAAGTTCACGACATTGGTTTACAAAATCTTACAAACGAACAGAATCAAATAGCTAAAACAGTTAATAATTTTATAAGTAAAACACAATTAGATGACTACATAGACTATTATACTCAACCTAGTGAAATAATAAGAACAATCAAGATGCTTCCTTCGAAAAAAGCTCCAGGTGTAGATAATATACAAAATATTATATTAAAAAATCTATCAAAAAAAGCAATTGTCAAACTAATGTACGTAATAAACGCTGCGATACGAATGTCATATTTTCCTAGTACTGGAAGACGGGAAATATAATGCCAATACACAAGGCTGGTAAATGTAGTACAGAACCAAGTAGCTATAGACCAATTTGCCTGCCACCAACGCTTAGTAAATTGACTGAAAAAACCATTCTAAAAAGACTTAGTGCCTTTGAAAAAAAAGGAAAATTATAATTGCTGAGTAGTTTGGATTCAGGGAACAGCACAGTACAGTGCAGCAACTCGTAAGAATAGTTAATGATATATGTACAAACTTTAATTTAAACAATGTCACAGTAATGTTATTTCTGGATATTGAGAAGGCATTTGATAGAGCTTGGACAGACGGATTAGTATACAAGATGATTCAGTACAACTATCCACTTATATTAATTAAACTAATTTACTCTTATCTACAGAATAGAAAACTTCACAGTAAATCCCAGGAATAAATTTTATCTTTCAAAAAGATAAAAATGTTGCATCACGTTTATCTAAAGAAAGATAAAATTTACCTGAAAAAAGATACAATTTATCGAAAAAAAAGATAAAGTTCATCTAACGTAAATGTTTTTTTGACATAGGTTACATATGTGAGTTGGCTGCGTTAATTTTCACGAAAACAATGTTCCTAATAAATTTCAAAATCCTCGCGGTATTCTATTTTAAATATTCTTACTTTATTTCACTCATTTTAAACCCAAACATCACTCACCTACATTTACTGAATACACAGTCTGCACTTTGGTTAGTTTATACTAAATAGTGTTTATTTATAACTTTTGAAGTCTACATCAGAGTCGATAGAAAACTGAAGATTTATTCAAAAAAAGTAAGACTGAACACACATAAACCATACATCAGGCCAATGGAAGGAACCGGAAACAAAAACAACCTCAAAGGAGCAGAATCACTGTCGCAGACATTGAATAAAACTGCAGATGAATTGGAAATCAACGAGACCATGGAGAGTAATCAGCAAAAAATGGAGATTCCTGTAAAGGAATATCAAGTTTTAATTTCCAACAGCCATAAACAACAGAGGACAATAGATCAGCTTCTGAAAACGATCCAAGAACAAATGGAAAGGATTCAAAACTTAGAAAAGGCGCAAATTGAACGAGACTCCAAAATGGAGACAGGAGAAGCAAGTTCATCAAAGAGGCAGAGACTGGAGCAAAAACCGAGTACTCAGGCCATCAAAACGAGTGACTCACGTACATCAGTTGTGAAGACAGGAAGATCGAGTGAAATTTCCACAGCCTCGGTAGGTGAAGGGATTAACGTCACCCCTGAAAAGGAACAAGAAGAATACCCAGAAGACCAGCTAACTTGAGGTTACGGAGGCTAAATTTTACTTGTACACTCTTAAAGACGAAAAACCTCAATCCTTTCTTTTAAAAGGACTTGACAATAACGAAAACCCAGACGAAATACTCGACGAACTCAAAAACTACAACGTAGACAAACTGAAATTTTTAATGGCTACTAGATTCACAACGACGAAATCAAAGAAAGAAAATAAAGTGTTACCTATATACTTAATACAAATATCATTCAGTCTTTTTCCAGTGTTGTAGGGAATGAGAAGCAACAAAGTGCTCAAACCCGTCGTACAACACAAACACAAAACAATACAAACTTGACAAACAAAGTAACGAAACATAATGCGCAACCGACAGGACAAATGACAGACTTGACACAAATAACTGACCTAATAAACAAAAATAGTGAGAATATACAAAAATTATTCCAAATGATGAAAGACCTCCTAGACGTTGCCAATGGCCGACAATAACGATTCAGATACACGAAATATCAGATTGAAAAAGTTAAAAATGGTCTCTATTAACGTAAACTCAATTATTCAAAACCAAAGGAGGGGTAGTCTTTTAAATTTCCTTAAAAAGAATGATCCAGACATAGCAGGATTATCTGAAACTAAATTAAATCCAAAACATAAAGTTGAATTTAAGGATTATAACATTATTCGTAGAGATAGGCCAAATTCAATACAGGGAGGGGGAGTTGCATTATTAATTAAAAAAGAGTTTAAATTCAAACAAATAATAGTATCAGAAGTCGAACAATTTAAAAATTCAGAAACGGTAATTATCAGCATCAAGCTGCAAAATAACCAGCAACTATATATTATTGCAGCGTATGCAGCCTATGGAGAAAGGTTAAGTTTTAATGAAGAATTAAATCAATTATTTAAAGTCCTTAAGCTAGATGACCCTGATAATTACTTTGTAATTGCAGGAGATCTAAACGCGAAACATACTAGCTGGCTAAATTCACAAAATAATACTAGAGGAACCTTTTTAAGAAACTGGATAAATGACAATAGAATCACGTAAAAAATAAAATTATATAGCTCGAGCCTCCCGTCTTTCCCTAGAGGAGATTCGTATTTGGATCTATGCTTAGCTGACGGTAGACTGAAGGTCGCCATTTTTGAGAATACAGACAAACTGAAAACATTAGATTATGACAGCGATCATAATGCGATCCAAATGCGAATTTCCTATAAAACTGATATGGATTTTTTATCAGAAAAAATGGAAACTATGCACAAACTTAGTTATAAGAAAACTAATTGGGAAAAATTTGCAAATTTCCTCGAAAAGGAATATATTTCGGACATTCCAAATAATAGAAATCTATCAAATGAAGAAATTGAAGTATATTTGCGGCATATAAATACGGCAATAACGATTGCCGTACAAGAGTATATTACGTCAATTAATAGATATTGGTCTGGAAAAATAAGTAATATTCCCGAAAGAGACCCAAAAAGTATGTTTCCGCAAGTAAACCAAATTTTTAGAACTAAAGGTAAAATATCCATCCCACAATTAAAAATCCCAAATCAGAATATTCCACTTTTACAGGAAGCAAATATAAATGTAGGCAGCCTAATTAAAGATCAAACGGATAAATTGATAATATCCAATCAGGAAGACAAACTAAAAATAATAGGAACACATTTTCAAAACACACACACTAGATTTCTTCACTTTGGAAGGGAAAGATGGAACAAGATTATACAGGAAAAAATAAAGAATTTTGAAACTGACATAGAAAACGATAAAGAAACTAATACTAAAGTAGTCAAATTCAGTGAAGATTTGCGGTCTGATTCACTTGCATTACAAGAAACCATCCCAAATTTCTTAACTTTAAACATAACACTAAACAAAATATTCAGAAAGTTAAATAATAAAAAATCTTCAGGCATTGATGGCATTCCAAATATTGCATTAAAACATATAACACCCACAATAGTGCACGATTATTGTATTTTATTTAATAATATGCTGAACAATAATTTCTTTCCGAAATAATGGAAAAAATCCAAGATAACTCCCATACCTAAAAAAGGAATTAATAGCACCAACCCAGCAGACATCCGACCTATAAGTCTATTGCCGAATATAAGTAAAGTTTTCGAAGTCATAGTAAAGGACTCTCTGTTGCATGTATGCGAAGAGAAAGAAGTTATACCGGAATTTCAGTTTGGATTTCGGCATAAGCATTCAACAATTCATGCAATAAATAAATTAACGTCGGACGTCTATAGGGCAATAAACGATAAAAAATATGTAGGGGCTTGTCTAATTGACCTAGAAAAAGCTTTTGACACAGTATGGATTGAGGGCCTGATTTATAAACTATTAAAGCTAAAATTCCCCAAAAATATCGTAAAAATGATCAAAGAAATGATTTGTTTGAAAATATTCAATATTATCTTTATACATGGAAACTAAAATTAAACATCCAAAAATGCGAAACAATCTTTTTCCATCCACCGCTTAGCGCAGCAAATAGGGACCTAAAGAGAAACTGGAAAGCCTTTCAGATAAAAGAAACAAAGGATGAGGGAGAGCCTGTTCCCAATAAGACATAAGTAAAATATTTAGGCACTAATATGGACCAATAGCTGAATTTCAATCAAAATGCGGAAATACAATTGGAAAAAGCAAATCAATCTTTTTCAAAACTCAAACGGTTAGTTTATAATAAACATTTAAATCCCAAAATCAAGTTAAGATGTTATACGCTAATAGTACGACCAATTTTAACGTATGCTTGCCCAGTCTGGTATAATGTTAGTGCAAGTATAATGGAAAAATTTAGAGTTTTTGAAAGAAAATGCCTCAGAATCTGCCTGGGAAAACACAGATCTGTAGAGTCCGAGTACCAAAAGTACATATCAAATGAAAAAATTTACAATTTGGCTAAAATTAACAAAATAGATTCACAAATATTAAAAATAACGAGAAACTATTTTGCCAGTATTCGGAAAGTAACGAATAACAGTCTCATTTTTGGAATTTATTACCCAAACGACGCATATTACGAAAAAATAATAAAAACTGACCACATTCCACCAGAGGCCTTTATGTATCTGGACAAAAACGGATACATACAAGACGAACATGACGCACCAATCATTTACCACTATCACAGAGGACTGAGACAAAAAGCTATTCTTTGCAAAAAGAACCTAGACACAAAAATCTCACACGAAGCATGGAGGTTTAAAACATGCACGACAAACAAAGAAAAGAAAGACAAACATAGACTAAATAAAGAGAAATATTTTTGGCTCGACGAATAGCTAATCTTTGATGATCCTACAATTCTTATAATGTAAACCTATTTCATTGTAAATTTAGCTCGAAATATAAATCGCCAGATAGCGTTTAATCGACGGAAAGAAATAATCACATATTATCTGACAATATATAATACATATCTATAAATAGATAATATTTTTCTATGACCGACTCTCATATAGTGTTAGGAAAAACTAGCATTATGCAATCTCATATTATTATATCTTGATAGTTCTAAGTTCCTTTGTAAATATAGTTGTAGATCTGTTATTTTTCTTATATTTTCATCTTTCGTAGTATATATTTGTTACCCAAAAACACTGAATTATGGTCAGTTTTTGTACGCCACTTTTCTGATCACGGACACGCAAAAATGTACGTGATAAATTGACTTCCACGTTAATCGATATCTTAATGAAAAATTAGAATTAAGTTTGCTATAACATTTAGTATGCTAATTACGAAAGCATAAGAATTTTATTTAACAGTTATGAAGTTTTTAATACCTTCGATATAAAGCCAAATCTTTTTGACTTTTCAATCCTGCAAACGGGATGGGTCATTCAATACATTTACTGATTACGGCCATCTGCTTGTCATTATTTTTGTTGCAAAATTTCCCTCTTCTTGACAAATTGTTATTAAATTTTTATGTTATATGAAATATGTCCTCCCTTTCTGAATTGGCAACACTAAAAACGGGGTAGTGTCTTTAAAGACTTACACGTAATTCTGTAATTTGTCAACGGCCATACCACGCTGAATGCACCAGTTCTCGTCGTCTGAATTCTCGTCTGATACCACGCTGAAAGCACCAGTTCTCGTCTGGAGTGCGGTTTTAATGTTATTAGGCGTTATAATAAAAAAAGTGTATATGCTGAAGTGACTACTTACAATCTTAAGGATTATTCTTATCTAGTGATATAATAATTTTGACTCTCTGTGACTAAAGTAAGCAGAATTGAAATATTTAAAAATCCTAACCTAAAAGTGGATGCCGGAGGCTTAAACCACGTGGGAGAGATGCATATGAACTCAAACCTCGAAGGTGAGAAAACAATTCCCTCTGGAAGTGAGAATAAGTCGATGAACGAATTGTTAATTACAACCGAAAGAAAAAGAAAAAACACGATGATTCCTCCAAAGGGCGAGTCTATGAAATTAGCCAAGCAAGACAAAAATGTGACCTTCGTCTCTACTAACAGGTTTCAGGTTCTAGCGGCTATGGATGCCAAAACAGACGATTCTAGTATGGAATATAATGAAAACGACGAAACTTCTCAACCAGAACCACAACAACATAAAAATAAAAATAATCAAGTTAACAATACAGCTAAATCTACAAAAAAACCACCGCCACTGGTGGCCACTAGTAGCAAAGAAAAACTTTCGTGATAAAAGGTCTGCATGAAAAATCAGATACAGCTGAAATCCTCAAAGAGTTAAAGGAACTTGACTTCCCTGCATTCTATATGAACAAAATGAAAAATACAACTAGACCATTATTTATGGTCACATTTCTAGCATCTACTAAATTAAATGAACTCACGCAAAAAGTACGTTTTTTAGAATACACTAAAGTATCCTGGGAACCCTATATTAACAAGAATAAAATATCACAATG
>NC_046662.1:58266764-58269347 GCF_010883055.1 Belonocnema kinseyi | reverse complement strand
GCTTGATTGAAATCGTTAACATTATTCGTGTACAAGGTGTGTTTGTTTGCATTTCCTCGCTTTATATAAAAATTGTCTCTGCCTAGTGCTTCTTTGCATAAGTTTATCGTTTCATCTTGTTTTTGTCCGAAGATCACGATTGGTGGTGGTTTTGCCTTCTTCTTGGTTGGGTCTGCATTCTGAATCTGATTTGCTTCTCCCAAAGGTGGAGTAATTTGACCTGCTTCTGTCTCAGCTGTCCTCCGTTTGTTCTTCTTCGTATTGTTGGGCTCGTTGCCAGTTGCTTGACCGGCTCTGTCGATGATCGTCAGGTCACTTTTTCGATCCTTTTTGCTGGAATCATTTCTTCTTTGGGTCTTGTGATTTTGGTTGGCTTGAATTTTTGAAGAGTTCAAGTTTTCTTTTCCTTCTTGACTTTTTATTTCTTCAACTTCCATGTTTGATTCTCCTTTTTTTTGCTTTTCTAAGTGTTCTATTCTCTCCATTTGTTGTTTGATAGTTTCCATTAATTTTTCTATTGTTTCTTCTTGTTTTTTGTTGTTTGCAATTATTTGCCAATATCTCTGCTCGGAGATTTGTATCTTCTTCCCCATGTTGTCCATTATTGTTTCCGTATTTTCTGGAGTTTCCTGCAGAGATGCTGTTTGCTGGGTGAAGATTTTATTTTTCATCTCTGATGGTTTGTTGTATGGCTTGTTTGTGTCTTGACGTTTATTGTTGCCTACTTGTTTTTGAGATTTTAGTGAATTTGGAACAGCTTTGTTTTCGGTCCTTTTTACAACTGTCTTCGATGAAGCTATTTCATTATCCATCGTGGAATAATCCATTGATAATGTTGAACAGTCAACATTTACTCGTTCTGAGGAGGATATACCCCCTTGAGCGTTTTTGAACTTCACTGCACTTGTTACACTTTTTGAAACTGGACCGCACAATTTGTTCGTTGGCGCGAAGCTTGGCCTATGCGGCGCTGCCGCTTGAATAATATCGAGAAAATTTTCCGTATTTGAGGATTTAGGAGCGCTTGCTACCTGACCTTTCCCTTCGGAGGACCAAGGGATACTCAAGCGAGACGAGAACTGGTGCATTCAGCGTGGTATGGCCGTTGACAGGTTACAGAATTTCGTGAATGCCCTTACAGACGCTGCCCCGTTTTTAGTGTTGCCAATTCAGAAAGGTAGGACATATTTCATATAACATAAAAATTAAATAAAAATTTGTCAAGAAAAGGGAAATTTTGCAACAAAAATAATGACAAGTAGATGGCCATACTTAGTAAATGTTTTGAATAAACCATCCCGTTTGCAGGGTTAAAAAGTCAAATAGATATGACTTTATTTCGAAGGTATTAAAAATAACATGAATGTTAAATAAAGTTTTACAAAAAGAGTATGCAAAAAGGGATGCCAACAGCACGCGGTATTCCCAAGCGGTCACCCATCCAAGTACTAACCGCGCCCAACGCTGCTTAACTTCAGTGATCAGACGAGAACTTTTTTTTAAGGGCATGTGACACAGCTAAATACCTATATTACCAACCACAGTTTTCAGTTCACTGAATGTTTTTTTGAACCTAAGAACTTTTTTTGTAAATAAAATATCGAGCTGTAACTTTGGAAAATGTATTAGAGTACAATAAAGTACATTTAGGTACTGCATTTTGGTAGAAGCTTCACTGAAAATTATTTCATCTTTTTTCTAAACCTTAACATTTTTTGAACGTTCGAACTTTTTTTATACATAAAATATCGGTCTCAAACTTTGAGAAATGCAAGAGTCGAAAGAAAACTACGTTTAAGTACAAAGATTAATAATAAAATATGTAAAAAAAATTTCAACAATCAATTCCAACGGCATCAGCCGGTAACGTTGTACACGAAAATACGAACCCTCTAGAGCTGATGCCGTTGATATTGATAGTTAAAATATATTTTTTACATCTTTTATTATTAAGCTTTGTACTTAAACGTAGTTTTCTTCCGGCTCTTGCATTTCTCAAAGTTTGAGACCGATATTTTATGTATAAAAAAAGTTCGAACGTTCGAAAAATTTTGAGGTTCAGAAAAAAGATGAAATAATTTTCAGTGAAATTCCTACCAAAATGCAGTACCTAAACGTACTTTATTGTACTCTAATACATTTCCCAAAGTTTCAGCTCGATATTTTATTTACAAAAAAAGTTCTTAGATTCAAAAAAACATTCAGTGAACTGATAAACTGTGGTCGGTAATATAGGTATTTAGCTGTGTCACATGCCCTTAACAAAATTTATTGATCTGTATTAAAAATAGTACAAAAGATATTTACAAGGTATATAACGTTTTGCACAGTCCTTTCTTATAATAGTATGTAGCCCCTGCTAATAAATATAGCTTAATCTACCAAATACTTTTTTATAACATACGTTTTTCGTTTGTTACACATTTGCGGTGTTATATTTCTCTCAGTCTTGAAGTTGACTACTATACAATAATTGTTGAATTGCGTAGGAAAATACTTATCGAAAAAACCTACATACATTTGCGCTAGGTAATTTCAGTAGCATTACTTGTTGAGAAAGATAATATTCAAAAAGATAATTTT
>NC_046662.1:58263820-58266664 GCF_010883055.1 Belonocnema kinseyi | reverse complement strand
TACACGTGGAAATTGAAAATAAATGTTAAAAAATGTGAAACAATATTCTTTAGACCTACTCTTAATAAAGCAAATAGAAATGTTAAAAAACACTGGAAAAATGTTGAAATCAAAGGAAATAAAGATGGCGGAGAACCTGTCCCAAATACAAAAATAGTTAAATACTTAGGTGCCTACATAGATCAACACTTAAACTTTAACGACCATGTGAAAATTAAACTACAAAAAGCAAATCAAGCGTTCTCAATGTTAAAAAGACTGTTTTACAATAAAAACCTAAATCCTACAATTAAAGTCAATTGTTACATTTTAATAGTAAGACCAATATTGACCTACGCTTGTCCCATATGGTACAATATCAGTGCCTCCATAATGGAAAAAATGAGAGTATTTGAGAGAAAATGTCTAAGAGCTTGCTTAGGGAAATATAGATCGTCAAGAGTCTGAATACCAAAAATTCATACCACAAGTTCATATATTTAGACAAAAACGGTTATATTCAGGACAAACATAACGTACCAATTATATACAACTATCACAGAACAAGTACCCAAAAAGCTATATTATACGATAAAAACTTAGACACAAAAGTGCCACATTCAGGATGGAGATTCAAAACGTGTATAACAAAACGGGAAAAGAAGGATAAGCATAGGCTAGATACAAAGAAATATTTTTGGCTAGAAAAAGAGTAATTCTAATGATCCTACTTTCTAACTGTTATATCAATTTAATTAAATATTGTAAAATGAAATGCCAAATGTTTTAACCTGTAAAGTATTAATGAAAATATTTAGATTACATGTAAAATAGTATTAAATAAGAGAAAGGAATGTGTAACGAGCCGTAATTCTTACAAAACAAATACAGATTTCGTAAGATATATGCATGTACTGCATTAGAATGATATCGCTCCACTTATTTTCAAAATATTATATTCCCTGTTTCTATTTTTATTTGTTCACTTATAGTCTTTATAATTTGTTAATTTTTAAACTTTACGAACATCTTTGGCTTAACCAACGCAATGATAAGGTCAGTTTTTATAAGCCACTTTTCTCACCAAAGAAGCATCCAAAGTGTACATGATAGGTTTGCAGATTTGTAAATTCATATCGGCAATATTATAGAAATAAGATTAGAATAACATTCATATGCAATTTCTTCAGGCATAAAAAAGAGTATGTGACTTCGAGAGGAATTTTATTTAGCCTGTTAGTCCTTATTATTAAGCTAAGTTTATTCATTGTTTATTATGAAGACAACAACAATACTGTATATATGGGCATCTAATAAACACATTTAAAACTAACTAAAAAAAAAAGCACCAGTTCTCGTCTGATCACTGAAGTTAAGCAGCGTTGGGCGCGGTTAGTACTTGGATGGGTGACCGCTTGGGAATACCGTGTGCTGTTGGCATCCCTTTTTGCATACTCTTTTTGTACAAATTTTATTTAACATTCATGATATTTTTAAGACTTTCGAAATAAAGTCATATCTGACTTTTTAACCCTGCAAACGGGATGGTTTATTCAAAACATTTACTAAGTACGGCCATCTGCTTGTCATTATTTTTGTTGCAAAATTTCCCTTTTCTTGACAAATTTTTATTTAATTTTTATATTATATGAAATATGTCCTCCCTTTCTGAATTGGCAACACTAAAAACGGGGTAGCGTCTTTAAGGGCATTCACGTAATTCTGTAACCTGTCAACGGCCATACCACGCTGAATGCCAGTTCTCGTCAGTAGCCCTTGAACCTTCAAAGGGATCGGTTGTGCTCTAGGTGCAGGTAGTAAGTGCTCCCAAATCCTCTAGTACGAATCTGCAAACAGAAAAAGCCGCCACCACGGCGGGCTGCAGGCCAATTTTTGCGCCAGATTATCAGACGAATATACCACGCAGTGTGAATTTAAAAAGAGAAAGAGACAATACGAGTTTCATCAGTGATTCGGGGGGCTTTCGCCCTAGAAAAGAAATAAAAAATGCCGATATTTGGGCATTTGTAAATGAAAAATCTATTATGGGAAACAATAAGGACCAAACGAAGCAGCCCACTGCAAGTACACCAGAACAGAAGACAACTCAGATTTATCCGAATCTGAAAGTTCAAAGAAGCAACCCTAAACGAGCAGATAACCTGAAACCATATGAGAAGCCAGCAAAAAAGGCGAAAAGAAAGTTAAAATCCTCCACTCTATCTAAATCCGACATATCACCAGAAGAAGTATCGGCATCGCAGAAACAAGAAGGAGCAATGCCTTACACAGAAAGCATGGAAATCCCAAAAAAACATACGAAGATATGATAACCAACAGCCAGAAGCAACAGCAAACAATAGCAAATCTGATAAAGACCATACGTGAGCAGACCGAAAGAATAGAAAAATTAGAGAAGCTACAAAAGCAGTCCATACATGAAATGGAAACAGACATCGCAGAAAACCAGCAGCACGAGAAAGGACTATCACAAAAACAACCATGTTTTTCCCAAAATCCAAGCAGTAACCCTCGAGGAATGCCTGGCAGCTCAGCTGGTGCCGCAGTCAACAATAAGGGTAATAAAGGAGACAGCACTCATCAAGGCCTGATCGAAGCCCAAGACAAGAAGGACGTTGAAACAACCCCGCCCACCAGACAGAAAGGGAAACCTCCACCCATTGTAATCTTCGGCCAAGACCAAGCAGTAACGGTAAGCCTGATAAAGGTACAGCTAGAAAAAGATAATTTTCACATTAAGCGCGTTAATAGTAATAAACACACATTATACACCGAAAACATACAAGATTTTAGAAAAGCAAAAGAGCAACTCGAAGCTACAGAGGCCAAGTTCTTTTCTTACAC
>NC_046662.1:58256743-58263720 GCF_010883055.1 Belonocnema kinseyi | reverse complement strand
AAGACTGGGCCATGTAGCTTCGAATTGTCACTTAGACTATAGATGCGTCAAATGTAACGAATCCCACCAGCCAGGGGAATGTAAATTACCAGAACCCACGAATGCAGATGATAGAAGTAAATTATTCTGCGTAACATGTAAAAATTTCGGACACCCTGCCTCCTACAGAGGCTGCGAAGTAAAGTTGCAATTAAAGCGTAGAGCACAGGAAAAAATACAGCTGCTGAAAGAAAGTAGGATCGCTAAAGAGCGTATGCTTAACAATTACATTCAACCGGGAATTCCTTTCTCAAACGTTATCAAAAACAAAAAGCAGCATAATATTGAAAACACTCTTAATACTCGAGAACCTATACAACACAGAACAAAAAACACGCAAAATAGACAAGAAACACCAGACAACTAAACTCTACAAAACATATCCAAAGAATTATTGAAAATTATGCAATTAGTCCAACAAAATAGTAATAGAATTGATAATCTGTTCTCAATATTAACTGATCCCTGATCCTATTCGCAATGGCTGGTGACAACTTTAACCAAACAACAAATACCCTAAAAATTGCTAAATTAAAGATGATATCGGTAAACGTAGATTCAATTATAACAAACCAAAGAAGAAATAATCTCTTAAATTTTCTAAAAATTCATAACCCAGACATAGCAACCCTAAACGAAACCAAACTAAACCCAAAACATAAAATTGAGTTTAAAGATTACGATATCGTTAGAAGGGACCGACCAAACGCGGTACAGGGCGGGGGTGTAGCAATTCTAATTAAAAATACCTTAAAATTTGAGCGAATAGTACTATCTGAAGTAGAACAATTTAAAAACTTCGAAATAATAATTATTAGTCTCTGCCTCTCAGACAGTCAAAAGCTTTACATTATAGCAGCTTACGCACCTTATGGAGAACGCCTGAGCTTTAATCAAGAAATAGATCAACTTTTTCAAATACTTCAGCTAGATAACCCTAACAACTATTATGTAATGGCAGGGGATTTAAATGCTAGGCATGTTACTTGGTTGAACCAATCATTTAACACTAGAGGAACATTCTTAAGAAGTTGGGTAGATAATAACGAAAAAAAGTACAAACTAAAACTGTATGGCTCTAATTTCCCCTCCTTTCCAAGAGGAAATTCGTACCTAGATCTTTGCTTAGCCGATAACAGATTACAAGTTACAAAATATGAAAATACTGACAAACTGGAAACCTTACATTACGATAGCGACCATAATGCAATTCAAATGCAAATTTGTTATAAAAATGATATTTACTTTCTACTGGAAAAAATGGAAAATAATCACAGACTTAATTTCAGAAACACTAACTGGAACAATTTTGCAACCCATTTAAACAAACAATATAATTCTAACATTCCTAACAATAGAAATCTATCCAATGAAGAAATAGATATTTACTTAAAAGACATAAACTCAGCGATAAATATTGCAATGGCTAACACCGTTCCAAAAATTAAAAGTAAAAATTCTATGGAATGCTATCAACCACCCTTAATCATAAAAATCCAAAAACAAAAGAGCAAGTTAATAACTAGAATAAATAAAATATATAGAAACTTCCAAACCTATAATAATAGAGAACTAAATATACTACAAAATAAATTAACCGCGATAAAAGCCCTGCTCAAGCAACAATATATTAAATCCATAAATGCATACTGGGAAGAAAAAGTCAGCAAAATCCCTGTCAATGATGCAAAAAACATGTTTCCGCAAGTGAACCAAATATTTAGGTCAAAGGGAAAAGTCTCCATCCCGCAACTTAAAATACAAAACCTAGATACACCACTCCTCCGGGAAGCAAATATCAACACTAATAGTTTGTCAAAAGACGATGCTGACAAATACATTACTCCAACGAAGAAGATAAACTCAAAATAATAGGCTTACACTTCCAAAACACGCACACTAAATTCCTTCATCTCGGCAGAGAGGGACTAAATAGAATCATCAATAAGAAAATAGAAGAGTTTACGCGAGAAATAAAAGACGAGCAAAATATAAGTAAAACGATAGTCATATTTAACGATGATCTAAACGCAGACAATATTTGTGCATTAGATGAGAAAATTTCAAATTTCTTTACCTCAAAAATTAGATTGAAAAATATATTCAAAAATCTAAAGAATAAAAAATCTTCAGGCATCGATGGCATTCCAAATATAGTACTAAAGCACATAAAACCGAAAATTTTTGACGATTATTGCATCCTCTTCAACAACATGTTAAATAATAGCTTCTTCCCAGAGGAGTGGAAAAAATCCAAAATTATCCTTATCCCCAAAAAAGGAAATAATAGTAGAAACCCAGCGGACTTTAGACCCATAAGCTTCCTCCCTAATATAAGTAAAGTCTTTGAAGTTGTAGTAAAGGACTCTCTAGTGAAAGTATGCGAAGAAAAAGACATAATACCGGAATCTCAATTCGGGTTTAAACATAAACATTCTACAATCCATGCCATAAATAAACTAACGTCAGACATCTGCTGGGAAATCAATAATAAAAAGTATGTAGGAGCATGTCTAACAGATTTAGAAAAAGCTTTCGATACTGTCTGGATAGACGGACTAATATATAAAATGTTAAAAAATACCTTTCCCAAATATTTGATAAAAATAATCAAAGAAATGATTACGGGAAAATCCTTTAAAATAACAGACGGTAATATTACTCCTGATAAAGTTTTCTTAGTCCTAAATGGCCTTCACCAAGGAACAGTACTGTCACCGATACTATTTAATATTCACATAAACGAAAATTTAAAAATGTACGGTATTAACGTAGATATAAATAAACGAGCGATTGCATTCGCCGATGACATAATAATCTACATTATAGGTAAAAAAGTATCAGAAATACAAGAAGCCCTACAAGACCTTTTCGAAAAAGTTCAATACTAAATACATACGTGGAAGTTGAAAATAAACGTCTCAAAGTGCGAAACAATCCTATTTAGTCCGCCTCTCAGTCAATCAAATAAGAACACTAGAAAAAATTGGAAAAATTTACAGATAAAAGAACGTAAAGATGCAGGAGAACCGGTTCCGAATAGACAAATAGTCAAGTACTTAGGCCTCTACATTGATCAAACCCTATATTTTATTAAACATGTAGGGATACAACTAAACAAAGCGAGAAACGCATTCTCCATGCTTAAAAGACTAATGTATAATAAACACTTACATTATCAAATTAAAATTAAATGTTACCTATTAATAGTTCGACCCATAATAACATACGCTTGCCCTATTTGGTACAATATTAGTCCAACTATTATGGAAAGAATCAGAGTCTTTGAAAGAAAATGCTTAAAGGCGTGCCTCGGAAGGTATACAGCAGCTACGTCAAATTATGAAAAATATATATCTAATGAACAAATCTATAATATGGCAAATATTCACAAAATTGACACACAAATTCTAAAAATAGCTAGAAATCATTTTGCAAACACACGAAAGGTAACAGAAAACAGCTTAATCTTTGGAACCTACTACCCTAACGATCAATATTACGAAATTGTAATCCTACTTTCTACCTAGATGGTTTATTCAAAACATTTACTAAGTATGGCCATCTGCTTGTCATTATTTTTGTTGCAAAATTTCCCTTTTCTTGACAAATTTTTATTGAATTTTTATGTTATATGAAATATGTCCTCCCTTTCTGCATTGGCAACACTAAAAACGGGGTAACGTCTTTAAGGGCATTCACGTAATTCTGTAACCTGTCAACGGCCATACCACGCTGAATGCACCAGTTCTCGTCAACATAGAAAACGATAAAGAAACTAATACTACAGTAGTCAAATTCAGTGATGATTTGCGGTCCGATTCACTTGCATTACAAGAAACCATCCCAAATTTCTTCACTTCAAACATAACACTAAACAAAATATTCAGAAAGTTAAATAATAAAAAATCTTCAGGCACTGATGGCATTCCAAATATTGCATTAAAACATATAACACCCACAATAGTGCACAATTATTGTATTTTATTTAATAATATGCTGAACAATAGTTTCTTTCCGAAAGAATGGAAAAAATCCAAGATAACGCCCATACCTAAAAAAGGAATTAATAGCACCAACCCAGCAGACTTCCGACCTATAAGTCTATTGCCGAATATAAGTAAAGTTTTCGAAGTCATAGTAAAAGACTCTCTGTTGCATATATGCGAAGAGAAAGAAATTATACCGGAATTTCAGTTTGGATTTCGGCATAAGCATTCAACAATTCATGCAATAAATAAATTAACGTCGGACGTCTGTAGGGCAATAATCGATAAAAAATATGTAGGGGCTTGTCTAATTGACCTAGAAAAAGCTTTTGACACAGTATGGATTGAGGGCCTGACTTATAAACTATTAAAGCTAAAATTCCCCAAACACCTCGTAAAAATGATCAAAGTAATGATAACAGGGAAAAGTTTCATAATCCCGGATGGCAATATAACGATTGATCACGTTTTCCAAGTACTTAACGGTCTTCATCAGGGAGCAGTACTCTCTCCAATTCTTTTTAATATCTTTGTTTACGAGTTCTTAACAATGTATGGTCTCAATATAGAACCCCACAAAAAAGCACTAGCTTTTGCTGATGACATAATAATTTATATCATAGGTGAAAAAGCATCAAAAATACAAGAGCAACTTCAAGATTTGTTTAAAAATATTCAATATTATCTTTATACATGAAAACTAAAATTAAACATCCAAAAATGCGAAACAATCTTTTTCCGTCCACCGCTTAGCGCAGCAAATAGGGACGTAAAGAGAAATTGGAAAGCCTTTCAGATAAAAGAAACAAAGGATGGGGGATAGCCTGTTCCCAATAAGACATTAGTAAAATATTTAGGCACTAACATGGACCAATATCTGAATTTCAATCAACATGCGGAAATACAATTGGAAAAAGCAAATCAATCTTTTTCAAAACTCAAAAGGTTAGTTTATAATAAACATTTAAATCTCAAAATCAAGGTAAGATGCTATACGCTAATAGTATGACCAATTTTAACGTATGCTTGCCCAGTCTGGTATAATGTTAGTGAAAGTATAATGGAAAAATTTAGAGTTTTTGAAAGAAAATGCCTCAGAGTCTGCCTGGGAAAACACAGATCTGTAGAGCCCGAGTACCAAAAGTACATACAAAATGAAAAAATTTACAATTTGGCTAAAATTAACAAAATAGATTCACAAATATTAAAAATAACGAGAAACTATTTTGCCAGTACTCGGAAAGTAACGAATAACAGTTTCATTTTTGGAATTTATTACCCGAACGACGCATATTACGAAAAAATAATAAAAACTAACCACATTCCACCAGAGGCCTTTATGTATCTGGACAAAAACGGATACATACAAGACGAACATGACGCACCAATCATTTACCACTATCACAGAGGACGGAGACAAAAAGCTATTCTTTGCAAAAAGAACCTAGACACAAAAATCTCACACGAAGCATGGAGGTTTAAAACATGCACGACAAACAAAGAAAAGAAAGACAAACATAGACTAAATAAAGAGAAATATTTTTGGCTCGACGAATAGCTAATCTTTGATGATCCTACAATTCTTATAATGTAAACCTATTTCATTGTAAATTTAGCTCGAAATATAAATTGCCAGTGAGTCCATAATATTATATGTTTATGAAAGATTATTCATTGGCAACACTAAAAACGGGGTAGCGTCTTTAAGGGCATTCACGTAATTCCGTAACCTGTCAACGGCCATACCACGCTGAATGCACCAGTTCTCGTCTGATCACTGAAGTTAAGCAGCGTTGGGCGCGGTTAGTACTTGGATGGGTGACCGCTTGGGAATACCGCGTGCTGTTGGCATCCCTTTTTGCATACTCTTTTTGTAAAACTTTATTTAACAATCATGATATTTTTAATACCTTCGAAATAAAGTCATATCTATTTGACTTTTTAACCCTGCAAACGGGATGGCTTATTCGAAACATTTACTAAGTACGGCCATCTGCTTGTCATTATTTTTTTTTCAAAATTTCGCTGTTCTTGTCAAAATTTTATTTAATTTTTATGTTATATGAAATATGTCCTCCCTTTCTGAATTGGCAACACCAGAAACGGGGTAGTGTCTTTAAGCGAAGATATTATAAACGTAGATGCGGTACGGGGCGTCGGAGTGGGGAATTATATATATAGGACATCACATTTTCTGCCCTATCGAGGTGCTGCCCTCATCGTACTACGAAGACGAATTCTTGTGTTCTCATTCTTCGTAAAATATGACGGTAAAGTAGTAGAAAAGTATTTTGAGGTTAGAAAAGTTTGACATGTATGTATAGCTGAATTTTTTCAGATCTGAAGCTTGATCCAGGTTTTCGGTACAGTCTTTTTTTAATTATAGAAAAAATGTTCTCGAAAAATCATATTTTTAATTTATAAAAATGTGTTATAGAAAGGCATTTCAAGATAAACAAGTGCTGAAAGCATTTTTCTTTGACAATTTTTTTTTTAATTGAAATAATCAAATATTTATACCAAAGAAACAACTTTTTCAATGTTTGAAGTATTTAAACATTATTGTTTAAATTTAAAATAATAATCGAAACAAAATATATTTCTGGCTAAGATATTTTTGTTGAAAATGTATATAGTATTTTTTAAATCACAAAAGTTCTTCTGAAAAATCGAAATGTTAATTAAAAAACACGTGTTTTTATATGTTAATTTGTCGGTAAAATTTTTTGTATAATTTTAATTTTAAATTCAAACAATAATTTTTAACACTTTATTTGATACATTTATTACTTAAAAACACTTATTTGATAACAATATTTTATTATCGTAGTTTTAATAAATAATTATTATTGATTAAGAAACAATTTTATTTGGGGAGTCTTATTATTTGGGAATTTTCAAATTCGTTAATATTATAAACTGTTCAGGAATTTTATTAGTTTTGGAATT
>NC_046662.1:58255618-58256643 GCF_010883055.1 Belonocnema kinseyi | reverse complement strand
GTTTCAGCATTTTGTTATTTCGGGAAGTTTACAGTGTCGAAAATATTTCGAAAATTTAAAAAGATTTATAAAATTGTAAAAAAAGCTTGAAGATTTTGAGGCGTTTAAAACTCCTAAAAAACTTAAATAAAATTTGAATTATATATATATTTCGAGTCAGTTGTATCAATTATAATGATTCAAAGTTTATTTTAAAATATATTTTATGGAATATGACATTTTTTATGAACGTGCCAGTGAAATTCTGTTCGTCTAATTTTGTTTGCCAATGCGAAACGTGATCTGGCTTGGAACTGTCGTAACATGTAAAAACCGAAAGAACAATTTTCCTATCACTTGGAATTATAATTATATATTTGTAAAAACGTTAGAATATATAATAATTAAGAAATTGGAAAATACATATGAGAACTTTATTAGACGAATAGTCTAAAAAAGTCCATAGAAGTTGCAGACCACAAAATTAAAAATAAAAACTAAATAATATTAAAGAACTATATATAGACAATATATAGAATGAAAATTATAATTAATAATTTTAGAATTAGTGGAAAATATATAAAACCGTAATATAAATTACCCATCGACTTATATTTGTGATATTTATTAAAACAACCAAGCTTTGCAAAATTATAAATGTAAAAATGTTTTAACTGGCAATTTACTTTCAATCCAAATGGTTCTTGTCCAAGCTAAGCTTACCATCAGTGCGCCTCGAAGGTGTGCCGAGAGTTGCTTACAGCGCTCCAAGTGGCTCTTGGCAAACTATATCGATGGGTATTATATTAAATTATATTATACGTATTATATTATTGCAGAGTACAGACACCACTTCCTTAGAATTTGGTTAGATAAATGTGTTAAAACTGGGAGGCGAAGGTGTTTGGCTCGCGTCTCTCAGTTCCTGAGTTAGGACGGAAGGTGCGTGGCGCACTGTCATCTAGCATGGCTGCAAGCAGACCAAAAAGATCCAGGAAGGCGACGGAAAACGAAGATATCTGTACACAAAACAGATATGAAGTCCT
>NC_046662.1:58254216-58255518 GCF_010883055.1 Belonocnema kinseyi | reverse complement strand
CGTTCAAAAGAATAATTGTTCACTATTGTATCCAAATGAATGTACGAACTATCCACCTAACGGGATGACTCCGACAACCATAGATATAGGTCTCAATAAATATGTTCGTTCTCTCTCTGAAGTTAGGGTTGTACATGAGCTAAGCTCAGATCATGTACCGGTATTATTTAATCTAGGCGGACAACACAAAATAATTAAACATAGGATTGAAAACTCAGTAGACTTGGAGAAAGAAGTACAACGATTTACTAATATTTTGAAAAATTCTATAGCTCAAACAGTTCCTAAAAAACCTCTAGGAGACACTAGAGGTAATTTACCTATACAAATTCTGAATAGTATTCATGAAAAAAGGAGAACTCGTAAAGAATGGCAGCGTACTAGAAATCGGGATATTAAAATTTTATTTAATAAAGAAGCTCATGTGATTAGATTAGATATATTGATGTTTCGAAATCGAAATTGGCAAAATAAATTGTTAAAACTTAACCCAAATGACAATTCATTATGGAAAATGACAAAAATACTTAAAACTGAGTATCAGCCAATTCTGACATTGCAAAAAAATGACGAGGAAGCTTTTATACCCATAGACAAAGCTAGTATGCTGGCAACTCAATTTGAAAACGTACACAACATAGACTTGACAAATCTCACTAACGACCAAAAAGAAATTATACAAACAGCTTATAACTTTTTCCATACTGAACTCCCACAGGAATACACTAACTACTACACTACTCCACGCGAAATAAAAAGAGAAATCCAGAAGCTGCATCCTAAAAAAGCTCCAGGATTGGATAATATTCAGAATATTGTATTAAAACATCTTACGAAGAAAGCTACCGTTCAACTAATGTATATAATAAATGCATCTATCAGGTTGACATACTTTCCAAGTCACTGGAAAACTGGTAATATCATTCCAATATATAAGCCTGGTAAATCTAGTATAGAGCCAAGTAGTTACAGGCCTATAAGCCTTTTGCCAACACTAAGTAAATTAACGGAAAAGATAATTCTTGCAAGACTTAGTGACTTTGAGAGTAAAGAAAAAATTATAATAGATGAACAATTCGGCTTCAGGGCGGGGCACAGTACTGTCCAACAAGTAGTGAGAATTTTTAATGATGTGAGTGTTAACTTTAATCAGAATAAGGTAACGGTTATGTTACTGTTAGATGTAGAAAAGGCCTTTGATCGAGTTTGGATGAGCGGACTAGTGTATAAAATGATTAAATACAATTATCCACCTATTTTGATTAAATTTATATATACGTATTTGCAAAATAGACATCTTGT
>NC_046662.1:58241166-58254116 GCF_010883055.1 Belonocnema kinseyi | reverse complement strand
TGCTACTGAAATTACCTAGCGCAAATGTATGTAGGTTTTTTCGATAAGTATTTTCCTACGCAAGTCAACAATTATTGTATAGTAGTCAACTTCAAGACTGAGAGAAATGTAACACCGCAAATGTATAACAAACGAAAAACGTATGTTATAAAAAAGTATTTGGTAGATTAAGCTATATTTATTAGCAGGGGCTACATACTATTATAAGAAAGGACTGTGCGAAACGCTATATACCTTGTAAATATCTTTTGTACTATTTTTAATACAGATCAATAAATTTAAAAAAAAAAAAAGTTCTCGTCTGATCACTGAAGTTAAGCAGCGTTGGGCGCGGTTAGTACTTGGATGGGTTACCGCTTGGGAATACCGCGTGCTGTTGGCATCCCTTTTTGCATACTCTTTTTGTAAAAATTTTATTTAACATTCATGATATTTTTAATACCTACGAAATAAAGTCATATCTATTTGACTTTTTAACCCTGCAAACGGGATGGTTTATTCAAAACATTTACTAAGTACGGGCATCTGCTTGTCATTATTTTTTTTTCAAAATTTCGCTGTTCTTGTCAAAATTTAATTTAATTTTTATGTTATATAAAATATGTCCTCCCTTTCTGAATTGGCAACACTAAAAACGGGTTAGTGTCTTTAAGGGCTTTCACGTAATTCTGTAACCTGTCAACGGCCATACCACGCTGAATGCACCAGTTCTCGTGCAGTATCCCCTGATGCTTCGTAAGGAAAGGTTCAGGTAGTTCGTACCACATACCTATAGAAATTGTTCTCTCGCAAGTGCTTACAACACGGAGACGCCACATAGGCCAAACACCAGAGAATCAGATGGAAAAACTACAAAATTATGAGATAAAGAAACCCGACAGCGGCATCACAAGAGAAGAGCCCAACAACGGAGGAGAAAGAAGAGAAAATAACACGAATCAGCCCAAACACAAAGGTACGGAAAACCACCACCGATCGTGATCTTCGATCAGAAGCAACATACAACGGTAAGCCTACTCAAAGAGTCATTAGAAAATAATAAATTTCATGTGAAAAGAGGCTACGCGTAGAGACACACCGTATACACGGAAAATATAGAGGACTATAAAAAAGCGAAACAGCAGCTTGAAGCCTTCAGAGACAAAATTCTTTTCGTTCACTCCTAAGGAAAACAAACCGCAGTCATTTCTCCTAAAAGGGCTAGATAATAATCAAGATACAAATGCATTATTAAATGAACTGACAGAATATAATTCAGAAAATTTAAAATTCAGAAAAGTAACTAGATTCTCAACCCCAAAATCACAAAAGAAAATAAACTCTTATCCTCTTACTTAGTGCAGATATCACCTGATAGCTTATCCTCAAAACTTCACAGTATTAAATTCATTAATTACCATGTTATCAGATGGGAAAAATTGAGAAAAAGGGATCATATTCAATGTAAGAATTGCCAAAGACTAGGTTATGTAGCTTCAAACTGCTGTCTCAGCTATAGATGCGTTAAAAGTAGTGAAAGTCACCAGCCAGGAGACTGCAAACTCTTGATACCCACGAATCTGAAAGAAAATGATAAGTCGAAAGTTTATTGCGTAACTTGTAAAAAATTCGGACATCCGGCCTCATACAGAGGATGTCCAACACAATTAGAAATTAAAGATAGGCTCAAACAAAAAATTAGACACATAAAAGAAAGTAGGATCACCAAAGAACAAATGGTGAATAATTATGTAACAAAAGGAATCTCTTTCTCCAGTGTGGTACAGAACAATAAAAACTAGAAAAAACCTTCTAACAAACATATTCCAAGACAATGAACAATAATAATTCACAATCAGAAAATAAGGTAACGATCAAAACAATTAAAATGATTTCAATAAATGTAAATTCGATTATACAAAATAATAGAAGAGGCAGCCTCTTAAATTTTTTGAAAGCCAATAATCCAGACATAGCAGCACTAAGTGAAACCAAACTAAACCCGAAACATAAAATAGAATTCAAAGAAGAATTCAAGTTTCAATGAAGAACTACATACTCTTTTTCAAAAGCTCAATCTAGATAGTCCGGAAAACTCTTTTGTGCTCGCGGGAGATCTAAATGTCAAGCATACAAGCTGGTTAAATAAAACGTTCAATGCCAGAGGAACATTTTTGAGAAACTGGATTGATAACAACAAAATCAAATATAAATTAAAAATATACAGCCCTAGTCTTCCCTCTTTCCCAACAGGAGATTCCTACCTAGATTTGTGTATAGCGGACGAAAGGTTACAGATAGGTTTAGTTAAAAATACCGATAAGCTAGAAACTCTGAACTATGATAGCGATCATAACGCAATCCAAATGAGGATACGTTATAACAATGACACTAACTTCTTACGAGAAAAAATGAAAGATCCACATAAATTTAACTACAAAAAAACTAATTGGAAAAAGTTCTCAAATTGTCTAGAAAAAGAATATATAGCGGAAGTACCAAATAATAGAAATTTATCAAACGAAGAATTAGAAATTTATCTCAGAGACATAAATACAGCAATAGAAGTAGCTACAAATAACACAATACCTAAAATAAAAGAAAAGAATTCCATAGAATGTTACCAAACACCACTTATTATGAAACTTCATTAATCAAAAAGCTCTCTCATCTCAAGAGTCAATAATATATATATAGAAAATTTACCGATCATAAAAACAGAGAACTGAATGTACTGAAAAACAAACTTCTCACAATAAAAGCGCTTCTCAAACAAGAATATCTGAAATCCATCAATAAATACTGGTCAGAGAAAATAAGCAAAATACCAGTAAACGACCCAAAAAACATGTTCCCACATGTTAATCAACTCTTTAGGCCAAAAGGCAAAGCGACCATCCCCCAACTTAAAATTCAAAATCAAAACCTTCCGAATTTTTCACATCTCAAACTAGATTACATAACATATTCTACAAACTAAATAATAAAAAATCCTCGGGTATCGATGGTATACCAAATGTAGTCCTAAAACATATCACATCAAAAATAATGAATTATTATTGCATTATCTTTAATAATATGCTACATAATAGTTTCTTTCCTCCACAATGGAAAAAGTCAAAAATCACTCCAATACCGAAAAAAGGGGATAAAAGCATAAACCCTGCAGATTTCTGACCTATAAGCCTATTACCAAACATAAGCAAAGTCTTTGAAGTCGTGGTCAAAGATTCAGTACTAAAAGTTTGTGAGGAAAAAGAGGTTATACCGGATTTTCAATTTGGGTTCAGGCATAAACACTCCACAATTCACGCAATAAGTAAGCTTACGTCTGACATAAGCTGGGCTCTTAATAGTAAACAATACGTAGGTGCATGCCTCATAGATCTAGAAAAAGCATTCGACACGGTTTGGACAGATGGGCTAATGTACAAATTATTAAAATTAAAATTTCCTAAACATCTTGTGAAAATAATTAGAGAAATGATAACGGGAAAATGTTTCATAATGACGGATAGGAACATCACTCTCGATGAAGTTTTTCCAGTACTTAACGGCTTACATCAGGGAGCAATATTTTCGCCGATCCTTTTTAGTATCTATATATACGAGTTATTTAAGATGTATGGCCTCAATATAGACCCATTAAAAAAAGCAATAGCATTTGCAGATGATCTTATAATATACATTAAAGGTAGAAACGCATCTGAGATACAAAAAGACCTGCAAGATCTATTTGATAATATCCAATACTACTTTTGCACGTGGAATTTAAAAAAAACGTAAAAAATGCGAAACTATTTTTTTTAGATAAACTCTCAGCAATGCCAATAGAGACGTTGAGGAAAACTGGAAAAACTTCGGAATTAAAGAGAATAAAAATGGAGGGGAACAGGTCCCAAACAAAATAATAGTTAAATATCTGGGGGTTAACATAGACCAACACATACATCTTAACGAGCATATCGAAAATCAGCTCAAAAAGGCAACTAAAGCATTCTCAATGTTAAAAAGGTTATTCTATAATAAGCAATTAAATTATAAAATAAAGGCGAATTGTTATGTCATAATAATAAGACCAATATTAACATACGGTTGTCCAATCTGGTACAACATTAGTGCGGCTATGATGGAAAAACTTAGAATTTTTGAAAGAAAGTGTTTAAGAGCATGCTTAGGAAAGTACAGGTCAACAGAATTGGAATACCGGAAATATATATCAAATGAAAAAATATATAATTTGACAAATATTATTAAAATAGACTCACACATATTGAAAAACACAAGAAACCATTTCGCTAACACTAGAAAAGTAACAGACAACATTTTAATCTTTGGAACTTACTATCTGAATGACAGTTACTTTGAAAAAGTAATAAAATCCAAATTCATACCACCAGAAGCATTCATATACTTAGATAAAAATGGATATATTCAGGATAAAAATAATATTCCGATCATTTATCACTATAATAGGAGAAAAGAAGAAAAATAGATTTTATACGACAAGAACTTAGACATACAAGTACGAAACAAGGGCTGGAGATTCAAAACATGCATCACGAATAAAGAGAAAAAAGATAAACATGGATTAAACACAAAAAAACATTTCTGGATAAATGAATAGTTACCTTTGGTGGTCCTGCTTTCTCTCATGTTTATAGGTATGTAGGATAAACAAAATATGCTACACCAAATATTGTGTCTCCAAAAGCTGAACTAAATAAAACTACCAGTTGATTCAAAGATAGAACCAAAGTTTGTATATAGTTAGATCAAGCGCAAATTATTTAAATAACTCATAGTCTAACACTTCTTGGATGACTGTCACCAAGAGAGGACTCACGCTCACGGGTTGACGTCGTAGCGGAAGGAATGCTAGAACCAAAGTTTATAACTAGATTAACTTAAAGAAAAAACAGAGCAATGTACCGACAGATAATAGGAATAATTAAATATAAACAGCTAGACAAATAGATTAGAATAACTAAATTACCTATGTAGTTGGGTATCAGATAGCAATGACAAGGATTAAAAAGTAAAAGTAAATTTGGACGTTAGGTAATGTGATACATTCACTACTATATTTTTATCTCATTTCAATCATTGTTATATTTTTCATAGCATCTTTAGTCTATTACCTTTTATCGCATTATATTTTATTTATGTTGAATTATTTACATTAGGAGCAAAGCAAAGAAAGGGTCAGTTTTATAAGCCAAATTTCTGACCAAAGATCCACCGAAAATGTACATGAAACTCTTACTTAACGGTAAGATAGTATCTCAAATTAAATAGGATAGAAATTAGTTTAACATAAGCTGGCATATGCAATATTAAAGGCATAAGCAAAAGAATGTGACTTCGAGAGCAATGTATAGCCTGTAAGTCCCTGGTAAAAAGTTATTTCAAACAAAGCAATTTCATGGTTTATTGTGAATTCTACGAATAATAATGTATATATGGCAAATCAATAAACGAATTTAAAAAAATAAAAAAAAAAACGCACCAGTTCTCGTCTGATCACTGAAGTTAAGCAGCTTTGGGCATATCTTTTTGACTTTTCAATCCTGCAAACGGGATGGGTCATTCAACACATTTACTAAGTACGGCCATCTGATTGTCATTATTTTTGTTGCAAAATTTCCCTCTTCTTGAAAAATTTTTATTTAATTTTTATGTTATATGAAATATGTCCTCCCTTTTTGAATTGGCAACACTAAAAACGAGGTGGTGTCTTTAAAGGCTTTCACGTAATTCTGTAACCTGTCAACGGCCACACCACGCTGTATGCACCAGTTCGCCAGACCCTTTGTCGCCGCCGTGGAAGGCACACGCGTCGTGATCGCGGTGCGTCTTTTCAACGCACTTTTTGAAAATAATTTAAAAATTTTAACCAAATTTTAACTTAGTTTCTCTCGAAACGAGTACACCCAAGCAAAAGTTCCGCGAAATCGGAGAGTGATACGTGATCATCGATCCCAGCGAAAGAATAAATCGCTTATAATCATGTGCCGGTGAGGGTTGGTGCACCGAAAACAGTTAACACAGTTTCCGAAGTAATGGTAAACTGTGTAAAAGATCGAGTGAAAGAAGTGAAATCAGTGAAATCCTGAAAGTCTGGAAATTGGATTTTGAAACCCCAGTGACCTGTGAAACCATTATAAAGAAAAATCAGTGCGATTGATCGTGCAGTGCATCGAAGCCTGAAACGCAAAATGGAGGACAAAGGGAGAGGAATGAGCCAGATACCGAAGACACTCCCGATCAAATGAAACAGACTGCAATAGTCGCCATCTTCCTCAGAAGTCGAAGCATCTAACCCCAACTCGCCGGCATTTCAGCCAAATAAAAGCGATAATGCGGGGAAGAACAAAGGCACACTAAACGGCCTAAACAGAGACGACAGGCGATTCGTCAAGAAGATCCTCAACAATTGCAAGCAAGCAATAGCCGCTAAACCTACAAAAAAATCATCACAAAACCGAAAGCGGAAGTGACGGAAGACAACGGGGAGAAGCCACTGAGAGGGCCGATACACGTAAATCGATCGCCAAAACCAAATAGCGATCCAGGCGCCATTGAGAGCCCCAAACAAAACATAGACCCAACTAAAACGCCTCAACCAGATAACGAGATGCTACCTAAAGAGAAGGAAGCCTTCGATAATTTAATGAAAAAACTGGAGGACCAGGAGAAAATAATCCAGGACCTACAACTGAAACTAGTAACGCCAAACATAGAGTGCCACAACGCATTTGACGTGTTGTCAACCGAGGACAGGGAGGAGCGAGATAGATTCAAAATAGTACCGGGAAAGCATACACGCAAACAGATGAGCACCACTAATCCTACACCGAAGGAAAGAGAAGACATTGGAGCCACCGAGATGGACAACAGCAGCGACAAGATAAGTGAAAGACGATCAAATAAGGTAACAGAGGGGAAAAGCAAAACGCCGCCATTTGCATGTTAATGGGCTTAATCTAAAAATGTTTCAGGGATGTGTACAAAATAGACTAGAAGCGAATAAGTATGCCATAAGAAATTTAAAAAACGATGATTCTATTATTTATACTGAAAATGAAAATGATTTTATCATAGTAAAAGAAATTTTAGCAGAAAATAAAATTGAATTTTTTACAAGGGCATCGGAAAGCGAAAGAATTCAGTTGCTCTTATTTAAAGGGGTTAACGGCGATTTTACTGAAAAAGATGTCAAAGATGAAATAGAAAACCTACAACTAGATAAAATACAAATGACAAAATGCAAAAAATAAACCTGATGGAATTTTTTAAAGAAAAAAAGGGAGGAGAAGCATTTTTAGTACAATTGACGGGGGAAAGCAAAATCGGAGAAATGTCTGGAATAAATAGACTGGCCAACTAAATTGTATGGTGGGAAAGAATAAAAAAGAGCGACTGAATTCAATGCCACAACTGCCAAGGGCTAGGGCACATTGCCAAATTTTGCCACCGAAAATATGTTTGCGTAAAATGAACGGAAACACACGAACCGGGAAAATGTCAAATAAACAAAGAAAGTAACCTAGAAAAAAACGAGTTGTACTGCTCTAATTGTAAGGAAAAGGGCCATCCAGCCACATACAAAGGGTGCCTCGTTTAGAAAAAACTTAAAAGCTCAGATGAGCGAGAAGATGGCAGGACGAAATTCGCGAGATTAGAAAATTTGATTAAAGCGGCGGGGTGGGTTAAACCGGGGATCTCTTACGCGGAGGCCACGAATCCAAGAAGGCCCGACCATGGGCCATCTCCTCGTACTCAAGAGAATAGTATCCCATGGTCCTGAGAAACCCTTAACAAAGTATTTGAAAACTTTAAAACAAAACTTTTTACTTCTATTGAAAAGCAACACCAGAGTCTGCAATCAGAACTGTGCGTAGAAATAGGCAAGAACGCGGAGAGAATTGACGAATTATATAAAGAAATTATGTCATAATGACATGTAGCTTTAGGGGCCGAAAGCAAAATGGAAGCAGTAGGGGGGATATGAGACCTAATGGGGAAATAAATTTCATAGCAATAAATGTTAACTCTTTGGTAAAAATGCAGAGAAGGGATGACCTAAGCGAACTATTAAATAAAGAAAAACCGGATATCGCACTTATATGTGAAACGAAGCTAAACAATAAACACAGAATCCAATTTGATAACTATACATTCATTAGAGAAGACAGAGTAAATAATAAAGGAGGAGGGGGAACAGCTATTGTAATCAAAGATAACATTAAATTTTCAAAAATATCAACAAGTAATAACAATACTTTAAACAATTTAGAAACAACAATAATAAAAATTCCCATGAAAACAAAAAAACAATTGTTTGTAATCAGCGCATACGCGCCAGGTAACACTAGAAGTGACTTCGCGACGGAAATGCAACTATTATTTAATAAACTAAATCTTCAAAACACCAATAACTGGTACATTCTTATGGGAGATTTAAATGCCAAACATAAGGAATGGGATAACGTAGATAACAACCCCAGAGGGATTTACCTGTCAAATTGGATGGAAAAAAATGACTTAGTTTTCAGAGCAAAATTAATAGGAACCAACGAGCCCTCCTACCCACGAGGAAACTCATTTTTAAACCTATGCATATTAGACCATCGTTTTGAAATAACAAATCAAACAAATAATAAACTAAGAACACTTCCTTACGATAGTGACCACAAAGCGATAAAAATAAATATCAAATTTCCAGAATTAGAAAATTGCGAAAAATTCGATAGTGATAATATCAAACTAAATTTTAATAAAATAGATTGGTCAGATAGGAAGATAGGAAGATAGGAACTTAAACAACTGCGAAATTGATGAGCACCTTCTAACACTAGACAACACGATACGGGAAGCGATGTATCACGCAACACTAAAATAAATAAGCAGGACTCAACAAAAAGATACGTTAACGATAAAATTAAAAAACTCAAAAGTAGAAAAAGTCAACTTATTTCTAAATTTTATAAAAGCAAAAAAAAACCGTATAACACAGAGGAAACAGAAATGTATAAATACTTGATTAATGAAACAAGTGATAAAATTAATAAAGAATATTCCACGTCATACAACAGATATTGAAGTAACAAAATAAAAAAAACATAGCCGCTAACAAACACGACATATTCCCTCAAATAAACTGCTTATTCAGAAAAAAAGAAACCGCTGAAATTTCGGCACTAGAAATTGAACCAAATAATGAACATCTTATTAACCTAGCGAACATTAATATAAATACTCTACAAAACCAAGGCGATAGCTGAATAATTGATGAACCAATTCAAAAACTCAATGTAATAGGGGCTCACTTTTCGGAAATAAATATAATGAACAAAAATATGGGGAAACCAATATTAAAAGAAATAATTGAGAGAACGGTCGCCTCTTTTAAATCGGAATTATATGATAATATTGATAAAAAAAACGCAATAATTGAATTTAATCAAAATAACAAAGCCTCAAACCCTAATTGGGATACAGACCCGGCATATTTCTGCAAACCAGAAGAGCTAAAAATCATCTTTAAAAAATTTAATACGAAAAGATCAGCAGGAAACGACAAAGTTCCGAATTTCATCCTTAAAAAATTTCTGAACGTGGCAGTCTGGGCTTACACAATTATCTTCAATAATATGTTAAATAATTTTTACTTCCCAGAAAATTGAAAAACAGCTAAATTAGTGCCGTTAGTGAAAAATGGAAAAGATGGGAGACTCCCGAGTAGTTATAGGCCAATCAGTTTACTACCAAATATTAGTAAAGTATTCGAAATAAAAATAAACCAGTTATTATCCAAATTCTGCGAGAAGTAGGGTGTGATCCCGGACTGTCAATTCGGATTCAGACACGGGCATGCAACAACACACGCGACAGGGAAATTCATGTCAGATGTATCGGGAGCATTAAATAGCAGACAGTTTGCAGGAGCATTCCTGATTGACATCGAAAAAGTGTTCGATACAGTGTGGAGAGATGGACTTCTCTTTAAATTATTGAAAAAAAATTTCCCAGACACTTAATAAAAATGCTATGGATAACACTCATAGATAAAAAATTCTGTTGTGTAGACAACAAAAATAAAGCCAACAAGGTATATGTATTAAAAGAAGGGCTACAACAGGGCGCAGTTAACTCACCAATACTTTTTAATATTCACATGGCAGATATGTTAACGCGTTTCGGGCTAAACGAATCACCCCTCCTTAGAGCAATTGCGTTTACCGACGACATAATCCTATACATCATAAATAGAAATCTAGATACCGTTAAGGAAGAACTGCAAAAAATTTTCAGAGCGATAATTGATTACCACAATACGTGGAAACTAAAAATAAATCTGGGCAAATGCGAAACAGTACTATTTAGGCCTAACACGGTTCAAATGCACAAAAAGTTTGCTCTAATGTGGAGGGACTTTGCTATAATACCCGGAGGAAACCTCCCCCAGATAGCGCATAACACAGTAGTAACATATCTGAGCTTGTATCTCGACGAAAAACTGAGATTTAACATTTACGTAAAAAAGCAAATAGTTAAAGCCATAGCAGCTTATTTCAGCACGCTTAAACTATTCCACTCAAGATTTTGAAACAAAACGGTTAAACTGATATGCTACACGTCCCTAATTAGGTCCATCCTAACGTATGCTTGCCCAACATGGTTTAATATTAGTGCCTCAGTGATGGAGAAGTTGAGAGCGTGTGAGAGAAGCTGCCTCAGAGCATGTCTCAATATGTATAAGTCACCGGAATCAAACTACAAAAGGTGTTACTCCAATGGCGAACTCTACAACAGAGCAAACTTACCTAGAATCGACAACTTCATCCTAAAACTAACCAGAAGCCATATAGTAAAATCGAGCACAATAAAATCAAACAAAGTAATCTGTAACTTTTACAATTCTAACCAAATACTTTGAAAAAATTCGTCACAACGGCAAAGTGCCACCGGAGGCTTTACCCTACCTGGATAGCTCAGGTCTAATAACAGATAGAAACAAAGTACTAATCCTATACCACATAAAGAGGCATGCCTTTAATAAAAAAATCGCGTACGCGCCAAACATAGACTCTAATAACACTAGGATAGAAATGCGATTCTCCAGAAGTTTGCCAAAGAGAGATAGAGAAGACAAGTATCTTAAAGAAACTAAAAAGTATTAGTGGCTACATAAAGACTTCGCCACAAATTAAAAAATCCCCCCACCGGGTCTCATATCCTCAATACCGTATCCACAATAACATCAGCGTTACCCTGCGGTTGCATATAATTTTACCCTAGTAAATTAGTCTGTAAAATTGATTGTAGTCAGAAACTCGAAACTGGTACGACCGAGTAGTTAGGGCTCTTTTCTCCAAATAACATATACAGGGTGGCTGCTGGTCCGAGAAACCTGGAGGACCGGAAATTGACTGGGATCTTTACGAGACCCCAGAAAACCGGGAAACGACAGTGAATTTATTTTTGCAAGAATTCATTCGAAAAACTTTCATCTTAAAAATAATAACAACATAACTTTCCATTTCAGATTCTAATCTTTAAGCATATATTTTAACTCAAAGAATTTTTAAAGCTACATAAATGAAAATACATATAAATCTAACTTTATTCGACACATCTGCGAGCATTCACTAAATGTGAATCATTCAGAATTTATAAAAGAAATAGGCACGGGTTTTCACATTGTTTTTATGACCGACTAATCTGTATATACTTGTAAATAATTTGGTAAAATAAACACCGTTACAAAAAAAATGAATGCACCAGTTCTTGTCTAATCACTGAAGTTAAGCAGCGTTGGACGCGGTTAGTATTTGGATGGGTGACCGCTTGGGAATTCCGCGTGCTGTTGGCATCCATTTTTGCATACTCTTTTTGTAAAAAGTTCATTTAAAAGTTATGATATTTTTAATGCCTACGAAATAAAGTCATATCTGTTTGACTTTTTAACCCTGCAAACAGGATAGTTCATTCAAAACATTTCCTAAGTACAGGCATCTTCTTGCCATTATTTTTTTTTGCAAAATTTCGCTCTTCTTGTCAACATTTTATTTACTTTTTATGTTATATGAAATATGTCCTCCCTTTTTGAATTGGCAACACTAAAAACGGGGTAGTGTCTTTAAGGGCTGGCTTTCACGTAATTCTGTAACCTGTGTGAGAATGTTGTTGTATTTACAAAAACAATATCAACACCTACCTTCGGTACTATATCTTCCGGACACTAAAATTCAAGAACTAATTCTCTAAAGTTAGGTTGGGCGTCAGGCTTTCTACAACCACTCAAAACATCAAAAAATCTCAACTAGCAATATTCTACTGCAAAATCTTAAAAGCAATAAAATTCTACAACATAACTCAATAAACGCAAAATTTGGCCACAAAGCCCCATATCACAACTTAATCCCCGTTAGATATAGTATACCGGAACAAAAGATGCTAGCTCAGCCCCGAAAATTCAGTTAATGGTAGAGGGGGTGTTCGATGGTAAAAGAAATTGAAAGAAATCCCTAAATCCAAATAAAACAGGTTCAGCAAAAATCTCAAAATTACAAATAATAAGTGGTTTATTAACCTTAAATATACATTAATTCTCCTGGTGGTACATTATCTTGTTTGTTAGGTGACAACCCTATTCTACTTTAAAATGAAGGTATCAAAACAATTTTTAGCCCTCAAACATGGAAAATCTACTTACAATTATCTACATAACCTAAACTAACTAATCTACAATAGATTAGGCTCATTACCGTTGGTATTACTCCACGACTTGACAATGAAGTACACGTTAATAAACTACAAAGAAAACTAGCATAATCTCTCAGCGTACATTTTTGGAGATTATGTCTAACAAGGAAACTATCCCAGGTGTCCCTCACCGATTTTGATGAAACTGCAATATGTTGTAATACATCGAAAAATAAGAGACACGTATTTTTTTTTATCGG
>NC_046662.1:58214501-58241066 GCF_010883055.1 Belonocnema kinseyi | reverse complement strand
GATAAAAAAAAATACGTGTCTCTTATTTTTCGATGTACTACAACATATTGCAGTTTCATCAAAATCGGTGAGGGACACCTGGGATAGTTTCCTTGTAAGTCGTACTCTTAATTAAAATGTGTAAAGGTACGATTGGCTAATAAGGGTAGTCTGGAAGGGGGCACAAAATTAGTATATACGGTAACAAGGGGTGAACGGAACTCTGAGGGGTTAGTCATATTGAATGTCTACCATTTCAAGAAGGGATAACCAAAATAAAAGAAAAAGGGCTAACAATAACTCAGCAAGGGTCATAGCTAGTAAATACTTTCAAAATCGAAAATAAGGGGTGGTCATAGCTAATAAATTAATCAAAATCATAAATAAGGGGTGGTCATAGTTTATAAATTAATCAAAATCGAAAATAAGGGATGGTCATACCTAGACAAAAGGGGTAGTCATATTTGGACAAAGGGACGGTATTCAATTAAAGGGATGGTCATGTTCAGACAAAGGAGTGGTCATAATTTATAAATTTATTCAAATAAAGGGATTGCCATGTTTAGACACAAAGGGGTAGTCAAAAATCAAAAATGAGGGATACTCATAAATTTACTTAAATTAAGGGACGTTCATAATATATAACTTTATCAAAATTACGGGGTGGTCATAATTTGAAACTTTACCAAAATTACGGAATGGTCACAATTTGAAACTGTACCAAAATCACGGGGTGGTAAAATCTTTTAAATTTATCATAACAAGGGATGTTCATATTTAAGTCAAAGGGGGAGTCACAATTTAATGGAAGCACGATAGTCAAAATTTCATAAATATAAGGGGTATTCGATTTAATAAAGGGGAAGTCAGTAGATTCGTCAAAATTAAGGGAAAGTCATATTGGAACAGATGGGGGAGTCGGAATTCCGTAGAAAAGGGTTGGTCAAAGACACATCATATCGAGCAAATTAATATAAAAAACATCAATCATAAGCATCATCTAAATCTTTATAAATATTCATGTTATAAATCACCAGAAATATAGGTTAGTATTAAACATATAAATCATTCAACGAAAAATTCAATAAACATAATTAAATTCTAACAACATAATCATCAATAAGAAATTCTAGCAAGACCCAGCCATGAAACTTCGCTCCGACCACGTGCCAGAAAAATGGACTTTCTCAAAACGGCTCCATTTAGGCCAAAATTTTCTACAACAATAAAAAAAACGGCTCAATATGAACAAGAATCATCACAAATAATTTTATGCAACAGAAGGAAAAAAAGATTAAGGTCAAGATGACCTCGAAAATGGCCACGTGTCGGGCTAGTTTCCCTTAACCGAACAAAATTACATTGAGTCTTACTAGAAAAATACAGTCCGCAGAAATCGTCCAGGCAGATCCTCCGGCAGTCAACGGAGGCAGCAGTTTTCGGACAATAATGCTTTTTACTACACAAAAAAATTAAATTGAGAACGAAAGACGCGACACTTCGGGAACACTAACGGTAAGTGAGAACGAGTCTTGGCGTGCTCCCGGCTCGTTCCTTTCCTCGCCTTCTCCTTCCTGTTGCTCGAGCGCTGATTGGTTGAAGTTGGCGGGACGACAGGCAGTGTGTCGTAGTGAACTTCAGTGCTGACTACTAGGGGTGCTAGCGGTCCCCGTAGTCCTTTTTATCTTCCTCACGTCACGATTTTGGATCAACCAAACATATTTTAGTCGATGGATAATTATTCTCGTTACTCTCCGGTAAGACCTATTGGCTATAGCCTGGAGCCCAAATTCATCCTGTCATCAGCAATAGATCTCCTCTGGTACCAGTAGTCCCAATAGTAATAGTTCGGGCCTGGTCTAAAGAGCTCCCACTAGTCATGCTGGGGATATAAGAATAAAAACTTCTCAAAAGAAGTATCGTTGAGTTCCATGCCAGTTGGAGAAGTCGAATTTGGAATTTTTGAAACAGTCTAGAATATTCCTCAAATCCAGTCGGCATCTCAACAAAAGTCTTCTTGAGGGGTGACGTACTCGTCAAATCGTTAGTTGGTAGTCCATGTTTGGGCGGGTGAGTTTGAATAACTTGAAGTTCCACATAATGCCCAACGTCGTATAACTCTGGTTCTCTAGGTGTCCTCTGTAGTCCCAGGTTTCCAAGATGTCCCTCGAAATACCTCGCAGTCGGCGACGATCCGCAGATTACATAATAAAATAAACAAAACAAAGTGCAATCAGTTCTTAAATATAGAATTTTCTTATAATTACAGTCGCTAGTCGTGGAGTACCGTGCAGTTCCCGAGGTGTCCTTTAAACAACCCTCAAATCAGCATCAAAAAACCGAAAAATTAAATAAATTGAAATTTTTGTGAGTTGCAAAAATTTTGTAACGTCACACCTGTCAACGGCTATACCACGCTGAATGCACCAGTTCGCTTCACGCTTTGGTCACGGTCGGTCGTGATTACGAGGGGTCGGATCGATATCATTGTTAAATTCAAATTTGCGAAAGTTGAAGAGATTTAAAGTGGTGTTCTTTGATAGCCGATCGTATTAGGATCATTTGAGTCTGAATATAGACGTTTTTGGTGCTCAGTTCAGTCATAAATACGCAAGTGAATAAAGGGTGAAACACCGGGAGCTAAGATGGCCGCCGAACTGCTGATCTGTAAAGGTTAGCTAGAAAAGCACTAGAAACATGGCCACAGCTGGCTGTAATTTCGCAAAAAGGAGGACGGAGGAGAATGCGACTAAAATTCCAATAAGGACTCCATATATTCGAAGCATCCAGAATTTAGAAAAGGAGAATCTAAAGTTTGACGAAAATTTTTTGAAGCCGAAGAAAAGGGTTCCACCTATCACGTCGACTCAACTGTTGAGAAGATGGAATACCACAGAGCCACCAATCTGCCTGTCGAGCAAATACGAGAGGAAAGGCCAATGCTAGAAGCTCAGATGTTTGAGATTCAAGACAAACTTAAAATCTTGGAAAGTGCAATAGAGAATGAATCGGAGATTGAGGAGATATCCAGGATCGCATCTACAAATAAGTTTGAAATGTTAAAAAGTCAAATGGAAGAAAATGCAAATGTTTCGCAAACTGGAGAAAACAGGAAAACATTAAATCCCAAATAGCCGATAAGGGATAGAAGAAGCAGTGGTACCACATCACTAAAATCAAAGCATCAAAATCAAGAAAATGGAAAGAAGGAAGAAGATAGTGAAGGTCGGCGGAGGACCCTGAATGAAGAATCCAAGAGGAGCAAAGGCTTAAAATCCAAGTTACCGCCGATCTACGTGTATAACGATTCTGCAAAAAATTTATTGAGTAAGTTTGTAAGCTTTTTTAAAGGCATAAAAAGTTGAATTTTTTACGCGAACTCCAAAAGAATTAAAACCACAAACATTAATTCTAAAAGGAATAGAGGTGGATTTCAGTGAATCGGATTCGAAAACCGCATTAAAAAATCTAAATATAGAAAGTGTAGAATTTAGTAAAGTTCAGCAAATTAATATCAAGACGTTTTTTAATTCAAAAAAGGGTAGAAATGCATTTTTAGCCCAGATAATTAGCGCTAGTAAAATCTCAAATGTTTTCAAAATTGAAAGGCTATTACATCAAGTTGCTTTTTGGGAAAGAATTAGAAAATCTGATCCAATACAGTGTAGAAATAATAAAGGCGGAGGGAGAACTGCAATTTTAATTAGTAATAAGTTCAAATATGTCAAAGTGATTCTAAAATCTGAACATAAAATTAAGTGCCTGGAAACAACAATGATAAAACTTAAAATTAACAACAACCAAAATTTTTTTATTATTAGCACATACGCTTCCGGTAACTCAGAAGGTAATCTTAGTAATGATTTAAACACCTTAGCTAATGATCTGAAGCTACATGACCAGTAAAACTGGTATGTTCTAGCAGGGGATTTAAATGCCAAACACGAGGATTGGTTGAATCATTCTAATAAAATTCAGAACAAGACTAGTAGGACCTTGTGAGCCTACATTTCCAAAAGGTTACTCGTATTTAGATTTATGTCGAATGGATCAAAGGATAGAAATAAAAAATCTAGTGAAGAATAAATTAAGAGTGACCCCGTATGACAGTGATCACAATGCTATTCATCTAAATATATCTTTTTCCGGTGTAAACAATTTAGAGATAGAGGAGCCAAATATCAACCACAGATTCAATTTTGGTAAAGCTGACTGGGTGGAATTTCAATCCTATTTTAATAGCTATAATGAGCCTATTCCTTGCAATTTGAATCTCTCCAATCAAGAAATAGATAAACATTTAGCTAACCTCAACGACTGGATTTGTAGAGCGATTGAGGCGACAGTTCCTAAGATCATAAATTTAGATTCCGTTAAAAAATATGTAACTCCGCGCATAACTAAATTTCAAAAAATTGAGAGCAATCTAATTACCAGAATCCATAAACTCAAAAAGCAAAGTGCATATATAGAGGAAATTATAATGGTTGAATATTTACTAGATGATACAAAAAAAGAAATCATAGCTGAATTTTCAAAAGCTATAAGTAAATACTGGCGTAATAAAATAGAGAATATTCGAACTCGGGAATCAAAAAACATGTTTGCGGGAACAAACCAAGTATTTCGCTTTAAAAAAACCACGTCAATAGAGAAGTTAAAAATAACCCTTGAAAAGAATAACTTAATAATTGCAGCAAAATTAGATGTAAAAAACTAAGCAAAGACGAAAATAATAATGTTATAATATCCGATCCTGTGGATAAACTAAATATTATGGGAGCGCATTTTGCTAGTGTTTATGTTCAAAATAAAGACATGGGTAAACCACGCTTTGATGAGATAATACTTGGAAAAATTAATTCTTTTAAAACGGAACTGGATAATGATCTGGAAAGTAACAGCAGGGATAGATAAAATACCCAATGTCGCGTTAAAAAATTTACCCTTGTTTATAATTAACGAATATGCGATCTTATTCAATAATATGCTCAATAATTGTTATTATGCGGATTACTGGAAAGTAGCGAAAATAATAAGTCTTAAGAAAAAAGATAAAAATGGAAATGAAATTGTTAGCTACCGCCCAATAAGTTTATTACCAAAAATTATTAAACTTTTTGAGGTTATAATTAACAAATCTATTGCAAGAGAATGTGAGAACAAAGATCTTATACCGGAGCAACAGTTTCGGTTCTCATACTTGGAGATTGAAATTCAATATTGATAAATGCGAGACAATATTATTTGGGCCCAGCTTTAGAATTGAAAGTCATAGTCAAAATTATAAAGTATGGAAAGATTTTCATCTTACTAATGAGGAGAAAAGGTTAAAGCATAATGATTGTGTACGATATTTAGATGATAAGTTAACATTTGTAAAACTAGTAAAAATACATTTAGAAAAAGCGAAAAAGGCGTATTTTAGCCTAAAAAATTTGTTCTAATCACGTGTTTTAAACAAAAAAGTTAAGATTCTGTGTTATGTATTGCTTGCTCGAACAAATTTTGGCATATGGATGTCAAATTTGGTTTAACATAAGTGCGACTACAATGGAGATACTCCGAAAATTTGAACGAAATTGCCTGCGAGCATGTCTGTATATGTACAAAAGTCCGCATTCCAATTATGAGTTATATTACTCAAATGAGGACCTGTATAAAGTTGCTAATATTAATAGAATCGATAATTTTATATTGAAATTAACTAGAGACCATGTAGCTAATTCTTCTAAAATGTTTTCAAATTCTGAGATATTCGGTCAATACTATCCAAATCCGAATTACCATAACAAGCTAGAAAAAAAGGTTATATTCCACACGATGCTTTCCCGTTTCTAGATAGTAACGGGTATATTCAAGACAATGAAAATGTACCAATAACTTATCATATTAAGCGACACGCTTTTAATAAAGCAATTTTGTACGAAAGAAATTCTGTATGTAGACAAAGTGAGGGCACTGGCTTCTCAATGAGTATATCGGATAAGGGCAAAAATGATAAACATCGAAAAAATATAAAACGATATTGGTGGTTAGGACCAGACTACAGTTTATCATAAATTATTATTTTATTTATATTTACTAGCCTATGCTAAGTACCGAACGAGCTGTGACTAGTTTTTAACTTTTTTACCAGTCCTACTTAACTTATGCAACTGAATACGATTTCTCATTAGTTACTAAGTATATTTAATTATTGTATAATATTCACAAAACGTGCTCCCGAATGTCTGCGAGCGCTGAAACTTCAGTCACACGGACTCTGATACCTCTAGACGATTTGCAAGCTATTTTTATCAGTATTTTATATAGCTCTACCTGATGTGTATATAATGTAAATATGTGTTCAATAAATACTGACATTTATAAAAAAATATTTTAAAAAACGCTAAATCTATAAATGCATACTGGGAAGAAAAAGTCTGCAAAATCCCAGTCAATGATGCAAAAAACATGTTTCCGCAAGTGAACCAAATATTTAGGTCTAAGGGAAAAGTCTCCATCCCGCAACTTAAAATACAAACCCTAGATACACCACTCCTCCGGGAAGCAAATATCAAGATTAATAGTTTGTTAAAAGACAATGCTGATAAATACATAATCTCCAACGAAGACGATAAACTCAAAATAATAGGCGTACACTTCCAAAACACCCACACTAAATTCCTTCATTTCGGCCGAGAGGGACTAAATAGAATCATCAATAAGAAGATAGAAGAGTTCACGCGAGAAATAAAAGACGAGCAAAATATAAGTAAAACGATAGTCATATTTAACGATGATCTAAACGCAGACAATATTTGTGCATTAGATGAGAAAATTTCTTTACCTCAAAAATTAGATTGAAAAACATATTCAAAAATCTAAACAATAAAAAATCTTCATGCATCGATTGCATTCCAAATATAGTACTAAAGCACATAAGACAGAAAATTATTGACGATTATTGCATCCTTTCCAACAACATGTTAAGTAATAGCTTCTTCCCAGAGGAGTGGAAAAAATCCAAAATTATCCCTATCCCCAAAAAAGGAAATAATAGTATAAGCCCAGCGGACCTTAGACCGGAAATAGACATCTGCTGGGCAATTAATATTAAAAACTATGTAGGAGCATGTCTAATAGATTTAGAAAAAGCTTTCGATACTGTTTGGATAGACGGACTAATATATAAAATGTTAAAAAATACCTTTCCCAAATATTTGATCAAAATAATCAAAGACATGATTACGGAAAAATATTTTATACTAACAGACGGTAATATTACTCCTGATAAAGTTTTGTTAGTCCTAAATGGCCTTCACCAAGGAACGGTACTGTCACCGATACTATTTAATATTTACATAAACGAAATTTTAAAAATGTACGGTATTAACGCAGATATAAACAAACGAGCAATTGCATTCGCCGATGACATAATAATCTACATTATAGGTAAAAAAGTATCAGAAATACAAGAAGCCCTACAAGACCTTTTTGAAAAAGTTCAATACTAAATACATACGTGGAAGTTGAAAATAAACGTCTCAAAGTGCGAAACAATCCTATTTAGACTGCCTCTCAGTCAATCAAATAAGAACACTAGAAAAAATTGGAAAAATTTCCAGATAAAAGAACGTAAAGATGGAGGAGAACCGGTTCCGAATAGACACATAGTTAAGTATTTAGGCCTCTACATTGATCAAACCCTATATTTTATTAAAAATGTGGGGATACAACTAAACAATGCGAGAAATGCATTCTCCATGCTAAAAAGACTAATGTATAATAAATACTTAAACTATCAAATTAAAATTAAATGTTACCTATTAATAGTTAGACCCGTAATAACATACGCTTGCACTATTCGGTACAACATTAGTTCAAATATTATGGAAAGAATCAGAGTCTTTGAAAGAAAATGCTTAAGGGCGTGCCTCGGAAGGTATAGAGCAGCTACGTCAAATTATGAAAAATATATATCTAATGAACAAATCTATAATATGGCAAATGTTCACAAAATTGACACACAAATTCTAAAAATAGCTAGAAATCATTTTGCAAACACACTAAAGGTAACAGAAAACAGTTTAATCTTTGGAACCTACTACCCTAACGATCAATATTACGAAAATGTAATCAAAACAAACTTTATTCCGCCAGAAGCATTTATATACCTTGATAAAAATGGATATATTCAGGACACACACGGTGCACCAGTCATATACCACTTTAATAGACATGCAACAAAAAAAGCTATTCTATATGAAAAACACCTCGACACACGAGTACCAAACGCGTCATGGAGGTTCACTACATGCACCACCAATAAGGAAAGAAAAGATAAACATAGATTAAATACCAAAAAATACTTTTGGCTAGAAGAATAACACACTCTTTAGCAATCCTACTTTCTATCTAGACTAGTATCCTATAGTACAAAATTACCAAATAGTATCTATCATTTTTTTGTATTTGTATATTATTGTATTAATTATTAAGAATTACATTATGATTGTACAAAGACTAGTCTAAATAACTAGAAATATTGAAACTTTTATTATAACGTATTATTTGTATACATCTACCAAAAAACGAAGTAAAATTTATCTCATATACCTTAAGTATGCAATATAGTTGTTTTTTTCATTATATATATTTATTCTTTATACCCAACAAACACTATGAATCAAATGGTCAGTTTTATATGCCTTTTCTGACCAATAACACCCGAAAAAATGTATATGAGAATTCTACCACGTAGTAGCAAATATCTAGAAAACCATATATAATTGTGAAGCTTAAACTTATATGTGCGTTCGTGGGCATAAAATAACGTACGTGACTTCGAGAGCTTTTCCTTAGTCAGTAAGTCTTCAATAATGTAATGAAAAGATATTCATTGTTTATTGTGAACCCTATCACGTATAAAACTCTATTTGGCATTTAATAAACAAAATTCAAAAACAAAAAAAAAGCACCAGTTCTCGTCTGATCACTGAAGTTAAGCAGCGTTGGGTGCGCTTAATACTTGGATGGGTGACCGCTTGGGAACACCGCGTGCTGATGGCATCCCTTTTCGCATACTCTTTTTGTAAAAAGTTTATTTAACAGTTATGATATTTTGAATACCTTCGAAATAAAGTCATATCTATTTGACTTATTATCCCTGCAAACGGGATAGGTCATTCAACACATTTACTAAGTAAGGCCATCTTCTTGCCATTATTTTTGTTGCAAAATTTCGCTCTTCTTGTCAATTCTATAACCTGTCAAAGGCCGTACCACGTTGAAAGCACTAGTTCACAGCCTTTGTCGCCGCCGTGGAAGGCACACGCGTTCGTGATTGCGGTGTGTCTTTTCCACGCACTTTTTAAAATATTTTTAAATTTTAAACAAATCTTAACCTAGTTTCTCTCGAAACGAGTACACCTAAGCAAAAGTTTCGTGAAATCGGATAGTGATACGTGCTATAAGCCAAACAACGACCCCAGCGAAAGGATATATCGCTTGAAATCATGTGCCGGTGAGTGTATGGTGCGCCGAAAACCGTTAACACAGTTTTTGAATTAAAGGTAAATTGTGTGAAAGCTCGAGTGAAAGCGGTGAAAGTACTGAAACCCTAAATTCTAGCAATTAGATTTCGCAATTCCAGTGACCTGTGAAGCCATTAAAAAGAAAAATCAGTGCGAGTGATCGCGCAGTGCGTTGAAACCTGAATCTCAAAATGGAGGACAAAGGGAGAGAGGGATGATCCAAACACTGAAGACGCTCCTGAACAAGCGAAAAAGACTACAACAGTCGCCATCTTCCTCAGAAGGCGAAGCATCGAACCCTAACTCACCGGCATTTCAGCCAAACATAAGCGGTAATGCAGGGACGAACAAAGGCGCACTAAACGGCCTAAACAGAGACGACAGGCGATTCGCAAAGAATTTCCTCAACAACAGCAAGCAAAAGCCGTAAGACCTGCAAAAGAAATCACCACAAAACCGAAAGCGGAGGTGACGGAAGACAACGGAGAGGAGTCATCGAGAGGGCCGATACACGAAAATTGACCGCCGAAACCAAACAGAGGTCCAGGCGCCATTGAGAGCCCCAAACAAAATATAGCCTCAACCAAAACACCTCAACCAGATTGCGAGATGTCACCTAAAGAGAAGGAAGCCTTCGATAATTTGATGAAAAAACTGGATGACCAGGAGAAAATAATCCAGGATCTGCAACTGAAACTAGCAACGCCAAACATACTATGCCACAACGCATTCGACGTGTTGTCAACCGAGGAGAGGGTGGAGCAAGATGGATTCAAAATAGTACCGGGAAAGCACACACGTAAACAGATGAGCACCACTAACCCTACACCGAAGGAAAAAGAAGACATTGGAGCTACCGAGATGGACAACAGCAGCGACAAGATACGTGAAAGACGATCAAATAAGGTAACAGAGGGGAAAAGCAAAACGCCGCCATTGTATATTAATGGGCTTAACCTAAAAATGTTTCAGGTGTGTGTACAAAATAGACTAGAAGCAAATAAGTATGCCATAAGAAATTTAAAAAACGATGATTCTATTATTTATACTGAAAATGAAAATGATTTTATCATAGTAAAAGTAATTTTAGCAGAAAATAAAATTGAATTTTTTACAAGGGCATCGAAAAGCGAAAGAATTCAGTTGCTCTTATTTAAAGGGGTTAACGGCGATTTTACTGAAAAAGATGTCAAAGACGAAATAGAAAATCTAGAACTAGATAAAATACAAATAACATATATGCAAAAAATAAACCTGATGGAATTTTTTTAAGAAAAAAAGCGAGGAGAAGCATTTTTAGTACAATTTACGGGGGAAAGCAAAATCGGAGAAATCTTTGGAATTAATAGACTGGCCAACCAAATTGTATGTTGGGAAAGAATAAGAAAGAGCGACTCAATTCAGTGTCATTACTGCCAAGGGCTAGGGCACATTGCCAAATTTTGCAACCGATAATATGTTTGCGTAAAATGCCCGGGAAAACACGTACTGGGAAAATGTCAAATAAACAAAGATAGTAACCTAGAAAAAAACGAGTTGTACTGCGCTAATTGTAAGGAAAAGGGCCATCCAGCCTCGTACAAAGGGTGCCTCGTTTAGAAAAAACTTAAAAGCTCAGATGAGCGAGAAGATGGCCAGGACGAAATTCGCGAGATTAGAAAATTTGATTAAAGAGGCGGGGTGGGTTAAACCGTGGATCTCTTACGCGGAAGCCACGAATCCAAGAAGGCCCGACCCAGGGCCATCTCCTCGTACTCAAGAGAATAGTATCCCATGGTCCTCAGAAACCCTTAACAAAGTATTTGAAAACTTTAAAACAAAACTTTTTAGTTCTATTGAAAAGCAACACTAGAGTCCTACAATCAGAACTGTGCGTAGAGATAGGCAAGAACGCGGAGAGAATTGACGAATAATATAAGCAAATATAACTGAAAACTGTAAAACGAAATTTAAAACTAAGTGCAACGAGAAACAGTTAATAAATAGACTTAATGCTTTGACTTTCAAGAATTATAAAAGTTCACATATGTCTTTAATGCGCAAATGTATAAATAAATTACAAACTAAGCCATATCAAAAAACCTGTCATAAATAGTTTTCAAATTTTCTATTTTGAAGAAGCTCGAAATCGGACGCTGTTCCTATCTAATCTAAGCTGTAAGAAAAAGAAAAGTACATTAAATATAAATCTAACTTTATTCGACACATCTGCGAGCATTCACTAAATGTGAATCATTCAGAATTTATAAAAGAAATAGGCACGTTTTTTCAAATTTTTTTTTATGACCGACTAATCTGTATATACATGTAAATAATTGGTAAAATAAACAACGTTACAAAAAAAAAAAAAATGAAAGCATCAGTTCTCGTCTGCTCACTGAAGTTAAGCAGCGTTGGGCGCGGTTAGTACTTGGATCCCTGCAAACGGGATCGGTCATTCAACGCATTTACTAAGTACAGCCATCTTCTTGCCATTATTTTTGGTAAAATTATAGAATAGCGGCTTCTTCCGTATGATCCTTTAACGTTAAAAAATATCAAAAACTTGTTATTCTTTGATGAATTCTAAATGAAGAAGGTGGGGGAAGACCATTTTCGAGAATTTTTGTTATTTAATATTTAAGAAAACTGACAGCAATGGTAGTTACGTACACTGTTAAAAATAATATTAACTTTAATATACCCATGTGTATGGAAATTAATATACTAAGCATATGAAATCGCCATTAAGAGCGCGTATATTAAATTTCATATACATTCACGTTAATCACTTGCGAGGAAAATCATATCATTTTATTTTTCACAAATTTAAAATAAGCTTAGCTGTAATTTTCGATTCTAAATAATAAAACATGATACCCTCTTTCTGTTAACCTAAAATAAAATTGGATTTCAAGTTGAAAAGTTCAATTAAGCAAATTAATAACAGACTTAGCCTACAATTAACTTTATTCGACTTGAATTTTGACCATTTAGAACGAATTTAGGAAAAAAAATTTACCCGTACATTGCACTTTCATCATAAATAACAACTGAGTCGACGAATCCTAGATTATTTATTTAATTGAGAATATTTGACAAGATTTAAAAAAATGAAAGCAGGTTGAGTTTTTACGCACATTGCTGTACTGACCTGTACATTAAATTTAATACACATGTATATTAAATTCACTACACCAATGTATGTTACATTTCAGTAGCGGTAGTGCATATTTGCTTCACACACATGTATATTAAATCTCATACAGATTTTTCTAACAGTGTACCTGACTCTAACCTAATAAAAAATCGATTCATAACAACAAATTCCGAATTTTGTACACTCAATAATTCATAATTTCATTATTATATTATACTTAACGCAGAAAGGGGGAAGCTGAAAAAGGGGAAAAGATGTGCATTGTGTCTATATTTTCGTGCATAAACCACCCATCTTCGCTTTCCCAGCTCTTCTTTTCCGTTCCAGGTGGATACTAGAAAAGGTAAACACAAGATAAAAAAGGAAAGGCGGCATGGGCTGCGTCTGTAGTTTTTGTGATTAAAGTATAATGATTTCAGTCAGGTATGCAACATGCATTTCAGCTTCTTTTTTTGTAAAGAAAATCATAATGTGGTTTAAAAATTCTCTTCCCCCACCTTCTTCATTTAGAATTCATCAAATAATAACAAGTTTTTGATATTTTTTTACGTTAAAGGGTTATACGGGAGAAGACGCTATTCTATAGTTTTACCTTATTTGTATTTCAAAATTTCGCTCTGCTTGTCAACTTTTGATTTAATTTTTATGTTATATGAAAACATATCCTGCCTTTTTGACTTGGAAACACTAAAAACGGGGTAATATATTTAGAAACTTTCACATAATTCTAGAACCTGTCAACGGCCATACCACGCTGAAAACACCAGTTCTCGTCTGATCACTGAAGTTAAGCAGCGTTGGGCGCGGTTAGTACTTGGATGGGTGACCGCTTGGGAATACCGCGTGCTGTTGGCATCTCTTTTTGCATACTCTTTTTGTAAAAATTTTATTTAACTGTTATGATAATTTTAATACCTTCGAAATAAAGTCGAATGTATTTGACTTATTATCCCTGCAAACGGGATAGGTCATTCAACACATTTACTAAGTACGGCCATCTTCTCGCCATTACTTTTGTTGCAAAATTTCGCTCTTCTTGTCAACTTTTGATTTAATTTTTATGTTATATGAAAACTGACTTGGAAACACTAAAAACGGGGTAATATATTTAGAAACTTTCACATAATTCTAGAACCTGTCAACGGCCATACCACGCTGAAAACACCAGTTCTCGTCTGATCACTGAAGTTAAGCAGCGTTGGGCGCGGTTAGTACTTGGATGGGTGACCGCTTAGGAAACCGGGTGCTGTTGGCATCCGTTTTTGCATATTCTTTTTGTAAAAATTTTATTTAACAGTTATGATATTTTTAATACCTTCGAAATAAAGTCACATCTTTTTGACTTTTTAACCTTGCAAACGGGATAGTTCATTCAAAACATTTACTAAATACGGCCATCTTCTTGGAATTATTTTTGTTGCAAAATTTCGCTCTTCTTGTTAACTTTTAATTTAATTTTTATGTCATATGAAATATGTCGTCCCTTTTTGACTTGCCAACACTTAAAATGGGGTAGTGTATTAAAAAACTTTCACGTAATTCTGTAACCTGTCAACGGCCATACCACGCTGAAAGCACCATTTCTCGTTAGTATCCCTTGGTCCTCCAAAGGGAAAGGTCAGGTAGCAAGCGCTCCTAAATCCTTAAATACGGAAAAGTTTTTCGAAAATATTCAAGCGGCAGCGCCGCACGGACCAAAACAACGAACAATTTGAACGTGTTTACCTACCAAATTGCCACCACGGCAGCACACAGGCCAAGTATCGCGCCACAAAGTTCAGTGAAATTATCCAGCAGTATAAGTTTCAAAAGTGAGATTTGTCATACAAGGTTTGACAACAAAAAAGGGGAACCCCCCCCCCCCCACACACACATCGGATAAATGTCGAAAATCCAGCATTTTTACCCGGGGGTTCTATTCGGGATAACAGAAAGAAGGAAGTGAGGATGCCAACAACAAGGACAACAAAATCAAGGAAATTTCAAATCCATTGAAAAACCAGAGGCATTTGACAACCCATAAACCATACATCAGGCCAATGCAAGGAACTGGAAACAAAAATAATCTCAAAGCAGCAGAATCACTGTCACAGGCATCGAATAGAGCTGCAGATGAATTCGAAATCAACGATACCATTGAGAGTAATCAGCAATAAAATGGAGATTCCTGTAAAGGAATATCAACTTTTAATCACCAACAGCCATAAACAACAGAAGACAATAGATCAGCTTCTGAAAACTATCCAAGAACAAATGGAAAGGATACAAAACTTAGAAAAGGCGCAAATTGAACGACACTCCAAAATGGAGACAGGAAAAGCAAGTTCATCAAAGAGGCAGAGACTGGAGCAAAAACCGAGTACTCAGGCCATCAAAACGAGTGACTCACGTACATCATTTGTGAAGACAGGAAGATCGGATGAAATTTCCACAGCCTCGGCAGGTGATGGGATTAACGTCACCCCTGAAAAGGAACAAGAAGAACACCCAGGGGACCAGCTAGCAGAAGGGTCAACTAACTACAAGAAAAGACGGCTACTTCCAATCGTCATATTTGGGGCAGACCAAGGTTCGACGGTGAGTCTTGTTGAACAATCTCTAGGTGAGCGTAAATTTTATATCAAGTGCATAAACAATAATAGACATAATTTGTACACTGTGAATGCGAACGATTTTAAACAAGCGAAGCAGCAACTTGAGTTTACGGAGGCTAAATTTTACTCGTACACTCCTAAAGACGAAAAACCTCAATCCTTTCTTTTAAAAGGACTTGACAATAATGAAAACCCAGACGGACGGTTTAGATGCGTAAAATGCAACATAAATCATGAGCAGGGAAAATGTGAACTGCCTCCAATTGAAGCTGTAGATGATAGAACTAAACTTTATTGCGTAACGTGTCATAGTTTTGGCCACCCGGCCTCTTACAGAGGATGCTCAAAACAACTTGAACTTCGAGACCAGACAAAGAAGAAAATTCACGCCGTAAAACAAAATAAGATTATCAAAGAGCGCATGGTTAATAATTATGTTCAAAAGGGCTTGCCTTTTTCCAGTGTTGTAGGGAATGAGAAGCAACAAAGTGCTCGAACCCGTCGTACAACACAAACACGAAACAATACAAACTTGACAAACAAAGTAACGAAACAGAATGCGCAACCGACAGGACAAACGACAGACTTAACACAAATAACTGACCTAATAAACAAAAATAGTGAGAATATACAAAAATTATTCCAAATGATGAAAGACCTCCTAGACATTGCCAATGGCGGGCAATAACGATTCAGATACACGAAATATCAGAATGAAAAAGTTAAAAATGGTCTCTATTAACGTAAATTTAATTATTCAAAACCAAAGGAGGGGTAATCTTTTAAATTTCCTTAAAAAGAATGATCCAGGCATAGAAGGATTGTCTGAAACTAATTTAAATCCCAAATATAAAGTTGAATTTAAGGATTATAACATTATTCGTAGAGATAGGCCAAATTCAATACAGGGAGGTGGAGTTGCATTATTAATTAAAAAAGAGTTGAAATTCAAAGAAATAATAGTATCAGAAGTCGAACAATTTAAAAATTTAGAAACGGTAATTATCAGCATCAAGCTGCAAAATAACCAGCAACTATATGTTATTGCAGCGTTTGCAGCCTATGGAGAAAGGTTAAGTTTTAATGAAGAATTAAATCAATTATTTGAAGTCCTTAAGCTGGATGACCCTGATAATTACTTTGTAATTGCAGGAGATCTAAACGCGAAACATACTAGCTGGCTAAATTCACAAAATAATACTAGAGGAACCTTTTTGAGAAACTGGATAAATGACAATAGAGTCACGTATAAAATAAAATTATATAGCTCGAGCCTTCCTTCTTTCCCTAGAGGAGATTCGTATTCGGGTCTATGCTTAGCTGACGGCAGACTGAAGGTTGCCATATTTGAGAATACAGACAAACTAGAAACATTAGATTATGACAGCGATCATAATGCGATCCAAATGCGAATTTCCTATAAAAATGAAATGAATTTTTTATTAGAAATAAAGGAAAACTATGCACAAACTTAATTATAAGAAAACTAATTGGCAAAAATTTGCAAATTTCCTCGAATAGGAATATATTTCGGACATTCCAAATAATAGAAACCTATTAAATGAAGAAATTGAAATATATTTTCGGGATATAAGTACGCCAATAGCGATTGCAATAAAAAATACGGTGTCTAAAATAAAAAGCAAAAATTCTATGGAGTGCTATCAAACGCCTATAATTATGAAAATTCACAGACAAAAAATCCTTTTAGTGACCAAAATTAACAACATTTTTAGACAATTTAAAACGCATAATAACAGACAATTAAATCTGCTGCAAGATAAACTCCTGGCAGTAAAAGCACTCCTTAAACAAGAGTATATTACTTCAATTAATAGATATTGGTCTGAAAAAATAAGTAAAATTTCCGAAAATGAACCAAAGAATATGTTTCCGCAAGTAAACCAAATTTTTAGAACAAAAGATAAAATATCCATCCTACAATTGAAAATCCAAAATCAGAATATTCCACTTTTACAGGAAGCAAATATAAATGTAGGGAGTCTAATGAAAGATGAAACGGATAAATTGATAATATCCAATCAGGAAGACAAAATAAAAATAATAGGAACACATTTTCAAAAAACACACACTAGATGTCTTCACTTTGGAAGGGAAAGATTGAACAAAATTAGACAAGAAAAAATAAATAATTTTGAAACTGACATAGAAAACGATAAAGAAACCAATACTACAGTAGTAAAATTCAGTTATGATTTGAGGTCCTATTCACTTGCATTACAAGAAACCTTCCCGAATTTCTTCACTTCAACCATAACACTAAACAAAATATTCAGAAACTTAAATAATCAAAAATCTTCAGGCATTGATGGCATTCCAAATATTTCATTAAAACATATAACACCCACGATAGTGCAGGATTATTGTATCTTATTTGATAATATGCTGAACAATAGTTTCTTTCCGAAAGAATGGAAAAAATTCAAGATAACTCCCATACCTAAGAAAGGAATTAATAGCACCAACCCAGCAGACTTCCGACCTATAAGTCTATTGCCGAATATAAGTAAAGTTTTCGAAGTTATAGTAATAGACTCCATGTTGGATGTATGCGAAGAGAAAGAAGTTATACCGGAATTTCAGATTGGATTTCGGCATAAGCATTCAACAATTCATGCAATAATTAAATTAATGACGGACATTTGTATGGCAACAAACGATAAAAAATATGTGGGGACTTGTCTAATTGACCTAGAAAAAGCTTTTGACACAGTATGGATTGAGGGCCTTATTTATAAACTATTAAAGCTGAAATTCCCCAAACACCTTGTACAAATGATCAAAGAAATGATAATAGGTAAAAGTTTCATAATCACGAATGGCAATATAACGATTGATCAGTTTTTAAAGTACTTAACGGTCTTCATCAGGGAGCAGTACTCTCTCCAATTCTTTTTAATGTCTTTGTTTACGAATTATTAACAATGTATGGTCTCAATATAGGACCTCATAAAAAAGCACTAGCTTTCGCTGATGACATAATAATTTATATCATAGGTGAAAAAGCATCAAAAATACAAGAGCAACTTCAAGATTTAGTTGAAAATATTCAATATTATCTTTAAACTAAGATTAAACATCCAAAAATGCGAAACAATTTTTTTCTGCCCACTGCTTAGCGCAGCAAATAGGGACGTAAAGAGAAATTCGAAAGCCTTACAGATGAAAGAAACAAAGGATGGGGGAGAGCCGGTTCCCAATAAGACATTAGTAAAATATTTAGGCACTAACATGGACCAATATCTAAATTTCAATCAAAATGCGGAAATACAATTCGAAAAATCAAATCAATTTTTTTCAAAACTCAAACGGTTAATTTATAATAAAAATTTAAATCCCAAAATCAAGGTAAGATGCTATACGCTAAAAGTACGACCAATTTTAACGTATGCTTGTCCAGTCTGGTATAATGTAAATGCAAGTATAATGGAAAAATTTAGAGTTTTTGAAAGAAAATGCCTCAGAGTCTGCCTGGGAAAACACAGATCTGTAGAGTCCGAGTACCAAAAGTACATATCAAATGAAAAAATTTACAATTTGGCTAATATTAACAAAATAGATTCACAAATTTTAAAAATAACGAGAAACTATTTTGCCAGTACTCGGAAAGTAACGAATAACAGTCTCATTTTTGGAATTTAATACCCAAATGACGCATATTACGAAAAAATAATAAAAACTAACCACATTCCACTAGAGGCATTTATGTACCTGGACAAAAACGGATACATACAAGACGAACATGACGCACCAATTATTTACCACTATCACAGAGGACGGAGACAAAAAGCTATTCTTTGCAAAAAGAACCTAGACACAAAAATCTCACACGAAGCATGGAGGTTTAAAACATGCACGACAAACAAAGAAAGGAAAGACAAATATACACTAAATAAAGATAAATATTTTTGGCTCGACGAATAGCTAATCTTTGATGATCCTACAATTCTTATAATGTAAACCTATTTCATTGTAAATTTAGCTCGAAATATAAATGCCATATAGCGTTTAATCGACGAAAAGAAATGATCACATTTTATTTGACAATATATAATAATCTTATATTATTATATCTTGATAGTTCTAAGTTCCTTTGTAAATATTGTTGTAGATCTGTTATTTTTCTTATATTTTTATCTTTTATAGTATATATTTGTTACCTAAAAATACTGAAGTATGGTCAGTTCTTGTACGCCACTTTTCTGATCAAGGAAACGCAAAAATGTACATGATAAATTGACTTCCACGTTAATCGAGATCTTAATGAAAAATTAGAATTAAGTTTGCTATAACATTTAATATGTTAATTATGAAAGCATAAGAAATTGTACGTGACTTCGAGTGCTGTATCTATGCAAGTGAGTCCTCAGTATTATATGTTTATGAAATATTATTCATTGTTTATTATGAAAATTATGTAAAAATCTGTAAATATTGGCAACTTAGGAAACACTTATTAAACTAAAAAAAGCACCATTTCTCGTCTGATCACTGAAGTTTAGCAGCGTTGGGCGTGGTTAGTACTTAGATGGGTACCGCCTGGGAATACCGCGTGCTGTTGGCATCCCTTTTTGCATACTCTTTTTGTAGAAATTTTATTTAACAGTTATGATATTTTTAATACCTTCGAAATAAAGTCAAATCTATTTGACTTATTATCCCTGCAAACAGGATAGGTCATTCAGCACATTTACTAAGTACGTCCATTTTCTTGCCATTATTTTTGATGCAAAATTTCGTTCTTCTTGTCAACTTTTAATTTAATTTTTATATTATATGAAATATGTCCTCCCTTTTTGACTTGGCAACATTAAAAACGGGGTAGTGCATTTAAAGACTTTTACGTAATTCTTTAACCTGTCAACAGCCATACCACGCTGAAAGCATCAGTTCGTTTCGCGCTTTGGTCACGGTGGGCCATGGTAATGAGGCGTCGGATCGATATCATTTTTAAAGTCAAATTTGCGAAAGTTGAAGAGATTTAAAGTGGTGTTCTTTGATAGCGGATCGTATTATGTTCATTTGAGTCTGAATATAGACATTTTCGGTGCTCAGTTCGGTCATAAATACGCAAGTGAATAAAGGGTGAAACACCGGGAGCTAAGATGGCCGCCGAACGGCTGATCTGTAAAGGTTAGCTAGAAAAGCACTAGAAACATGGCCACAGCTGGCGGTAATTTCGCAAAAAGGAGGACGGAGGAGAATGTGACTAAAATTACAATAAGGACTCCGTATATTCAAAGCATCCAGAATTTAGAAAAGGAGAATCTAAAGTTTGTCCAAAATTTTTTGAAGCCGAAGAAAAGGGTTTCACTTATCACGCCAGTCGAAAAGGAGAAGAGTGCAAGGGATCAAGTCAAAAGTAAACCGGAGAAAAAAGAAGTATCCCGAACGCCAGTCGAAATGAAAATTTTGGTACAGGTTCAAGATTTTTAATTACATAAGGATAAAAATGCAACACCAATGCCATCTGTCGACTCAACTGTTGAGCAGATGGAATGCCACAGAGCCACCAATCTGCCTGTTGAGCAAATATGAGAGGAAAGGCGAATGCTAGAAGCTCAGATATTTGAGATTCAAGATAAACTTAAAATTTTTGGAAAGTGCAATAGAGAATGAATCGGAGATTGAGGAGATATCCAGGTTCGCATCTCCAAATAAGTTTGAAATGTTAAAAAGTCAAACGGAAGAAAATGCAAATGTTTCGCAAACTGGAGAAAACAGGGAAACATTAAATATAAACATTAAATCTAAATATAGAAAATGTAGAATTTAGTAAAGTTGAGCAAATTAATACCAAGACGTTTTTTAATTCAAAAAAGGGTAGAAATGCATTTTTAGTCCAGTTAACTAGCGCTAGTAAAATCTCAAATGTTTTCAAAATTGAAAGGCTTTTACATCAAGTTGTTTTTTGGGAAAGAATTAGAAAATCTGATCCAATACAGTGTAGATGATGCTAAAGAGTAGGTCATATTGCAAGATATTGCAACAGAGAGTTTAGATGCGTATAATGCCCAATTAGTCACGGTCCGGAAGAATGTAGCGTGCAAAAGAAATCTGATAATGCAGAAGATATCGGTAAGTCTGAACTTTATTGCGTAAATTGTCGCGAAAAGGGGCATCCAGCATCTTGCAGAGGTTGTCCGATACTGAAAGAATTAAAATCAAAACATAAAAATAGATTAACAGAAAGGAGGAATGAGAGATTAGATAAACTTGAGAGAGTGTCTAGCTTTGTTCGCCCAAATACCTCCTATGCGAACGTTTTAAATTCCAAACAAAGTGTACCATCATCTGCTGACCAGAATCCGATGATGGACTTTTAGTTAAACAATGTCTCAAGTAACGAGTTAACAACCTTGTTCAATAATTTTTCTCAACATTTTATGAGTAGAATATCCGTAGAACTCAATCATCTAAAACAAAAGAATTATAGCATCTGGTCAAGAGTGGACGATTTGTATAACGTTTACTATAGTTAAATAATGGATAATAATTCTATAAAAAATAATACGAATGATAGTGTGAATAAAAACGACGTGAAAAAATATATTAAACAAATAAATATAATTTCGATCAATGTGAATTCAATTGTTTCGAATAGAAAAAGATACAATCTATTTGATCTCATAGACAACTTTAGGCCAGACATAATTTTATAAAATGAAAGCAAATTAAACGACAGACACAAAATATCGTTGTACGAAAGAAATTCTATATGTAGACAAAGTGAGGGCAATTGCTTCTCAATGAGTATATCGGATAAGCACAAAAATGATAAACATCGAAAAAATGTAAAACGATATTGGTGTTAAGGACCAGACTACAGTTTATCATAAATTATTATTTTATTTATATTTACTAGCCTATGCTAAGTACCGAACGAGCTGTGACTAGTTTTTAACTTTTTTACCAGTCCTACTTAACTTATGCAACTGAATACGATTTCTCATTAGTTACTAAGTATATTTAATTATTGTATAATATTCACAAAACGTGCTCCCGAATGTCTGCGACCGCTGAAACTTCAGTCACACGTACTCTGATACTTATATCCGATTTGCCAGCTATTTTTATCAGTATTTTATATAGCTCTACCTGATGTGTATGTAATGTAAATATGTGTTCAATAAATACTCTTATTGATAAAAAAAAAGCGCTGAAAGCACCAATTCACGTCTGATCACTGCAGTTAAGCAGCGTTGGGCGCGGTTAGTACTTGGATAGGTGACCACTTGGGAATACCGCGTGCTGTTGGCATTCCTTTTTGCAAACTCTTTTTGTAAAAATGTTATTTAACTGTTATGATATCTTTAATACCTTCGAAATAAAGTCATACCTATATGACTTTTTAACCCTGCAAATGGGATTGTTAATTCAAAAGATTTACTAAGTACGGCCATCTTTTTGCCATTATTTTCATTGCAAAATTTTGCTCTTCTTGTCAATTTTCTATTTAACTTTTAAGTTATATGAGTATAAATTATATAAGTACTGAACGAGCTGTGACTAGTATTTAACTTTTTGTACTAGTGTTAATTAACTTAGGCAGCTTAGTACGATTTTCCATTAGTTACTATGTATATTTTCTTATGGTTTAATGTTCACAAAAAGTGTTCCGTAATGTCTGCGAGCGCTGAAATTTAAGTCACACGGACTTTGATACCTCTAGACGATTTGTAAGTTATTTTTATCAGTATTTTCCATAGCTCTGCCTGATGTGTATGGAATGTAAATATGTGTTCAATCATTACTGTTATTGATAAAAAAATAAAGGCATACCTATTAAATTTTTTAACCTACAAAATAAAGTTAGGACTATTCCACTTTTTAATTCTGCAGACGGGATTATTCTTTTAAAAAATCTACCTAATTCTGCATCCTGTCAAACTTCATACCACAAAAATATCTCCTTTCAAATTGTCAAAATTGACAAACTCCCTTTCAAATTTCTCATTGGAAGTAAGTAAGAATCTAATATGTCTAATATGTCGGTTAGATATTAGTTAAAGTTTCGAAGGGTACTGGATAAGGTCGGCTAAGATACGAGTTAAAGTCGACTAGGGTATCCGCTAAAGTCATCTAGGGAACGGGGTAAAATTGGCTAGGAAAGGGATAAATTTCGTTAGGGTTCGGGGTAATTCTGGCTTGTCTAGGGGTAAATTTGGCTATGATATGGGATAGGGAAGGTGTAGGTACGGGTTAAATTTTGCTGGGGCATGGGGTAAATTTGGTCAAGGTTCCGGCGAATACTTCTTGGGTGTGATAGAGGGTCATAAGGCCGGCTAAGATACAAGGTAAAGTCGACTAAGGTAAGGGGCAAATTCATCTAGGGTTCAGGATGAAGTCCGTCAGGATAGCGATATAATTGGCTAGGCTGGGGGTTAAGATCTCTAGGGTTGGGGAACGTTGGCTACAGGGTTTTAAGTGCGAGACAAGTCGGCTAGGGCGCGGGGTAAGTTGCCAGGGTTTCAGGAAAAGTTCGACTAAATTACAGCGTAAAGTCAGCTATGTTACTGGTTTAAGTTATCTAGAGTATGAGGTAAAATTGGCCACGAGATCCTAAAAATTGTTTCAAAAAATAAAAAAAATATATTTTCAAGCTAAAATACTTTCAAAATTGCTTATTTTAGTACCAATAAATAGTTTGAATAAAAAGAATATGCTACTTCCATTTTATCTTTCCCGCATCTTCTTTTTCTTGTTAGCTTACTCCTTCCCTTATTCACAGCACCCTCAACCCCTATATAATTTCTTCGATGTGGATGTAGATAACATGTAGTAGTACCGAAGGTTCACCTATGCGGACGGAACAGGGAATAATGTGTGTGTTTGGATACATTTGTGTATTAGTAATATATATGTGACTGGAGTTCGTACGTACAAGTGTGTGAGTGTGTGGGTAGTTTCGGCACGTAAATAGATGGCGTACGGATCTATCGTGGATTCTATTGCAACAGATGCCTGTTGCTACGGAGGTAAAACTTTTTGAACTGGCTCTAACACTCTAACTCTAACTTTTTGTTCTGCCTCATGCAACTTCACTTTCATCCTCGCTTTATTCGACTTCATATAGGTGGTTGCTCCGCATTTTGGGCTTTCGCACCTCACACTCAATTCTTCCCCAATTCAAGGGAACATTTCACGCATCGCAAATCGCTTAATGTATACAAAAGGAAATTTTGTAGCATTAGGTGTTATTTTAATATTGATAATTTGCGTAGTCGATTGAGAATTAGGGAGATAGATAAAAATGTAAATTCTGGTTAATGTATAGTATAATTAGTATGAATAATTTATATCCTTGCGGAAGCACGGGGACAAATCCGGGAATTTTTCCGATTTATTTTTACTTTTGCAATAATTATCGTCTCGACCTTCATAAAATAATATGTTTTTAATTGTGCCCAATATTACCAAAAATCTCTGTTTATATATTGAAGATTATTTTATATTTAGGATTTCAAGATTAATGTTTCGTTAAAAAAGAATAGTTTTTTTATACTATATATTTAAGTATTTAAATCTTGTGTTGTAGTTCTTTTTATATATTTAAAATAGCAATCACCTAGGGTACCTACATTTGCATAATTAATTACTAATAATTGGCATTATAAATTTATAATTTAGTTTTACTATAAATGCTTTGCATCTTCAAATATAAAATTTACTCAATTTCGGGGACATAAAAGTATAATGTTATCAAATAATCCACATATTGAAGTATAATTTCCTATTTCAAATTCAAAATCTATATTTTAGATCCTGGATTATAAAAACACTAATATATTCCAAACTGTGCGATCGACAAAGTGTGCCAATTTTCTTGCGGAATCTCACAATTTATACTCGTAAGTAGCACCAGTTGCTTCTTTTCGTAGAAGCGGTTTATTAAATTACATACTTCACACTCATTCCCATATTCCCTTTGTCTCTTTTGCTTCAAATTTCTACTATTTTGTCAAAAAGTTATCTTATTTGATTGAAAATTACTTCTTTGTATTTGACAACTTAATTATTGTTTTCATGGTTCAAAATTCATCTCGTTCGATTTAAAATTTTACCATTTTGTTCAAAATGTAATTAGTTTATTAAAAATTCATCTACTTTGTTGAAAATTGGCCTTTTCCGATAGAAAACTTTTTGGTAGAAAAGTCATCTTTCTTGTTTGAAAATTCATATTTTATGGTTAAAAGTCAATTATTTTTATTTGAAAAGTTTACTACTACATTTTTGGTCTGGATTTAATTTTTACATTATTTTGTTAAACTTTGAAACCGTTTTAAATCTAAAATTTAACTGTTTTATTGACCATTCTTCTTTTTGGATAGAAAATTTATGTTTCGGTAGAAAATTCATCTTTTTTGGTAGAAAATTCATCTCCCTAGTAAAAGTTTTTGGTATGAGTTTAATATTTTTGGTTTAAAAATTCGATTCTTACATTGAGAATCCATCTTCTTAGGTTGAAAATTCAACTATTTGATTATAAATTCAACATTTTGTTGAAAATTCGCCTCTTTTGCTATAAAATTTAGTCATAGGAAACTCAACTCTTTTGTTGAAAATTTATAGTTTTCTACACTGTTTTACTGAAAATGTAATACATTTCGACTTTAAATCTTAAGAATTTGTTACGTACATACTAGAGCTATTTAAAAGAAAAATCACCCTATTTCATCTTTTTTGAGAGCATTTTTGACTGTGAATTCGGAAATAACTTTTACTATCATTTACATTATATATTTCCCTTTGGAGTTATAAAATTTGGAGGAAATAGTCAGGATTTTTTAAAAAGTTTGTTAGTAGTCAATTTATGTTAAATGTATTCACATTTGGTATATTCAATAGCAAATAAGAATCAGTCACATATTTGTTAATGAAAATGGTAAAAATTGGAATCTTGACTTTTGAAGATTACAATACATACTACCCGTGTAGAAATTGCCTGGTTTGACCCGACCAGAAGAAGGTTTCTGGCCAGAATCTGACCAGGTGAAACCGGGATAATATTTTGTTAATTGCCTGGCCGGGATCTGACAGAGTTCCCACCGGGACCCAGTCGGGTCAAAAATGGTGCATAATAGAAGTATAATAACCTTAAAAACATCTTAAGAAATATCCACAAACAACTGCCGTAAGTGGGTCGTTTGTAAATATCTGACAGGCGAAAGACCAATTTTTTGTGTTTTAGGATTTTTTAAATCAATTATGGAAACAAAATTAAACTAATTTTAATTATATGGTTTCCCACTTTTGGTTCTGCGGTTCCCAGACTTGCCGTGACTGCGAAATCGTTGACCAACTTCTTTTTTAT
>NC_046662.1:58197575-58214401 GCF_010883055.1 Belonocnema kinseyi | reverse complement strand
AGAAATGTATCAGCCTTGGAGGAGATTATGTTGAGAAATAAAAAAAAAATTCTTAAAAACGTTGTTTTTCTTGGTCAGGCCGGAAACTTATCAATCCACCCTTAATTTCTACACGGGTATGAGTTTAAAATTATATAGAATAACGTTTGAAGTAATGACCATTTTTTAAGTTTCTTGGGCTTATTAGTCATTTTAAAGTTTATTTTCTTTAGATTGTAAAACAAGCGCCTGCATCCTGAGCAGTAAGCAGCCTTCTACTATTTATGAATATATTGAATATAAAGCAGGGTTATAGTAAATCTGAAGCCGACGGCTTAATATCTTCGAACTACTACAAATAATTAAAATGTCAACATTTTGAATAAGGGTAAAAAAGCGTGAAATCATAAGAACCAGATTTTCTTGTAAATAACATTAAATAAAAAATTTATCAGAATTGGGTATGTTTATTGTATAGGTTAAGAAAAAATGAAAGTTGTCCAATTTTTTCAAAAATCTCAGAAAATAATCTTTTTATACTTATTTTGGCACCGCGAAAGCTGAAAATATCTATTTATTTCAAAGTTTAAACAGGTCTCAATTCAATTGATCAATCAGTTTTAGGGTCTCATTTTTTAATGTTGCGCGACTGTTGATCCTCGCGCTTCTCGCTCGATACTGTATTTACCCCGCGCTACGCGCTCGATCTTTCTGCACAGAATTTTTAAAACTAAAGGTGAAAGTATCGACAACAGTACATGTTTCTGGTGGGATTTGATTATTTTTAAACGAAATCTACACTTAAACAAATGCAAAAATTAATTTCTTTTTGCGTATTTTCTATAAAATCTAATTTAGGAAAAATATTAACTGGCTTAAAAAATTTTTTTGGTCTCAGTTTAGCTTCCCAAAGACAACTTTTCCACATTATGGTCTCTTTAGTTTCGAAAAATTGGGGTTTCGACCACCCCATACTCAGATGCCTATATTATCGACCTCACTTTTTCAGTTTACTCAATTTTCTTTGATCTTAAGGACTTTCTTTATAAATAAAATATCGGACTGAAACTTTGAAAAATGTATTAGAATATCATAAACTACGTTTAATGTATTTCATTTGAGTAGGAATTTTGCTAAGAATTACATTCAAAGAAATTAAACTGGGATCATTTTTTGACATATTATCTTCATACCTGAATATTTTTTGAACCTAAGAACTTTTTTGATATGTAAAATATCGGCCTCAAACTTCGAGAAATGGAAGAGCTGACATTAAATTACGTTTATGTACGTTTATGAAGTACATAAACGTACTTTATGGTCTTCTGGTACATGTCCCAAAGTTTCAGTCTGATATTTTATTTATAAAAAAAGTTCTTAAGTTAAAAAAAAAATTATTATTTTCAAAAGGCCGCAGTTAGAAGTCTAATTTTTTAGAATGAACAGGGAAAATTTTGTAACATGGTTTATAGAGCTGGAAAAGGGAGAGGATATCTGTCCTTTCCTCTGGGCTTTTTATTCGCCGGAAAAGCTGGACGACTAGGCACTTCGTTTTCAAAATAGTTTAGGTTTTCATATTTTAATTTTTCCGAGATATTCGATATAGTTTTCAGTTTTAACATTTTTTCCTGCAAAGCGTTTTTGGAATAGCTGCGTGCTGTCATCCCGAAAAATTGGCTGAGTCCGGGAATATTTTAGTCGTCCCGACGTTTCAAGAAGTCTAGCCAAACTTAGAGAAGATATTTGACTAATCGTCCCAAATTTCTTAATGAATAGTTTTTGTATATCCTAATAGACACTTATGGAATCAGAATGAACAAAAAACATTTATTTGGTTAGAATTCCTTACATTAGATGTACTACATACCTCAAATGTTTAGTAATTCGCTAACATCCATTCTGATACTTATATTGGAATTCAAAAACAGACACAACGAATCATAAATTCCTTCACATCAACAATTCGCTTCATAAGTCGGATACACATAATGGACCCTAAAACATCTATGCTTATAATTAGTTATTCCTTCCAAGAACGTAGTTATAAGCTCTCATCCTTACACAGAATTATATGATGCCAACACACCTACACCCACACCTAGAAATCTCGGATAGGAAGGACGGAATAGTTAGAAGCGTAGCAACCTGTAGCAGCATCGTGAGAAGCAGAGGAGAGCCACCCAGCCGGGGAGGAGCCGAACGGCGAAAAAAGAGAAAGACCGAAGCGTCGCTCTCGTAATTAAGGACCAGAGACATCGATCGGTTCCAATGTACGCAGGGTGGGGGGAGGGGGGAATAGGGTGACGGTGGGGTTGTACCCCAAATCGAAGAAGCATGGGACACACCCTGGAAGAAAATGGAAGGGGTTTCGGTGTAGGTGGCTGCATGTTCGGGGATGAGGTATGTACCCTACTCTTCCCCCTCATCCACCTTCAACCCTTCGGCAACGCTACCCCCCTCATTGGGATGAGGGGGTAGCAGGTGTACAGGGCAGGTGTGCGAGCCACAATGGAAGACGATGCCGCGAGAGCGAGATTTCCCCAGAAGAGAGAAAGAGTGAGGCGGCAACGCCCATTTTTTGATAAGCTAGTTTACCCACCATCCTGCCTCCAGTTGGGGTGGCAGCAACCCAGATGGGGTATGGGGCTTCTACGGAGATCAATAACTGCATAAAAATAAAGTGAGCCTCTGGCCCGCTACCTTTAACCCACCTCCGCAACCTCCGTCCTCACCTACCACCCCCCAATGAACTAAAACCCCCGTGTTCTCCACCTTTACCTTTCCTAGGCTTTCATCCTCCTTCTCTAAGTCCGCTCTTTCCTCTTCTTCTTCATCCAACCCCGTCCAGGACTGTACTCCTGCGTTAACGTCTTCGTTCAGTTCCCAACCCCTCTTCTCTTTTTCCTTTTCTCTTTCTCTTTTATATCTATTTCTTTCTCGTTTTCTATCTTTCTCTTGCTTCTCTATTTCTTTTTCTTCTCTCACTCTCGCTCTTCTTTTCTTTCTATATTCGTTTCCATCCTCCGCGCCCTCCAATGAGATCCAGAGGTTATTGCCTGTATTTTCTTAAGGGATGAATTCCCCGTGGCGCCAGCGACCCAATGATAGGGGGAGAGAAGGGAGAGGAAGGAGATCTGCCCAGCGAAGAAGGGCAATGCGAGCCGATGTGAGGTTACGACGCGTCCTTTCGTATAAAAGGACGAGGGATGGAGAGGCGAGATGAACCACGTAAAGGGCATTGGACCTGTTCCGGCGATGATGCGAGAGGGTTGCCTCTTAAAAAGTATATGGCCGCGTTCCTCCCATTGCGTCGTTGTATTAGATTCCGCGTTATTTGAAAGGCATATAGAATCTCGAGAGGGGCTGAATTTTTATCCAGGGGATGACCGCGGAGTAGGCGTGCGGAAATAATGACCTGCGGGACTTCTCGTGAAAGGGTTCCGTTCAGAAATATGCATATATCAGGAATCACAGTCTTTCCTTTACTCTTGAAAAACTTCCCCTTTTATCCTTAAATATGCTAGGTTTGAAAATACAATATTTAAATCACGCGAGGAATTTTTCACTGAGAAGTAGTCTCGAGTTTGAATTTTAAAATCTTAACTTGCATTTGCTTGAAATTTACTAAAGTAACACAAATTTTATTCTTAAATTTCACCAATAAAAAATTAGGAATGTTCACTTGAACGATTTTAAGCTAAACTATTTAGTATTTAAAAAAAACTTGAAGCTTTTATATATTTTCGGATGAAAAAGCATCACCATTTAATGATTAATAATGGTACTTTTTAAAACCAAGACATTATTGATGGTTTCAAATGAACTGAGAAGGAGATGGTCAAAGTTGGAATTTTTAAATCTTATAAATTCCCTATTGAGAATCCATTGGATGATTATTAATTTGCCAATGGCGATATTAAATGCAATTTTCAAATTTCTGAAATTTGCAATTTTCAATTTCCTCAATATTTAACAAGTAAAAATTCAATTTTTTTTTTAAATTATCAATATTTGAAAATAAAATTGTTTTAAAGTTGACAATTGATTTTTCAATTGTTGAAATTTTAATTTTGAACTGTTGAAAATTGAAGAAAATTGTTAATTGAATTTTCAAGAGCTGAAAATTCGATTGTTGAAAATTGAAAAAAATTGAGTATTCAACTTTTAAAAATAGGAGAAAAATTAATTTTCAACCGTTACTAATTTAAGAAAATTAACAATTTAATTATCAACAATAGAAAATTGAAAAGAGTTGTAAATTGAAGTATTATATGTTGTGAATTTAAGAAAATGAGAATTTAATAAATAAACATTTCAATCCATGAAACAAAAATTACTATTTCCATATTGGTTTTAGAAACTTTAAAATTTTATGGTGGGAGATTAGTTCCAATTTTTCAGTGTTAGCCTATAAGTCACTCTGACTTGGGAAATTCATTTTTTTCTACGTGATGAGTTTCCATAGATTTAGATAGTTACTATTCCCATTTATAGAAGCTTTAATATTTTCGTTTCGAACATTTTAAAAATAAAAATTAATAATGAGTGTCTAGTGGAATATTTATAAATATTGGTTCATTTATTTTCAATTATATAAACGGATTTTATTTGTTAAAAAAGTCTTTTTGTAATAATAAGTTTTATAAAAAAGAAATAAAAAAAATTAATTAAACAATGTTATTAAATATTCCACCAAAGGAATATTAATAATTTTTAACGAAAATACTATTTAAACAAATTTCATTTGTTTGAACAATTGAAAATTAATGAACTAATGTTAATAAATATTCTACCAGACCAATAGTGATAATTTTTAAGGAAAAAAACTAATTATCGAAAAAAATTATTTAAACAAATTCCATTTGATTAAATAATTGAAAATTAATAAAATAATGATAATTAATATTTCACTAAATCAATATTAATAATTCTAAGTACAAAAAAAACAAGAATATAGTGTTCAAAAGGTCGATTTCATGAAGAATTGACATTTTTGGTGTTAAGGGTAGTTTCTAGGTATTCCTGGAGGTGTGTTAGGCGTGTCAAACCTATATGTGTGATACATGAGATTTTTCGTTGGATAATTCTCTACAGGCCCTCTTACTTTATTGTCACATTTTTCAATCCCTTCAAAATTATTCCAAAAACTCAAAAAAGTGATTTTTCCTTATGCATTTTACATGGAAAACTTTAAGTCAAAACCGGCACCTGTTAAAATAAAAAAAATAATAAAATAAAAAATTTGGGAATTTCTTTTTTCGGATTTGGATTGAAATTGCGGGGATCGTTGCCCTCTAAAAACACGGGCGTTTTTGATCCACCCTAATGTACATTTAACCGTGAAGAGTTTAGTGTGTATAGTTTCGTAGTGTAGAGTTTAACGTGTAGAAATTAATGTGTCAAGTTTAATTTGTAGGCCTTTTATCAGGAAAATAATATGTTGACTTTATATAACGTGTAGAGTTAAATGTGCAGAGTTTAACGTGAAGAGTTTTTTTATGTAGACTTTAACGTTCGAGGTTTTCTATTATCAAGGTTAGTGTGCAGAGTTTAATGTGCAGGATTTTATCGTGTACATTTTAATGTGTACAGTTAGTGTGTACAGTCTTAAAAAATTCATTTACAAAAAGTTGCAGAGTTAAGCGTGGAGACTTGCATGTGTAGACTTAAATGTGTAGATCGGCGTTTACACGACCTGTAAGATCCGATATGTCTAGTATCGACCAGGCCTCAAATTTTCCTATTTTGGGCTATGAATCTCTACACGGAGAAAACGATATCGCAAGAATTGCAATATATACCGTAATTCCTGCGCTATATATCAAAATTATCACATTATGATAGCGTAAAATCGTTATATCGTACATTGCAAAATTTTAATTATATTATTATTTTATTATATTATATATACTAGGGTTCTAGTAGTGTCCAATCGATGTTAGTGCATTATAATATCCTATAGCTTTTTATAAAAAGCTCCGGAACCTGCTTATACGTTATCATATTGCGCTTTATTTCAATACAGAGGTTTTGAGATATCATTGTGCGATATCTTCTTCTCCGTGTATGTCTCAAGAAATGCATTTGTTTTATTCACAAAGTGTTTAATTAGATTTTTGTAGTGCATTTTATTTCCATCTACACTATACTTAAGTAACTATATTTTGAAAATATTTGGAATTCCACAACACTTCTACAAGAATTATACAATACAAGCGTAAGGTAAAATTGCAAACATGTATTATAGAAGTTGTGAGGCGAAAATTTGGCACAAGGGAATCACGAAATCAATGGAATTCAAGGAATTCATGGAATTCAACGAAATCAAGAAATTTCCGGACTTCACGAAATTAATGCAATTCACGGAATTCATGACATTCGCGGAATTCGCGGAGCTTATGGAAATTAAGGAATTCACGGAATTCAAGGAATTTCAGGAATTTCAGCAATTATTACAAATTTACTAACGCCACAGAATTCGCAGAATTCATGGAATTCAAGAAATTCACGAAATGTATGCAATTCACGGAGTTTATGGAATTGAAGGAACTCACAGAATTCGTAGAATTCAAGGAATTCATGGATATCATAATATTCAAGTAATTCATGAAAGTCGAGTAATTTTAAAGGAATTCTCAAAATTAATGGCAATCATGAAATTTAAGGAATTAATGGAATTCAAGAAATTTTTGAATTCACGGAATTGATGGAATACACGGAATTCATGGAAATCACGGAATTCATAGATATCACGAAATTATTGGCATTAATGGAATTCATAGAATTCATGGATATCACGAAATTATTGGCATTAATGGAATTCATGGTATTTACAGAATTAATGGAATTCACAGAATTTATGTAACGTCCGGAATTCACGGAATTCATGCGATTAGGAATTCGAGGAATTAACGGAATTCGCAGAATTGATCGAAATGAAAGAATGAATGGAATTTATGGAATGTCCGAAGTAATGGAATTCGTGGAATCCATAGAACTCGCGAAATGCGCGGAATACTGGAAATCCATGGAATTCAAGAAATTTTCGGAATTCATGGGACTGAAGGAGTTCAAGAAATTCGCGAAATTCAAAGAATTCACGGAATTCGTGGAAGTCCATGAATTCCATACATTCCGTGATTTCACTGAATTTCATGAACTCATTGATTTCCACGAATTCCATGAATTCCATAAATTCCATAAATGCCGTAATTTCAATTAATTTCGTGTATTCCTTGAATTCCTAAATTTCCAGAATTCCTTAATTCCGCGAATTCTGTGAATTCTGTAAATTAAGTGAATTCCTTGAATTCGATACATTCCGTGAATTCAATTAATTCTGTGAATTTCTTGATTTCCGTGAATTCCGTAAGTTCGTTGAATTCCGTAAATTCTGGGAATTCCGTAAATTCCATGAATCCCGTAAATTCCTTCAATTATAAGAATTCCATGAATTCTTTGAATTTAATATATTCCGTCCATGCCGTGAATTTATCGGATGCCGCGAATTCCATGAATTCCGCTAAATTTATAAAATACGTGAATTCTGGGCGTTATATGCATTTTGTGAATTCCTTAAATTCCGCAAATTCTGTGAATTCCAAGAATTCCTTACATTCCATGACTTCCCTGACTTTCATAAATACACGCGTTATATACTATATAATAACAAAAGCTTCGGCTTTGTCAGAAAGCTTTTTTTTGCCAGGAACAAGTATTCTGAGAAATGAATAGTTAAGAAATATATGTAAATAGTGCTTTGCGAAATCTTTAGTTGGAAAGTAAATAAATTGTGAACATCAAAGGCAGAAGTAAGTATACTATTAAATTTAGTAAATTGAAAAATGTATAGGATACACAGTATGTTTTCAATTCAAAGTTTTAATGTACTAACCACATTTTGACACATTTTAATTAAGGATATTTAATTGTAGTGAAACCCTTAACTAGCCCTCCCTTCTATAGCCCTTCCAAGAATTGACGTTGCGCCGCATGCAGGTGTAACAGGAGCTGCGCGTGGTCTACGGTTGTCACTCATGTGAGCACTCAGACATGAATAGACAAAAGCGGAGCGGGCTATAATGAGTTAGTTCCCACCCACCGTCAACCCCAAAATCGGCGCTATAAAAGAGATTCACAGAAGTTGTATGTTGTACTTACCACTTTTCTTTAAAGCAAAGCACTCAATGCCAAAATTTATTTAAAAAATAAACTAATGTAGAAGCATTTGGTAAGAAACATTAAAAGAAATTACTGAGAAGAACACATTCCGCTTACTTTATTAAGAATATTACTAAGAACATGCCTGTAAGATTATGACACTCTTAATATTAAAATATAGTTTTTTCGGTTAATGAAATAAGAAAATCTAAGATGGTTCGGACATGTTGCGAGAATGCCAAATGAACGACTAACGAAACAAGTGTATCAAGGTAAAGTAAATGGCAGCGTGCCCAGAGGTAGACCGCGGAAAGAATGGTTAGAATGTGTGAATGAGACCCTACTTAGAAGAGACATAAGAATTCATAGAAACACGAGAGCCTGCATGAAAAAATGGATAGACATAAAATAAGCTAGAGAAGTATGACAGGACAGGAAAGTATGGCGGCAAATAGTTAATAAAAAGAGTATCAGCAGAGTGAATGACGCCTGAAACAGAAACCTTGGCTATTAATGGACCCAAGTGGGGAACCTTACACAACGACTTCGTAAGGTTCTTCGCTTGGGGTGATTGCTAGAGAGATTGATCAGCAACCTTGGGTCGGAGCAGTGTTGCGGAACGAACGTGTTATTTACTTAAATAGCACGAGAATTATGGATTAATTTGAAAAATCTCTATCCCTTCCACACACTACTCCTTTCCCCTGCCGAGTGAGTCACGCCTACCCCGAAAGGGAAATGGCCTAATGGTGTAATAATAATAATAATTATTATTATTAATTACAAAGATATTACAGAAATAAAGTATTGTTACATGCATTTAGTCCATTGTTTTACCCCTCAGTTTTGATCGAAGTGAACTTCGCCGATGGTTGAAGTGAAAATATTTGATTGAGTTCCAAATTGTTTATAACAATTTAATTGTTCATCCATCTTTTTTGCATAATTCTAAATTCAAATAAAGATATGACTGACACGAATCCAGATATGTTTCTTTTATGGACAATTATTTTTGTTACAATAAATTCCTTAATTTTTAAATCTATATGTTTAGCTAAAATCAGTGTCGTAAAATTTTCAATAATATATTTGTACCAAAAATTTGAAATTAGTGTTAAAAATAATTGCTTTCGTCAAACACATATCTTGCGGTAAAGATTAATAAATGCTCTAATGTGCCTTGACCGTCCTGCATAATTAAATTCTCCCTTCTGTAAATGCTTGTCGCCCTCTTTCCAGAAAAATGCATGTGGGTCCTTCGTAGAAGCGATTTTCAGGGGTTGTTTTTGCCTGGATTTACTCGGAATATGCGTCGTGCTTTTCAAGCATACGCATATGTACACAACTCCGGGGGAGTGGAAGACGACGCTTTTTTCGTACGAAAGCAATTTTCAGATTGCCAGTAATTTAGTGGTGCAAATAGGTGAGAGCTGTGGAGGGAGAGGGAGTTTTCGAGGGGGTTAAGCGCACGCATCTTTGGATAAGGGTAGAGAGAAGGAAAGAAGAGAGGTTTTTTATAGGTAGGTACGTACCCTGGTACGTATGTACTTACCTATTCTACATATGTACGCATTTTGTTGGACTGAAGGGGGTTTCATGTCGGGAAGTGGGTATTACGTTCGGGTAAACGTCTCGAGGGTCCTGACGAGAAAATCCTGTCAGTTTATGCGCATTTGAGTAGATCTTATTGAAAGAGATTTGTATTTTATTTCTATGGGGAAATGTGGACAATTAGGATAGTTAAACGAGAAAAAGTCATCTGATGTATACAAATCCATGACATTTAATCAGCGACTCATTTTCAAATGATTTTTTTTTTAATTTTCACTGTGGTAGATATAAAAATATTCTTTTAATATGATATTAATTGGCTCTGGCTGAAATTAATTATGAACATGTAGGGGAGAGTCAGTACCCATGGGACAGAGGGGCCTGTGGTACCAACTGATTAAATTGCTATTTTCTCATTCAAATTCCTTTTAAAATTCTCACTCACATTATTTTAAAAATTCAGAATTTATTACGAAATTTTATTTTTTTTTTTCATTGTATCTTTCACATTTTTTAAACGATTCGGATTTAATTTAAAGTTGTGCTAAATTTTGTTTTAAAATTTATAATCGAAAGCATTTATGTACAAAAAATAATCAAATTTAAAACTTTTAACTCTACAGAAACTTAAAGATTTTACAGAGTATACAAAATTGAACAACAATTAAACCTAAAAAGAAGTCCAATTTAATAAATGTACTAATGTGGATTTTCTTAGATTGATTTTTTTAATATAAAGAGAATTAATTATATTATAATTGATTTTGAAAATAACTTCAATTAAAAAATTGTATACATATGTAAAAAGTTTAAAAAGAAATTATATTCTGATGTACTGAGGCTTCAAAATTCCAAAAATTCAATCACTTAAATCGATATTTACAATTAAAAATGATTAAAATCTAAAGCGTAATTAACGAGACTCAAAACTGGAAAGCTGTAATTTTATTAGCCTTTTTACTATTCATAGAAATAAAGGAAGTTTGATTATTTTCGTTAAATTTAATTTGGTTCAATTGAACGTCCCTCAATTTAAAAAATGTCTAATAAAATGTTATAATCAATCGTCCGGATGAGTGGGTGTGTTTATTTTATAATATTTAAAGAAAAATTTTTGTATAGTGAAACTTTCTGCATTAACATAATCTAAAATTTCAAAGCAATCGTTTGTTTCCCTTTCAACTTTTCTTCTGCATTCCTATGTTCTTTTTCTAATTTTCTCCTACATTCATGCGTTTCTTTTTCTACTTTTCTCCTGCACTGAAGTGTTTATTTTTCTACATTTCTAAGGCTTTTCTGCGTTCCTGTTTCTTCATTTCTCCTGCCTTCCTTATTATCATATTTTCCTGCACTCCAAGATTCTTTTTTCTGCTTTCTCCTGCACTCATGTGTTCCCTTTTCTACTTTCCCCATGCACGACTATGTTCCTTTTTTCACATTTCTACGGCACTCCTATGTTTTTTCTTTACCGACCTCCTGTCCTCCTGTGCTCCTTTTTCACATTTTTCCTGCATTCCTGCGTTCTTTTTTTACTTTTCTCCTGCATTCCTGCGATCCTTTTTGACTTTTCTTCTCTACTCCTACTTTCCTTTTTCTACTTCTCTGGTCCACTTCTACGTTCCTTTTTCCCTGTACTCTTGCGTTCCTCTTTTACTTTTCTTCTGAAATCCTGCGGTCCCTTTTCTACTTTTTTCCTGTCTCCGTTGTTCCTTTTTCTGCCTTTCTCCTGGACTCCTGCGTTTCCCTTTTTACATTTCTCTTGTATTCTTGCACTCCTGCACTTCTGCACGTCTGTGTTCATTTTTATAAATTTCTTTTGCACCCTAATCTTCTTTTTTGCAGTTTTCTCCTGCACTCCTTTATTCCTTTCTCTGTTTTTCTCTTGCATTTCTACGTTCCTTTTTCTACATTTCTATAGCACTCCTGTATTCTTTTTTCTACTGAATTCCTGCTCTTCTGCGTTTCTTATTCTACTTTTCTCCTGCACACCTACGTTTCTATTTCTTATCTTCCCCTGAACTGCTGCGCTCCTGTTTTAACTTTCCTCCTGCACGCCTGCGTTCCTTTTGATGATTTCCCCCTGCACTTCTACGCTTCTGTTTTTACAATTCTTCTAAATTCCTACTTTCCTTTCTCCGCATTTCTATGGCACTCCTGCGTTCTTTTTTCTACCGATCTCGTGCCTTCACTTGTTACTTTTATTCTTTACTCTTGTATTCCTGCGTTCTTTTTCTACATTTTCCCTGCATTAAAGCGATCCCTGTTTTACTTTTCTCCTGCACACCTTTGTTCCTGTTTCTACTTTTTTCGTGCACTCATAAGTTCCTCTTTTACTTTTCCCTTGTACTCCTCTATTCCTTTGTTCCTTTTTCTGCTTTTATTCTGCAATCTTCCGTTCCTTTTTGTACATTTATCCTGGCCGCCTGCGTTTCTTTTTTTACACTTGCGTCTTTTTTTACTTTTTTCTTGCATTTATGCCTTCATTTTTTTTTTATTTTACATTCCTGCGATCCTTTTTACTTTTATCATGCACTTCTCCGCTTCTTTTTCTAATTTTCTCTTGTATGCCTGAGTTCCCTTTTATACTTTTCTCCTAGACTTCTGCATTTCTTTTTCTACTTTTCTCTTGCACTACTAAACTCCATATTTTACTTTTCTCTTGCACTTCTGCCTTTCTCTTTCTATTTTTTTCCTGCACACCTGCGTTCCTTTTCCTACTTTTCTCCTGCACACCTGTGTTCGTTTTTGTATTTTTTCCCTGCACTTCTGCGTTCCTTTTTTTCCTTTCTCCTGTACTCGTGTTTACCATATTCCACTTATCTTCTGCATTTCTGCGCTCTTTTTTCTACATTTCTCCTCCACTCCTGTGTTCCTTATTTTCTACCTCCTAGAGGAACCTAATTCGAGACGAATCGAGTGGCGTATAACATTAGTATATTTTACTGAAGAGTAAGGAAGTTATGGTCATTTATATTATTCGACAAATTATTTATTACAGTAACACTTTAAAAAAATATAATTCAAAGTAGTTGTATGAATAAAAAAGAATCTTCGATTTAAGACGAGTCGGTTAAAATGTAATAATAAATATTTTATTTGTGAGTCAGGAAGTCAAGGATATATATATATAATATTAGACAAATTAGTTTTCTCACAGTAAAATTTGTTTATCAACATAATTCAATGTTGATGCAAGAATAGAGAATACTTCTTGATTCGAGATGAATTGATTGATGTATATTTTTAAGTGTGTGTATTTATTGAAAATATTATTGTTCTTTGTTGAAAAGTCTCTATAGCTCTTCTGTGAAAAAACAACATTTAAGTATTTATACTATATTTGTTAAATTATTTTTGGAAACAAAATTAAATATATATGTCGGTAAACCTAGCAGCACCTTACGGCTTTGTATTTTTGCAGTTTTTTATTTGTTGCAGATTTGTACTTTTTGGTAGTTCAAAATTTTAATTTTTTAAAAATAAAATACAACAACAAAGTTGAAGCAATATTTATTTCACCATGTTTTGCTAACTATAATTTTTCTATAATTTCAAAAATAGTTAACGCTCTCTCTAAGGCGAAGCAAATACATCTGAAAAGTGGAAAATAAAAATAAAATAGCAAAAAAGCTTAAAAATGGAATGAAACTTATTAAAAATAATAATTAAAAATTTTCATCTTTAAAATGTAAATATGATTACGATTAACCGCATTTTAGATTTAAAAGCACAAGTTTAATAACATACTGTAGAGGTTTGTTTATCATTCAGATGTACATAAACAACTGGTGGAATATATCAAAATGAAAGGAATTTTTCCACAAGTTTTCCTATTGTTTGTTGTTGTAAAATCTAATTAAAACAAGCGTATTTTGTGTTTTAATTTTTTGGAGAGATTTGGTATGATCTTTCACTCTACTCTTCAATTAAAAGTTTCGTAGGACGTGAATCTGGTGGAATCGCGGCAAATTGGGACATAGTAATTATGTTGCGTGACGCGAGTTGAAACGAAGTAGAACGCATAGCGACGGTTATAATAAAATATTAATTGTACCTTACATCTTGCATCAAGAGTTCTTTTTTAAATTGGAAACCAAATTATTTTTACAGTCACTGAATCATAATTATCATGATGATATGAAATATACCAGAAAAAGAAAAGGAAGAATTTCTGATGCTAACTGGAAATTTCTATTTTAAGATTGAGTTTAAATTTTCATTGAATTTAGATTTGCCAATCTTAAAAATGATATCATAAAAATTTGAAAATTATTGAACGTTTTCCCATAAATTAAAATTTTTAAAGTTAAATTGCTGCAATTAGGAATTTTTTAACAACATAGAAGTTATTTAAACAAAGTAATACAATTTTGTGTGAAAAAGAGCTTATTCAAAGAATATTTAATTACTTTAAAAAACAGGGTATCATTTAATTTGATAGATTAATTAGTAAACAGTATTAAAAGTAACATTTCAATTGAAAAATAATGTTTCAGTGGGAAATCGATTGCAATTATAAAAAAAAATAAGTGTCGTTTTCATGAAAAAAATATCTTTTTTCATGGGCTTACGAGACGAGGTGATCCGCTTTCGTACATAAATCAAGCGTGCAGGCGTAGGGGTAGGTCAGCTCCAAGCTATCCTCGGAGGGTTAAAAGTTTCAGACTTAGGGGGCTGCTTCCTCGAGACACGCAAATTTGGGGAGGGTCGTTCTTTCGTGTACGACACGTATATTTTTACCTTTAGCTGAATATATGATGCCCTTCCAAAGTCTCGTTTACTTCCCACGTCATTCGGTTTGTTATCTATAACTTCAAGCTCAATGGTAGTTTTCTGAAACAATATAAATTTTTTTTTAATGTTTCAATTAGTTTGATATCGTTTAAAATATGTGGCTTAAAATAAGTTTCAATTTTGCTACATATTTGGCATAGTTTATATTCGCTCGTACTTGAAGATTAATTTTTAGGGATCAAAGTCCGTCTTTTTTTACCTAATCCTTCTTTTCATCCCTTTTCCGCCTTGAATTTGAAAAATACCCTAAACGCGTAAAATAAAAAATTTTAACCTATCTTTATTTTTTATAATGTTTCGATTCATATTTTAAGAATCATAAACAGAAATTCAAGACATTATAAAACAAGGCGTTTTTTAAGATACTATTTTCGATGATACCAATTTTATTTCCTAAATAGCAGAAATAAGAAGATTTTTTAATAAAAGTTTAATTTTAAATAAAAATCTATCAAGTGTATGCGAAAAAAAAATAATTTTCAACAATATAGGTGGTTTTTCATTCAACAAATATTTTTTACTCATTAAAGAAAACAATTCTTAACTAAATTATTAAATTTTTAGGTAAAACAATGAATTTTATAAAATACAGTTGAACTCTTAAACCAAAAATATGGATTTGCGACAAAAAAGTTAATTTTCAATCAAATGGTTGAACTTCCGACCGAAAAGAACACATTTTTGACAAAATAAGTATCTTTTCTTTCCAACAAAATGGTTAATTTTTAAATGAAATGATTAAACTTGAGCGACAATAAAATTATTTTTTAAAAAAAACGAGTTCAACTTTCCCCCAAATATATTCCATCATATTTCAACCAAAACAGATCATAATTTTAAATAAAGAACATTTGAGTTCTTGCAAAAAAGATGACTTTTCAACAAAATAGTTGGTTTCCTGTAAAAAAATATATTTTAATCATGAATGAAAAAATGCAACTAAATTATTTAATTTTAATGTCAAAAATGCGAAATTTCTACAAGGAATTTGTATTTGAACCTGCGAATATGAATTTTCAATGAAAAAAATCAATTTTCAAGTAAAATGATTAATCACTGATAACAAAAAATGTAATTTTCAAAATAGTAGTTGAGTTCTTTAACCAAACTATACTTTTCAATCATTGAAGGAACAAATTTCCACTGCAATTTTCAATTTTGAAGACAAAAGGAAGAATTTTCTACAGACAGTTGAACTTTTCAAACAAAAATATGAAATTCGAAAAATATTACTTTGGAACAAAGTATTTTTTTCATCCAAAAAAGATTTTTCAGTCGAAAAAGAAAAAAAGTTCAATCCAAGTAAAATTAAGTAGTATAACCAATACTGAAAAGAATATAGTAGAAAAAAATTGGTGTTAAACAAAATGCGCTACTGATAGAAAGCACTTTTGTTTAATATTCACCAGGTAACGATGTGATATAACAAATTTTAAGTATTAAATGAAATGCCCCTTTTCACCTAAAATTTAACTACTGCCATACTTTGTAATAACAGGCGGAAAATTATGCTTAGTGGGAAATATTATAAACAATTTTAATTAGTTTTAGACATTTTTTTATCAAACAAATCAAATATATACATAATTGTGTCCACTATATATAAATTATATATAAATTTTCCTCCTGGGAGGGGCCATCTAGAAATTACGTTACAAATTTTTTTTTTTTAAATCCTGAAATATTAAAAATTCTTTTGAATATTTCGGAATTTATAAATTCTTTAAAAGTATTTCGAAATATCGAAAAACTCTTCAAATCTTTGAAATGCTTTGTAATCCATAAATTTTGGTGAATAATTTCTTTGAAATATGATTAAAATAATATCAAATCCCTTGAAATGCTTTGAAGTTATATGGAATCTGATATTCCTTGAAATTTTGTGTGTATCTTAAAAAATCCAAGGAACCTTTTAGGATACCATAAAATATTTTTAATCCTTTGATATTTCTTGAAATCTATTGAAATGTCAGGAATATTTAGAAATAACTTGAAAACATTAAAATTCTATAAAATCTTCCAAAATTTTAAAAAATGTTTGAAAATATCTTGAAATATTAAAAATCTCTTTAATTTTTAAAGATGCTTTGAAATCCTTTAATTCTTGCAAGTAGATCCTTTGAAATTCAATTAAAATAGTATTAAATTAATTAAAATCCCGCAAAGTAACATGATATCCCCTTGAAGTATTTGAAATTTTATAGAATATTTTGAGATCTTGAAAATCTAATAAAATCTATTTATCACACCATTAAGCCATTTCCCTTTCGGGGTAGGCGTGACTCACTCGGCAGGGGAAAGGAGTAGTGTGTGGATGGGATAGAGATTTTTCAGATTGATCC
>NC_046662.1:58194907-58197475 GCF_010883055.1 Belonocnema kinseyi | reverse complement strand
TAAATGGATGCTTATTTCAGAATGTTCGTTTCACGGTTCGATCAAGTTCTTCAATAATAATTAATCTGTTTTGGTAGGAAATGAATCTTCTTTGGCTGTAAATTCACGTATTTTAACGAATAAATTCAATTTATTTCCACTTGAAATTTTAGGAATTTAAAGTGTTACATATTGAATTCGATATGGTATCTACATTAGTTTTATTTAAAAGAATCTATTCTCCTGATTTCGTTAAAAAAATAAACCTATTTCCTCTATTTTATGAGCATTTTGTGCTCTTTGAATAAAATAGACTTACTACTTGTCGCTACCGCTAGTTACAAGGCCTGAAAAAATTAATATATTATTAGTACACTTGAAATTCGTTAATCACTAGTGTAAGAAGATTTATAAAATTTACTTCAGGGCAATTCATAAATTGTGTAATATTATCGAGAATACATGTTTCCAAAATAACAGTACATGACGTTAAAATTTTGTGATTTTATAATGAAAGATTGCAATAATGGTATTAAGATTATCAAATAATTTAAAGGAATTTTTTAGAATTTCAACGGACTTCACTATATTGTATGAGGTTTTAAAGGATTTCAGTAATTTAAAAGGATTTCAAAGAATATCAATAAGGTGTTTTAATCAGTTAAGGATTTTCTAGAACTTCGAATATTTCAAGTTTTTTCAACGAATATCATAATATATTATGAAATTTTAACGGATTTCAAGAAATTTTATAATATTTTCATTAAATTTCAAGGAATTTAGTCTCAAAAATATTTCAAATATTTCCAATTTGAAAGATCTTATAGAATTTCCAAAATTTTGATATATTTTCAAAGATTTCAAAGATTTTCCAAGAAATTGAAAAAGTTTCAAGGTATTTTTTTCTGAAGATTTTAAGATTTTAAGGGACTTACAACATTCTTCTGTAGTTTCAACGAATTTCCGAAGATTTTGAAGAATTTTATAGGGCCCATAAGGATTTTTGGGATATTGTAAAAGATTCTAAAAAATTTCAATAGATTTGAACTATTTCAAGAAATATCAAAGAATTTTCAAAATTCCAGTGTGTTTTAAGAGATTCCGAGAAATTTTTAAGAATTCAAAAAAGTTTCAAGGAATTTCCAAGGACTTTTTAATGATTTTAAGAGATTTAGCAAGCCTTCTGTAGTTTTACCAAATCTCGGAAGAATTTGATAGGACCCATTCGATTTTTGTAACGTATTTTATCAGATTTGCAAGGATCTCAAATGATCTTATAGAACTTCAAATATTCCAAATAATTTTAGATAATTTCATTAGATTTCATTAACTTTACAGGAATTCAAGGGATTTTATAATATATAAATGAAATTCAAAGAATCTATTCTCAAAAATTAAGGAATTTCAAAGGATTTCCAAGATTTAAAGAGTTTTTTTGAAAATATTTCTAGAAAATAAAAAATTTTTGTAAGATCCTGAAGATATTGGAATATTTTAAGATATTTTAAAATATTCTGTCAATTTTTAATATATTTCAAGAATTTAAAGAGATTTCGAAATTTATTTCAAATTTTGAGAGTATTTCGAAACTTATAACGGATTTTCAAGAAGTTACTTAAATTTCAAGTCATTTACAAGAATTTTTAATAATAATGAGAGATTTAGAACATTTTCCCGTAATTATAAAGCATTTCCTAAGATTTGGAAGTATTTTATAGGGCCCTTAAGGTTTTGGGATATTTTACAAGATTCCAAGGAATTTTAGATAATTTCTAGGAATATCATCAGATTTTAGCATATTTTAAAATATTCTGTCAATTTTTATTATATTTCAAGAATTTAAAGAGATTTCACATTTATTTCAAAATTTCATGGTATTTCGAAACTTATAATGGATGTTCAAGAAGTGATTGAAATTTCAAGTAATTTACAAGGATTTTTAATAATCATGAGAGATTTAGAAAATTTTCCTGTGATTGTAAAGAATTTCCTAAGATTTGGAAGGATTTTATAGGGGCCGTAAGGTTTTGGGATATTTTACAAGATTCCAAGGGATTTTACATAATTTCAAGGAATATCATCAGATTTTATGATATTTTGACGGCATTTAAGAGATTTTAAAATATTTTCAGTTAATTTTAAAGTATTCAGTCTGAAGAAATAATACTTGAAGAGATTTTCAAATATTTTCAGAGGGTTGAAAAAATTTGAAAGATTTTAAAGAAGTTTTAAGATTTTACGATATTTTAAAAGATTCTAACGAATATCATTAGATTTTAAGAATTTAAAAAGATTATAAAGGATTATCCAAATTTTAGAGTGTTCGAAAAAATGTCAATGAATGTTCAAGAACTTGAAAAACTTTCAAGGAATTTCCAACGATTCAAATAATGATAAGGGATTTAGACCATTTCTCTGTAGTTTTAAAGAGTTTCGGAAGGTTTGGAGAGATTGCATAGCACCAATAAGGTTTTTGGGATGTTTTAAAAGAAGATAAGAGTAAAATTAACGCAATTGACATGAGATTCATGCGCATAATAAGCGGGAAATCCCTAATGGACAAAGTAAGTAACGAGATAATTCTAAAAG
>NC_046662.1:58185020-58194807 GCF_010883055.1 Belonocnema kinseyi | reverse complement strand
CCTTTTTATTTTTTAAATATGATTTTTTAAGGAAAAAGTCAATTTTTTAACAAATAGGTAGATTTTCTAATTAATAGTTTGATTTTGAACAAAATTGTGGAATTTTCAACAAAATTTATAAATCTTTAGCCAAATAAAATTTTAATTTAATTTAAAAATAACTTTTGAATTCAATCAAAACAGATGAATTTTGAACCAAATATTTCGATTTTCAACCAAAAAATATAAATTTCTAACCAAAAGTATGATTTTTGAACGAAAAAGTTAATTTTATACCAAATAATTGACCTAATTTTATACAAATATTTCAATTTTGAACAAAAGTGTTGATTTTTTAACCGAAATGTTGAATTTTCATGCCAAAAAGATGAACTTTCTATTAAAAAGTTGAATTTTTAAACCTAAATTTCTCAACCAAAAATTTCATTCAGATCCCAATCGTTAAAATTTCAACCAAATTGTTGAATTCTCTACTGAAATTATAAATATTTAACCAAAGAAAATTCTTTTTCTATCAAGAGATAAAAGTTGAAAAATGAATTTTTTTAAAAACAATTAAAAAAACGAATTTTCAATCAGTTTATTTGAATTAAACAAGGAGAATATTTTTGCCAAATGGCTCAATCTTCAACGAAAAAGAAGAAATATTAAAATGACAAGATTAATTTCCTACAAAAAATGAAATAGTTTAACTTTCAGTTAAAAAATTAATTTTCAACCTAATAGTTAATTTTTCTAAAAACTAGTTCAATTTTAAACAAAATTATTCAATTGTCAAAAGAATGTTTGAATTTTCAAGACAAGAAGACGATTTTTCTATAAAAAAGTTGAATTTTGAACCGGAAAATATGAATTAAAAGAAAACAACATAATTTACGACCATAAATTTAAATTATTAACAAAAATTATAATTCTTCAACCGAAGAAGGTTTTAACTTGATTGAAAAAAGTTTAATTAAAAAGAAAATAAATTCCAACAAAATATATGGATTTTCCAACAAGTAGTTGCATTTTTAACTTAGATACATTTTAAACCAAACATGGAATAGTTAATATTTCAGTAAAAAAAATAATTTTAAATAAAGAATTAAACAAATTTTGAACAAAATAGCTAAGCTTTTTATCAAAACGGTGAATCTGAATAAAATGTAATTTTTAACAGACATTTGCAACTTTAACTAAGTGGTTGAATCTTGGACCAAACGATTAAGACTGTGAATTATGAAATGTGAAAATAATTTTTATATTTATTAATTTATAATTTAACTGCTCTGTTGCAGTGCTATCTTTTGCAAAATTTCTTAAATATTATAATCAGGAAAAGTACTAAACGTTATCCAAGTTCGTAACGTTATTTTCACAGAACCAAACCAGTCCTCGGTTGTGAAATTTTGGTTTGGTGTTCACCATGTCCAAAGGCAATGATATATCGCTCTCAAAGTTTGGAATATAGGAAATGTGACAATAAATTTCGTTTGTATATTTAGTTTAAGTGATAATTTTGAAAAAAATTATCCGAGTAAAAAGTAAATGTGTAAAATTATTTTCTTTTTTTCTGATGTTCAGTACGTCTACACGGATTGAGATATCGCGTTTAGAATTTGAAAAATTATATAAAAAGCACTAAAGAACGTTTTTATGTCAATATGTTTATAATTTGAAAAACATTTAATTCATATATTGAATAAATAGTATATTAGGTAAAGTTTGGTTGGATGAATTAACATTTTTTTGATTCGCACATGTTGAGCACAGACACAAATTTTGGATTAACTCGTATAATCATTCTAAAAAAATCAATATAAAAAATAAAATTTTCTCATTCGTTGCAACTTAACAAATAAGTATCAACACACACGTAATCTGTCTTTATTTTTGGAGCATTTTTTGTAATTTCTCGCGTAGAAAAAAAGAAACTTTCAACGTCGATGAAGTAAAAATCACGTGACAAAACATTATCTGCAAAGTGCTACAACTCGAATGGTAATATTCTATTTCATTAATTTATAAAGAAACTTTCTTTGAAATTCACAGAAAAAACAGAATATAAACTTCACATCGATTTCCGATGAAAAATTCGCTGCAAAAAAAATTAACTTTACAGGATAAAATTTAAACAAATAGCGGTTGAACTTTCTTTTGTTTTCCCATGAAAACAAATGTGTTTTGAAAAACGCGAAGTTGTCTGAACAAAACTTTATCCCTCTACAAAATTTCCTGCAACGAATTTTATTATTACTTTATTCTATGTTATAAACATATTGATATATACAAACGTTCTTTAGTGCTTTTTATTTAATCCTTCAAATTCTTAAGACGATATCTCAATCCGTTTGGACGTAGTGAGCACCGAAAAAAATTTAAATAATTTTACACATTTACTTTTCACTCGGATAATTTAAAAAAAATATTATTACTCAAGCTGAATATACACACTCAATTTATTGTCTCATTTCTTATATTCAAAACTTTGAGAGCGAAATATTATTGCCTTTGGACATGGCGAATACAAGAACAATTTTCATAACCCAGGACTGCTTACACATTTACTTTTTACTCGGATAATTCAAAAAAAATATTATTACTCAAACTGAATATACAAACTCAATTTATTGTCTCATTTCCTATATTCCAAACTTTAAAAGCTAAATATCATTGCCTTTGGACATGGCGAATACAATAACAATTTTCATAACCGAAGACTGGTTACACATTTACTTTTTACTCGGAGAATTTTTAAAAAAATATTACTACTCAAACTAAATATACAAACGCAATTTATTGTCTCATTTCCTATATTTCCAACTTTGAGGGCGAAATATCATTGCCTTTGGACATGGTGAATACAATAAAAATTTTCATAACCGAGTACTGGTTCAGTCACGTGGTCACCGTAGAACATGCCCCTAATTCTTTTAATTCTTATTATCATCTTTTCTAAATTTCAAAATCGGTAATGTCGAGGTTGACGGACTGAGACTGGAGCGGAAGTGATTTTTGTGATGCCGTTCTAGTGACGAAAGGGTAAAAAAAAATAGGCGAGGATAGGGGTAGTATAATATACGACAACGTGCATCGCCAAGCCGGAACTAAGGACACGCACGTGTCTGCCCGATTTGATACTAAATCAGGCATCGCGCTAGTAAATAAAAGTATGTGCATATAGGGATGTGCTTCATACGTTTATCGTCTAATGCAGCGTGTCTAACCGCAACTCGGCTCCACTATCCTATTTTTACTTTCAGACTTTCACGCGTTCTCAAACGCTGAATAATCTCTCATTCTCTCAAAGTCTCACTCTCTTTCCCTCTCGCGCCTCTGGCTTTTCAAACTACCCTCCGAAGCCCGAGGGCATTGACATTCGGAAAACCTCCCTTTTTTACGATACACCAACTTTGCATGCCACAAAAAGGATTCGTGGGTCTCGTGCCTTCCAACTCCACTTTTTCCACCTTTTTCTCCAATTTTTCGGAGAGAGGTTTGCTATTATTCAGGTGTCTCTCAACATTTAAGCGAAATGTATTTTATCCCCTGCTAATGATCATTGGTGGATTTTATAATCTTGTATCACTGGTATATTTTAGTAACTATTTTATTTGAGTCACTTGCTCACCCAATGGTTCACCTAATCAAAATCAGAAAATCATTTAGTTTGAAAGAGTGTCAGACATCAATTTTCTCGCTAAAAAATTAAACTATTTGGTTAAAAGTTAAACAAGTTCATTAAAAAATAATATTTTTCTAAGATTCACCTCTTTGGCTTAACATTTAATTTTTGCGTTGAAACTTTTTCTTCAGTTCATGAATTAATTTTTTTATCTGTGCGTTGCACTATTTCATTTTTAGCTGAAAGATGCACTACAATCTTTGTTAAAAATTCTTTTTTTTTTTGTTGATTATTTACTCTTAGTTCAAAATTAAATTATTTCCTTTTTAGAACATTTTCTGGGTTAAAAAATCATCATTGGGATTGAAATCTTTTGTTGAAAATGCATATTTTTAAGATAATTAATTTATGTAGTTGAAATTTTGTTTTCATAAAATGATCTTTAGTTAAAGAAATATCAACGTGATTATTAATTTTTTCCAAATTATTATATGAAAAAGAAATCTGCATGCTCTGTGGGTACATTCCTAGTGGGCGTGACTGTTTCTCGCGCTTCGCGCTCCAGGTGATAGTGAATTCTCTTTTGTTAAAGGTACTTGGGCCTTAACGAACATATTATAATCACGTATGTCGTACTTCGCACTAGATTTAATTGTAAATTTTAACTTTTCTACATTATACTGAACACTTTTATATTAAATTTATTGTATTCTCATTTTTTTCTTTGTCCCGGGGTCGTTTTTCTGCAAAAATTTTAAAAATCAAACTAAGTTTTTACGAATAAAAGAGAATCAACTCGTGTTTTATCCACAAATAATTATTAAAAAATTTCTCGACTTTTTTGACTAAACAAATTTTGTCTATTCATTTTTTTATACCTTGTGTCGTTTTTCAAAAAAATTGTTATTTAAAAAAATTTTTTTTTATTAAAACAAAAACTACGCATCCTCACAAAAACTTATTAATTAAAAATTTGTATCACTTTTTTTGGATAAGCAACTTTTTTATTCTTTTTTTTCATAGCTTGTCTCATTTGCCCAAAAAACTTTAATTAATTTTTGCCATTAAAACCAAAACTACGTTTTTCTTAAAAAAATAATTAACAGAAAATTTCCAGTCCTTTTTTGGATGAACAACTTTGGTTTTATTATTTTTTATAGCTTTTGTCGTTTGTCAAAATATTTCAGTTTTTAAATTTTAATGTTTTTTACGAATAAAACTAAAAAGACGTGTCCTATAAAAAGTGATCCATACAAAATTGCAAATCTGTTTTGCTTGCATAATTTATGTGAATTCATCTTTTTCGTATCTTCAATAGTTTCACGGCACATGGAATTTTTGATTATATTTTTTACGACCAAAATTTTCAATTTTTCACTAAAAATAAAAAAACTGTTTTAATAATCTTGTAGGGCTTGCAAAAGCAACGTTTTCATTCTCTTCACTTTCTTTCACATCGTTCGTTTTTTGGCCTAAAATTTCATTTACGTTTCTTTTTTGGATTTTGAAAATGCTTTAACTCTATTAATCTTCTTTTTACAGAAAAAATCGTGATGATAAATCGTCCAAGTTTTAGAGTTCTACGAATAGAAGTACATAGGATTTATAGATTTAAAAAAAAGTGGTTTGAAAATTTTTTAATTTCTCTAACATTTTGAGTTTTAATCCAAAATGGCTGAATAACGAAACTGACCTACGGTCCAATCTGTCAATTCTTTTGGAAGTCATCGTGCTCATAGGCCTATAAACATACATAAATGCATATATATATTCATACATGCATGCAGCCATGCAGCCAGACACAGTCGTAGAAACATGTTTTTCGGGTTCAGAGAGTTTTAAACCGTGGATATTTGATTAAAACTTTGGGGGGGGGGGATTTCAGCCAAATCGAATACTTTCTCTTATGAGAATTTAATAAGATTTAAAAAATTCTTTTACCACAATCTGTCTTAAGTTGTTTAAGCATTTCTTGTACTAAATTCATTTTTTATCAAATTGATGGTTATCTAGTTCTATATTGTCACCCATTCAAATGTGTTTGGACCACCCTAATAGGTATGTGTGTTGAGGGTAAGGAGAAGATATTAGAGCGTGATTACTGATTAGGTATTGGGGTAAGAGGGTTCGATTGCATAGGGTAAAGGATAACGGTATGTGTGTTAAAGAGAAAACTTAATTGAAGGGAAAAGCTGGTTTTACATAAGGGGCGATAGGGGGAGAGGATAGTGAATAGAGTATTGTGGGAGACGAAGAGATTATGTTATATTTTGGATAATATCAAGGAGGAGAGTTTAGCTTGGTGATTAACTCATGTAGAAATTTTGGAGTGGCCCTGGTCGGGGCCAGATCTGGCAGAAGCTGGCTGAGATCAGGAATCTCAGTCAGGACCAGATTCGAAATGAAACGCCTAATCCGATGAGGCTTAGCCTTGAGTATCCATAAGGAATGTCCGATCTGGTCCTGACTAGGTCCCTTCTAATTTTTATTTATAAAAATATTATTTATGTTTACTCGAATGTTTAATTTTTTGGTTGAAAATTCATGTATTTTCTTTAAAATTCGTCTTTTTTGATAGAATATTAATCCACTCGGTCGAAAATTGCGACGCCCTTCTTTCGAATTAAATCATTTTTGAACAATGGTCGTACAAGGCCTGCAATGTTCGAACATAGTTTTGATTCACTGTGTTCGATCTGAAAAGAATCCACAATTTTATTAAATGTTTCTATGCAATTAAATATTCTTTTCTATAAAGCAAAGTATTTTTTTACTATTAATGACTAAAAAATCAAAAATATGTGCACGTGGTGCAAAGAATAAAAAAGTGAACTTATAATGCAAAAAAGTTACAGCTTTAAATATCTACGTACCTTTACAGCGCACTGAAAAGAAAAGTGAAATCTTTCTGTACAATTGGTCGCGATTGGGGTTTATAATTTTCAATTTATTTAATACTTTTAGGCAAAGACGAGCAATAAATGATCTTCAAAATGTCAATGTTCTTTCGAAGTTCACTGTCGGAAATCTTAGAGAGCTACAGTGACGAACTCTATTTTTATATGAAAACCTCGCCCCGGCCTAAAAAATTTGCGTAAATGATAGACTAGGTGAATTGAGAATTATTCAAAGCGATTTATCGACATGACTTCATTGGTTTATCTCTTTAATGTTCATTAATTTTACAAAGTTGTCTTCCTTCCAACTGCCCGTTCGTTGCCTACAATAAAATACAATAAAATACCTGCAAGGAAGAATACTAACTTAATAATCATTTATACATTAAGTAATTTAATTCGTCCATAGATATAGATATTTTGACGTATTGTTTAAATTAAATGAAGCCTTCTTTAGTTTTCTTCTCGTTTTTTATATTCTTTTAATTTCAGAAGGATTTTTTTACTATTTCAATTTGGATAGTAAAAAAATTTCGGTAACGACTTAGGGAAATTAAGTCGATATTAAGAGCTCTAATTGGGTAAAAAACATTTATTGAATTAATGGAAATAATGTCACCATGTAGTCAAATAACATTACCTGCAAGTTAAATTCAACTAAATTATCTTAAGATTAGTCACTGTACTAAAAATTAGTTGAATATTCATTAATTAAGACAGGAGTAATTTTAAATTTAAGTAATTTTAATTTTTAAACTAAATCTTATTTAAGGAGGGTAGCCCGGTTTGGTGATGACCAGGACCACATCGGTAGATATGATGAGGGCCACATTGAGCTAACCCGATTGGGGTCACGTCGGGAATCGGGAACCTAATTGGGCAATTTTTCTACGGGAACTAGCAGGGCGAGATGTGTCGATGTAATACGGAGGGTGGAGTATTAAAGAATAGACAAAAGTGAACCAAAGGAATAAGGGGGTTATGGAAAAGACGGGTGTAATTAGGCGCAGGGTGGCCGCTGTACCTGGAAACCTCGAAAACCGGGAAATGACCGGGAATTTTATGAGACCACTTATGATATCATTCGGTTTAGAATTCGTAATTCGAAAATCTTTCAGTTTAAAAACTTTCCATTTTATATTTAAAAAATTTTTAAAGGCTTCAACATTTAAAAACTAGAAGCATTAAAAACCGAAGATTTTTTATAACAAACATTTTAGGTTGATCATCTCTAAATATGAATCAATTCATGATTTTAAAAATTAAATTGTACTTTAAGAATGAAAATGTATTATTAGTTGATTAAATATAAAACCTCGATTGAAACTTTATAACCTATTTTTGATTTCAAAATAACTTCAGATTAATAAATTCATGATTAAAAGCTTTTATTCAATCAAAAATATTATTTCAGTCTAAAATATTGCAGTTTAAACCATTTAATTTGAAATTTTTCAATTAAGAAAAAGAGCAATCGCCTAATATACAGAAATATCTGAGTTTTCATTTAAAATCAGTAATTATAAATTAAATATTATAAACTAAACAACAACAAATTTTGAACGTTACAGTTTTAATTGTTCTATTTAAAAAATTTCAATTTGTAAGTCAAATTGTTACATTTCGATATATGAATAAAAATTGAACACCTATTATTCTTAGAAAAAATCCGAGTGAGTTGCAGAAGGTTTCAGAAGTTTTGCACAAATTAAAAATTAATTTAAAATTTACAATGAGTTCAAATGATTGAAACTAGGCGTCTATGACTCTATGTGTACTGACACGATTCGGTTATTCATACTAAACTTTCGATGCAAATAGTGCACGGCCTGAGTTCAAAGCAAGTATGGATTTTGGCATATTTCCAACAAAAAAATTCTAAGCTTTTTAAGGTTTTTAAAAACAACTTAAAGAGTTTCTTGAATTTTGTAGGATGTAAAAAAAGATTAGAAAAAATTCGAATCAGTTTAAAAAATTTTTACAAGTTCTACAAAATTTTAAAAATAATTTCAAATTTAAATATGTTTAAACAACATGTAAATCTTTCCAGATTTTAAAATAAAATTCTAAATCATTTTATGGATATTTAAACTATTTAAAATTGAAATAATTTTTAATTTCCGCTTTGAGTGCTTTAATTTGCAGCTTAATTTTTATCATTTCAATTGGAAATTTTTTTGATATAAGAGTTTAATTTTTTTAAATTTCATTGACCTTGAAACATATTTGCAATCCCTAAAAACCGGGAAATGACCGGAAATTTTTTTTTTTTTTTATTAAAACGACCGCCCTAAAGGCGAGGGAGATGGAGATGTACCGAATGTGTAAGAGTTCCTCAATTGCTTTATGAATGATTAATGACTTAATGATGGAAAAAAATTGAGTACAAAATTGGTTTCAGAATTCTTTCCAAAGCATCAAAAATAAATTTGTGTTCGTAAAAAAACTAATTTATATAATTTTTTCCTTATAATATAAATTCAGGATGCCTTTCCGAGAGTAAGTGAAACATTTTCTGAGGAGTTACGCCAATATACATGTACATATATGTAGGCCGTCGTGCGGATGATTTTTTTCAATCTGTAGGTCGGTGTTGTATGCACCCCTTTCTGCATCACTCGCTCGGGCCATCACTTACGCAGTGTGTTTCATAGAGCGAATACCGCGTGTAATACGTGCACGCATTGCGCGTGGTATCTCTCTCTTTTTCTCTTTTTTTTCATCGTGGCCTCTGGCGCGGGGTTGCGAGGGTGGTTAGGGGGTAGCAGAACAACGATCAAATAAAAGGCCGCGTTTTCCCCGATATTGAACCCTAAGCTAAGCCTAACCTGCCTCAACCTACGATCGCGGCAACGTGAGTTGGCAGAGGGATGTTGGTGGGTGGAAGCCACCCCAACTGCGGTCGTTGACCCACGCACACCCAGCCCACCCCTCAGGGCCGACGACACTGGTGCCGTCTCACGGAAAAGTATTGCACTCCCATCAACCCCCTTTAGAACTCCCTTTCTTTTTCTCATTCTGCGTGGTTCCAAGTCTCGCAGTGGCACTGTTGAATCCGAAAAATGAGTGGCGGGCCTTCGAAGGAAATTACTGGGCCACCAGAAAATTATCTTTCCTAAACTTGAAATCAAATTGATTTCAAGTTCAGGAAAGAGAATTTCGGAATGCTAAAAATTTCCTTGTAATTAAATAACTGTCCACTACCTTAGATAGAAATCAACGTGAAAGGAAGAATAAAGGAAAGAATATTGCTTACATTAATTTGATATTAATGTATATTTCA
>NC_046662.1:58183409-58184920 GCF_010883055.1 Belonocnema kinseyi | reverse complement strand
AAACAGAGAGTTTAGTAAATTTGATTGAAAATTGTTTTCAAATATAGTTATGATAATTAATTCATATATTTTAATTTATAATTAACCATCCTGAGATGACTTTAGGAAAATTTTATAGAAATGACAAATGAACTTTTTTTAGAGTTCTGAGTAGATTTAGCATAGTTATAGAGCTCCTGATACTTATTAAAAAGTAGTTCCAAAAAATAAGAACCAAAACTTTTTTTCAAAAAATAGAGCTAGCCCCACACTTTAAAAAAAATAAACTTTTTCATTAATATTCCTGTAGTTTCAAAATAGTTCTAGAGGTCTACAACAAAATAATTTCGAACAACTTGAAAACTCGAAAGTTACACAATATTGAAAATCACAAAATTTCAGAGAAATTTTTCGAAAGATTTCCGGAATTCTTATCAGAGTTCTGATAGCCTCCTAAATAGTTCTACAAAAAATTCTGATCAAATTTTTCGATAAACTCAAAATCCAAAAGCCTACAACACTTTACGAAACCCCAAAAATTTTGAAATTGAAAATTGTAAGAGTCCTAGGAAATTTGATCGGAGTTTTAGTATCTCATGGAATTTTATTCACAAAAAGTCTTATAACATTTTTCGATAAACTCAAAATCCAAAAACCTACAACATTTTACAGATACCCAAAAATTTGGAAATACAACAATTTTAAAATTCCAGGAATTCTGACCAGAGTTCTGGTAGCCCTCTAAATAGTTCTAAAAAAATAATTTTTAACATCTTTCGATCAACATAAAATCCAAAAGCCTAAAAACATCTACAGATACCCAAAAATGTTAAAATTCAACCCTTTGACAATCCCAAAAGTTCTGATTAGATTTCTGGTAGCCCCCTGAATAGCTGTACAAAAAAGTCTAATAACCTTGTTCGGTAAACTCAAAATCTAAAACTCCTAGTTCAAAACTCCTAGAATTTTCCAAATTTTTAATTCCGAAATTTTTGGGTATGTGTAAAGTGTTGTAGGTTTCTGGATTTTAAGTTTATCGAAAAATTTTAATAGACTTTTTTGTAGAACTATTGAACGGACTACCAGAACTCTGATAAGAACTCCTGGAAATGAAAAATTTTTAAATTTCGAAATTTTTGGGTATCTGTAAAGTGTTGTAGGTTTTTGGATTTTGAGTGACTAGTACGCACTGTACGCACTGTTTAATGAAAGAAAGTTGAAAATCAGGTAAATATTATCCTAATTAGTTTACTTATTAACAATTATTTAGTCTAATATCGCAAAGCGAATAATTGCTTTGACAGATTTTCAGGTGGCTGACAGCGCGGTTCAGCACTCCAGAACTCTCAAGATGAGCAAAAATTCATTCTCAAAATGATACATTCCCTAGACCCTCGATGTCCAGATCTGCAACTACGTTCACAGCAATAAATATGAGACTGTAAATTTTCTGAAATTCTCATTGTGGAACCAATGAAATTTGACCTGCAAAAATCTAACGCCAGAGGTTTTTTGTGTGATGAACCCTTTTT
>NC_046662.1:58175496-58183309 GCF_010883055.1 Belonocnema kinseyi | reverse complement strand
TATTTTTTACTTTTTTGTGGTCGCGTAGGAAACCCTTATAATCTCGTGCCAGGGATTCGGAAATTAAGGGATGAGTAGATTCCTATGCTCGAAAACTTTCTTTTAGTCCGATTTTCTGCAGGGGTTGATCAAATTCAAGCCCTTTGAATGTAGAATTGTGATCAGAAATTTAATATGCTAGGTTTTTAGTTTTCTTTTTTAAATATTGAAGATTAAAAAAAGAAAAATCTTCTGCACGAATGTCGCAATATGATTTTTTGTGAGTTAACATATAGTTACACAGATCAGTATGGTTTATAGGTTAGTTTTCACTTTAATTGTCATTCAATAACAAACAAAGCAGAAAATATATTGATTTTCATTAAACAAAATGAAATGGCCAAAAGAGGAACATATTTATCAACCTTTTCTAGTTTGGACAAGGATGTCCAAAACTGGAAAAAATACCTGGCCAAACCCGGAAAGAATATTGACCCACCTTTGGCCATAAAATTGGAAAATTTGAAAAAAGTTGAGATTATTTTTAATCCAAAAGTGCTTCTACTTTTGCTCCCCTTTCTTAAATCTATAAAATGAGATCCTTATTTGTTGTTTATTTTGTGTTTTTTAACTAATTTTTTTCCAAAAAAATAGAATATTTTAACAAACTTCAAAATTTTATTTTGTGAATCTTTTTAGTGCATGGGAATATTTAGGTTTTTAGGCTTAAAAATAAATAAAGATTGATGTTTGCACAGTGTATTTTAAACCATTTTTCAAAAACAACAAAAAATAAAATCGATTTAAATTAATTAAAATAGCACTTGCTTTGATAGTGTTAAAATACACAAGAAACAAATCCGGTAAAGGTACATTTTTATAGAATTCATGATGTGGGGAATTTTTGTAAATTGTGATTCGCTTTTACTTTTGGGTCCTTTTTAACAGAATGAGATTTTTAATCATTTAAAATTATGCTTCTTTAATTTTAGAGATAAAAACCAATTTTTGTTTGCTCTGAAGGTCAGAAATCTTAATAATCGCATGTCAAAAATTCTTCTAATTGTTACTAAACTAAGGCAAAAAAAAGTTTTTAAGGATAAAATCCTAAAACTGGCCAAACTAAATGATATTTTCATTGATTTTATCGATTTATTTTGCGTCGTTTTGAGAAAAGTTAAATTTTTAATAGTTAACAATGAAAAAAACATTTTTCCCGAAATCGGGACATTCGATTTTTCCTGAAATTCAGATTAGCAAGGAAAGTGAAGAAAGGAAAATAAATTCTCAAAGTACATATAAAATAGAAGGACTACAAAACTAAGTTAAGTATACAGAAAAAAGTATTAGGAAAAAAAGAATTAGCTCAAAAGCAATTGAATTATTATAGCTTTAAAAGATCATTCGAGTCGTTTCAGAATAAAATTGTAGTATTTTAATGGTAAGATGTAATACTGAGTTGAAACAGTTGTTTGCAAATAATAAATATTTTCAAAAGTTTTGTATTGTTTTCTTTGTATCTAATATTAATTCTCGTTTTTTCAATTTCCTCATTTTTTAAATTTGTTAATTTATTTTTTTATAAGTGGGTGGCTACAATTCGTGAACGAACTTCAAGATATATTCACCCGAATACTTATATTTGAAACGTAATATTGAAGTAATTATAAGCATTCAAAGTTGCAAAATTTCCAAAAGGGGCCAAAACCGGTGCAGCGACCCTATGTTACATTTTTTTGGTATAAGTTCTTAAAAAGTATGAAAATTGAGGAAATTTTCGTTATTTAGATCCCTATGTTGGCAGATTTTCTTTTAGCCCGATTTTTCTTCAGGATGACTCAAATTGAAGCTTTTATCATTTAGCTTGGACACACTTTGGTTTCTTAGACCCTTACACTAGAAGCTTTTCTTTTGTTTCAATTTTTTTGGGGATGGTTTAAATTGAAGCTTTTTGCATGTAGAATTCAGATAAAAATAACATTGGCTATGTTATAGATAATTTGTGTTATATCAGTGTTTAAAAAATATAAAAAATGAGGAAAATTTGTTCATTGAAATCCCTATGCATGAAGCTTTTCTTTAATCGATTATCTTTGGGGATGGCTGAAATTGGTGACCTTGACATGCCTAAATTATTACAAAATTTTTTTTACCTCAGGGTTGTATATTTTCATAATTAATAACAGGTAATAACACTTTATTCATTCTCATATAGGATCAACATCAGCCTAATGTTGAATATTATATCATCTACTATATCATCGTTTTAGTTCAGTTATTAAAATTAGATTAATTTATTAAAATGATCTTACTATTATTGTTATAAGACATTGTCTTTTGACTAATTTTATAAAATTAATTAGGTATGCACTTGAAGAAGACTCACAGGAGGGTCAAAACGTCGTTGCAATTCTGGATTTGATGTTTAAAAATAAATTTTTGTCTATTGGTAAACATACGCATGAGTTTTAAATAATCTTAAGACCAAAGTAAAGAACATGATTCGAATTTTTCAGAAGAAATTTTTATTAAACCAACGATAGTTAGAAAATTAAGAACGAAATTGTCTCATGCGCCATACAAGCCGCTTGAAATAGTTAAATGTTTCAAACGAAAGGAACAAATCGAGAAATATCATCAACTTTTGATGAAAATAGTTTAAATTAGCCTGAAAAAGAACTTCACAGTATTCGTTTATGAAGGTGAAAAAACAAAATTTTATTGCAAATTTTTCGTTCCTTAAAAATAGTTTCCGTCAAGTTTGCACAATTTCGTCATTTTAAGTTGTATTTAAATAAATATCACTGTTCCTCAGTAGTTTGTTTTTATCGTAATATCTCTCTTTATGATTTTATAGATTGTAAACTTGCGAAGTCAATTTGTTCAACTGGAAAAATTATTTTCAAAAGTACGTCGTAAAATTGGGTTTTGCATCGATGCCATAAACATCAACATGTTGATGTCATCAGCGGTAAACATTTGCAGAATTTAATGTGAGTTTTTTTTAGCAAAGGGTTTACATTCTACAATTCAGTGTAATCATTTTAAAAGCGTAAAAAAGGAGTATATAAGATTTTATTTCGTTTCAAGTGAGGACACGTGGAGCCATCCATTTCAATGAGCAAAGCGTGATCTCGAATCTTCGCCGGTCATACCACGGCGAACAGGAAAAGATATAGAAATGTTCGTCTCTTATTGCTAAATCGAAATTTACACAAGATAAAGGCAATGGTCTACACTCTACATTGTGTATACCGAAATGGAAGAAATAGCGTGGATACGAATAACCGCTATTTGTGGACTAAATTATCGATCCGATGATAACATTGTACTTAGATAATATAAACGTATATATAACCCTATTGAAGGAAATTACAGATGTGATTTACATTTTTTTACAATTAGAACAAATTTAATGTGGTTGCTATGGATATTACAAGATATATATTTTCAAGGAATCATAAGAAATCTTATTGTCAAGATAAACTAATGTAGAACAGTGATGATGATTATTAATTTACAATGCATTGATAAATTATAAAATGACGAAGTCACAAATTAAATGCTTAATTAAATTCATTTTCATAAATAATGAAATAACAGTTGATGAGATCCATGTAACTTATGTTTAAAGAAGATATAATCATTTCAGTTGAGATATGTCCTATATACATTTAAAATTGCGGAATCTTTTGGGAATGAAATATGTTGATTTCTAGAGGAAATTAGGCGATATGTATTTTTCCGATTTGCAATAAAAAATTGTGGACAGGTGTATTTTTTTTATAATATCAAATTCTCTCATTTTTCTCACAAACTGTCATGCACAATTTACGGGAATAATTAGAAAATTATATTTTCAGGAAGAAAAATTCTCCCGGCTTAAAAAAATGGTTTAGCTCACATACAACTGATACGGTGCCTGTCATGACTAAAATTTTTTGTGAAATATAGACTGAACTTATTATCAAATATTGTAAAAACTACAAAAATATTATATTAGTTTTGATCGGGATATATGGATTCATTCTCGAGAAATTTGACCTGTAATTTGTGTATAATAATTTCAAATATTTCCTTATTCACAGCAGTTTTATTTCAACATGTCTTATATCGTAAAAATAAATAATATGGGGTTTTCCAGAAAATATTTTCTGTATGCTTTCAATGTTCAAGTGCATTAAACAATTTTTGAGACCGGAAGAATTTTCTATCAAAAACAAAAGAGCTTGAGATATTTTTTGTAGAACTTTCTTTGGGAATGACAAATTTTATTGTACTATTTTTTCGTGCCTGTTAAATTCAAAAAAAATTTGTAAAAAAATATAAGAAGCAATTTTTTGATAAAATCAACGAGAAAAACAAATAAACTTCAGAACAGTTTCGAAGTAAAAAAATAAAAGACTTTTCATTCATTATTTAATCAATTAAAAGGTTGCTACAGAGCAGGGAATTCCAGAAAGTTTGGGAAAGTCAGGATATACCTGACAGAGTCAGGGAGCTTTCGGCAAACTGAAGTTGAAGTTAATTTTTGTTTGTTTGAAAATTCAGCAATTTGCTGAAAAGTCATTTTTGTTGGTTAAAGATTCAACTCTTTTGTGAAAAATTATATTTTTGTCTTAAAAATTCATCTATTTTGGTTGAATTCAACTATTTTTGGTTTAAAATTATAATCTTTTTTGGTTAATAATTCACCTTTTTTATTTGGAAACTCTTTCTTTTATTTAATTTTTTTCCTGTTGCAAATTAATGTTTTCAACTGTAACTTTAACTATTCTATGTTTGGATATAAATTTATCTTCTTTAACTTCTTTTGTTGATCAATCTTTTTACTGAAAATGTGACTATTTTCTTTTTACGTGAAAACTAATTTATTCTACATTAATTAATCATTATTTATTATTCATTCATTTATTCATAAAGACATGTATAAATCGGCTCTTCTCGACGTAGACCTGTCTTTGTGCTTGTTGTACTTCTAGGTTATCGCCGAATGAATCAAATCAAATTTCTCTGGTTGAAAATTTTACTTTATAATTACAAATGTCTATGCTTTCTTCCGAATTAATTTTATTAAGGGGTTAGTACAGGAGCTTTTATGTTTTTTAAAAGAATTTTTGTCATATTAATAATTATTTAATTGATTCAAACTTCTTACACATCAATATTGACATCAAATACTTATAGGGTTTTTTAAAATTTATTTTAAAACCATGGTAAATATTGCTGGCATGGCAATATTATTGAAGATTAGAGTTGTAGTTATGGTCGAGACAGCAGAAATGAAAATCCGAAAAAAAATAATACAGAATGGCGGATTTGAAAATTTTGCAACTTTTTTTTACCATAAATTGTTTTAAAAAGGGTTAAATATTAATCAATGATCGACATGTTCCTTAAATTCTCGACCAAAATAACCATTGCCACAGCATTTCTACATATATTTAATGCAAGATTTGGTCATTTTTGGAAAATCGATTTTTTGAAAAAAAACTGCCTGTACTAAAAATTAACTTAACTGAAACTGCAACTTTCCCATTGTTGCTCGAAAATGTATCTTTTTCGGTTAAGTATTCATTTATTTTTCTGAAAACTCGTCTTTTATGGGATAAAATTAAGTTTTTCATAAGAAAATTCATACTTTTGGATGGAAAATTCAATTTAGTTGTTAAAAATTCATACTTTCTGGTTAGAATTTCTTTTTTTTTTAGTTAGAAAATTTGTCAATTTTGTTTTATGATTCAACCAATTTGTTAACAATTCTTATTTTTGATTTAAAAATTCGTCTGTTTTGGTTCAGGATTCAACAAATTGTTTATTTCAGATTTATTTCATTACGTTAGGTTTAATTCAAATGTTTTGACTGAAAATTAACAAATATTTGTCGTTAGAAATATCAACTAAAATTTCACATTTCATGGAGAATGGATTTATTTTTATCAAAGCTTCCTCGCTTCAGTTGCAAATTTAATTATTCTGTTCAAAATTGATTTTTTCTGCGTTGAAAATTCATTGTTATAACTGAAAATTTAATTCTTCAAATTAGGGTTCAAAATTTTACTTTTTTAGTGAGGGAAAATTATGAGCTGAAGTTAGGGAGGGGAAATATCGAAAGTAGGGAAATTGAGATGAGGGTAAGAAGTAGGGGAAGTAAGAAGAGGCTCTCTTGGGGAAATTATTAAAAGTGAGTGGATAGAGGAAGAGAAGATAAATGAGGATATGAGAAGGGAAGGGAAGTAATGGTGGATTATGTGAGGGGGCACTTACGTCAAATGAGGGGAGGGAAGTAGGTGAATTTATGGTAAATGAGGGTAAGTTGTGGAAATGAGTTATTAGATGTAGTGAGGGGTGACTAGGGTAGGGGAAATAGAGGGGAAATTTGCGATGGAAATATAGAGAAAATATGGGAGAAGTAAGTGCAAATTTGGAAAGAGCGATTAGGGGAAGTGAGTGGAGCGAAAAGTGTATTAGAAAGAAAATGGGGAAGCAAGAAGATGCGAGAGTTGAATTGTAGGGAGGGGAAGTAGTAGAAAGGTGTAAGGATTATTTTCTATCTAAAAGAAAAATTTATAAAGGTCAGGGAGAACGAAAAATTGTTTAGGGTAAAGTTAGGGAATATCAGCGAATTTAGAAATTTGGATTTTGTAGCAATCCTCAATTAGAAAATTAACAATATAGCAAATTGAGTAAAAAATAAAATAAGGAAATAATTTCTTAAACAATGAATTGTCCCTTCTGTGAAACGGTAATCTTGAGTAGCGCTAATGTCGTATCATTGTTGATGATTAATTTGCGGCTGGCGGTGCGAATTCTTGTCCTATCGCGCTTATGTCTAAAGTGACGCAGATGAAAAGGGAGAAAGGGAAAGAAAAGGAGGGCTACTTAGCTGTGGGAGCAAAGAGAATAATACTCGTACTCTTTAAGTTCTCGTGAACAAGGTAAAGTTTGAAAAAGAAACTACAAAGTAGTTTTAAGAATAGTTTAATGTTTTCTTCGCACTTGAATCTATTATTCTTAATATCAATAAAAAGAACAATTAATCATTTTCACATACAAATTATATTTAAATAAGACTCATTAAGAAAAGGTAGAAAATATTGCAGTGTTTAGATTTAAATTAAATAGTATTAATTCATTAAAACACTAGGTTGCCCAAAAAATGTGTGATTTTAAATTTTGTAAACGCTACCCCCTAAATTTCTTCCTTTGGGGAACAATAGTGCCAGGGATAGTAGGGGAAGGGAGTAGTGGAAATAATGGGAGGGGTAATAGGGGATTTGAGAAGAAATTTTTAGTTGATGAAGTAGGAAACATTATGAGAGGGGCAGTAGGGGTTAGTGATGGGAAATGAGCGAATCGATGGGAAGTACTTAAGTTAGTGGAAGTGGGGGAACTAATTGGAAGTAAGGAAGGGTAATGATTGAAAAGAAGGGAGGGCTGGTAGGGTAGAGTGAGTAAGTAGGGGTGGGGAAGTGATGCTAAAGGAGGGTAGTATGGGAAGGGCAGTCTTAGCTCGGGAAGGGAGGGGTGAATTAAGGGGAGAAGTAGGGTGAAAGAGGAAAATTTAGAAAGAGTAGGGGAGTGGGAAATTTGAACAATTTAATGAACGTCTTAATGGTTGATTGGTTACTTTTGTTATTTAATAACAAAAATGAAAAAAAACTAACTTCTGAAGTGTAAAGTTTTTAAAAAATACTTGTATTCGTCACTTTCTTCGCACTTAATTAAAACAATTTATAGACAAAAAGACTCTTTTAATTTATTTAATGAAAGTTAATAAATCATTTGTTATTTTTTAAACATTTATCTGCATCTGGTATATTATTATTATTAA
>NC_046662.1:58147479-58175396 GCF_010883055.1 Belonocnema kinseyi | reverse complement strand
TTTCGGGGTAGGCGTGACTCACTCGGCAGGGGAAAGGAGTAGTGTGTGGAAGGGATAGAGATTTTTCAGATTGATCCAGAATTCTCGTGCTATTTAAGTAAGATTCAATAAATAAAGTTTGTTCCACGGAATCAACCATTTAATATTTAGAAACAAGACCTAATGAAAATATGGATGGAGTTCCGAATAGCGTAAACCGCTGATTCTTTTGAGGCTCCGTATACTTATATATTTTGATGCGCTAATTACGAAAATGATAGTGAAAATTACCGACTAGTCGATTTTCATGGTGAAATAAATATGAAATATTTTCACTATCATTTGTGTAATCAGCGAGTAAAGTCAAGAAAAGGGACAGGGTGTGACCTTCCATTATTTCTATGACCTGTCGCAGGGGTGCCTTCCCGCCCCCCACGGGACGTTGGAAAAGGGTCAGGGGTGTGACTTTATATTATTTATGTGACCTGTAACGGGGATGCCTCCCCCCACGGGATGTTGGAAAAGGGGCAGGGGTATGAGCTTACATTAATTCTGTGACCTATCACGGGGGTGCCTTCCCGCCCCCCACGGGATGTTGGAAAAGGGGCAGGTGTGTGACCAAAGTTATTTATTCCTCAGTCATTAACATGTCACTTGAAGGAAGGGGACTTTGGAAAGATGGTCGGATGTGACCAAATGTGCGAATTTTTGTGGCGTAGACCCATTCGTAAATTAGATGCTGATCCATTTAACCAGTTGATCACAGATATTAAACAATATTACCCTAGCAATTGATTATCTTTCATTTTTTAAATAAAAAAATAAAAATTAAAAAAAATCAAAATCTGAAAAAACCAAAAAAAATTACAAAACATGAAAAATAGAAAAAAAATGCTCTTCAAAATTCTCCAACCTTCCCATGGTGAAGAGCGTAAGTCGATATGAAACCGAAAGCAATAGTGATGCGATTTTAATCCTTATATCGTTCATTTTGTCGAAAAGTATAACTCACAGAAAAAAATTTTTTAGACAAAAAATCTGTATTTCGATGATTTCTATAACGTTTCTTTCGGATTTTTTTTTTTATTTTGCATATTAGCTGAGATAATCGCGAAAAACCATGATTGTTATGGCTTTTTCATGGTTTCACCATGAAAACCGACTAGTCGCAAATTTTCACTATCATTTTCGTAATCAGCGCGTCAAAATACATAAATATACATAGTATGAACGAAATCGTCGGTTTATGCTATTTGGAACTCCACCTGAAAATATTTGATCATTTAAAAAAAATTGATAATTTTTTTCAAAAGTTTTAATTAACAAATATACTATTTGGCTATGTTTGGACGCACAAACTCTTTCTTTCTACGAAATCAAGTGCAAATAATTAATTTCTAAAATCTGGATGAAATTTCGATGAAAATAAACCATTTTTATTGTTAATTACAATCGTTCAAAAAAGCTTTTATCGTTTTATGTATTTATAAATAAAATTCCACTTTTTTCAGGAAATTAACAAGTAATCAATAAAATTTGACAACTTTTAAAACAAACTTAATTAACAAATAAATTAATTGGCTATTTTTCAGTATTTAAACTTTATTTCTTTAACGTAATCAACTATTGATCACAAATTTTCAAACTATTTTCATAGACTTCTATAAAGATCCACTATTGTTATTGTTATTATTCATTTAATTAACGTATCTGTGCACAGTATGGGTATAATATGTGGTTTTACCAAGTATTAATTACTGCTAAGTAGTTGTCAGTATATTCCAAAAGAGCTGGAACTGGACGAGATATACTAACTCCGAAAGGGATTTAGCTTAATGCTGTAATAAAAATAATGACAATAATAATAACAACAAAACGGAATTTTTAGTTTTCAATTGAATAAGACAAAAAAGATTATTTATAAAATTGTTAATAACATTATATTAATGGATCGTTATCGAAGTGTCTAAAAAAAATTAAATAATTTGTTATTGAAAGTCCATAATGTTAAAAAAATAAAGTTTGAGTGCTCAAAAATAGCTTGATAATAGATTTGTTACTTAAGTTTCAGTAAAAAGTTATATCAAACGTTCTCTCGAATTGGCTACTAATTCTATGAAAAAAGCTACATTTTATTTATAAATACATTATGTAATTAAAATGCGTTTAAGCAATTGGTATTAGTAATGACAATCGCTTATTTTCATCGAAGTTATTGGATAACCAAATATGATACTTAGGTTTCATTGCTGAGTTCTATATGATTAATTTATTAGAAAAACTTTATTTACTCCACTATAAATGCCTGATATGGATAATTGTTTATAAAATGATGAAATTTTCATTAATTGTCAGAGAGATAATTAATGGTAATAAAATTACAAATTTTAGCATACGTCTTGAAGTTTCAGGCATTAGGGCACGCGCCTTTTGTTCTCAGGTCTCGAATTCTATGCTTTTAGATCACAGAGTCCGAGAATTTAAATCACGTAAAAATGTTAGCTTTAAACGCACGAGCTTATGTGAATAAATATCTTGACATTTCTTTTTATGTAGGGGTCAAAAAAATGTTGAGGTTTAAATTAGAATTAAAAAGAATGAAAATTGATACAATTTATTTTCAGGCCTGAAACGGCACCACTAAAAAATTTTTTTTAAATACACTAAAATTGATGTCTGTATTTTTTCACTATAAGAAAGAAATTCAGTACACAGTTGTTTCAAAATTAAAAAACACATTTATCAGGACATTCTACTAAATATGTTCAAAGTTTGTGCTTAGCACTCTTTTTGATAATCTGTTTTATACATACAATTGATTAATTTTTAAATTAATTATTATTCCGATTATAATAAAAAACTAAGAAAATTGTTATGGTTTTGTGCCTATACTTAGCTAATGTAAAAAAAGAAAAATTTTTCTTGAAATTTTTCGGGAAGCTTTTCTGGATGAGAATGGAGCTTAAAAGTAGAGAAAAGCCGTACGAGTGAAATGTCGCGATAAGTCGTAATTCCATTCGCGATTTGCTGCGGCGCGAGCGGATTAATTAATTTAAACGATCGAGCCAATTATAATCGTTCTCGGAGCCATTCGCGTGCTTGTAATCCAGACTTGATCGCTGGATTTCTCATAATCGTTCAGGTATCACTGATAACCTAATGATCAACTTTGCTGATGTGTCAGAACGTTGAAATAGGTCTTGTAAACAAATAAATAACTCTAATATATATTTTTCTATTTATTTTCTATCAAATCTCCTTCAAATAATGATAACAGAAAATACAAAAAAGCCTTGATATTTCTGAGGACATTTTTTATGATTTTTGATTTTGAAAAATTAATTTTAAGACAATGTTGAAAACGAATTTTAATCGTTATAAAAGATTACAAAAATCTCAAAAAATAATCATCTAGATTTTACAATAATTTTGTTTATTTTAGAAAAGCTTAGAAGTTTTGAAAAAATTCCAAAATAATCGAAAATTTGAAAAGATATAAATTTAAAACAAAATGTAGATTTTCTAAGATGACGAAAAAATTTCGCAATTTTTTAAGTATTTTGAAAGGTATCATGAAAATAAAAAAACTTTCCTCAAGATTTAATTATTAAAATTTGAAGAATAAAATTATTAATCATTTTTTATTTTGAAAACAGAAATTTTAAGGATTTCAAAAATTTTAAAAGATTTTTACAAATGCATGATTTTCCGGCAATTTTTTTAATTTTTAAAGATTTTTCTAAATTTAGGGAATAATTTGTGTTTATAAGATGTTTGGAAATTCATCTCTTTTGATATAAATTTTATCTTTATTCGTTAAAAGTGCAGTTGTCTGGCTTTTGTTGAAAATTCGTCTGTTTTGATTGAAAATTATTATTCTTGGTTAATAATGTATTCGTTTTGTTTAGAAATGCAACGGTTTCATTTATCTTAATAAATTCAACACTATTTGATGAAAAATGAAAATGTTCTTATTTTGCCATAAATTAATATATTTTAAAATGAAAATTAATCTTATTGGTTGAAAATTAATTTGCTTTGGTTAAGCATTCAACTATTTTGTTCAAGATTCGCGTTTTTTGGTTGAATTTAACTGTTGCGGATATTTTGTTTGACAATTTATTTTCTTGGCAAAAAATGTATCTGTTTCTTCAAAAATTCAACTCTTGTGGAAAATTTCTATTTTGTGCTTTGAAAATTAATCTACTTTGGCTGAGGATTCAATATATTTTTTTAATTCGTCTTTTTGGATTAGTTTACCTGATCCCACTTTTTAATACAATAATAAAAAATATTTTAATTTTAATTTTAGGTAAAATTTTAACGCCCATCAAAAAAAGATTTAATTGCCTTATTTTCATCGGTCTTTTAGCTTTTAGCTTTTAGCAAAAAAAAAATAAATAAATAAACAGATTTTACACTGTGATACCAAGAAATTCATTATTGATTTTCTGGGTATAGAATAATTTTTGTGTGTCTAAGATTTTTATTCTCACTCAGCATCCCTAATCTCCCTGGCCATTCTTTATTATTGTAAAAATTTCAAAATTCGATCTTCAATCGCAACTGAAGGTCTTACTAAAAACCTCTGGAATTTTAGTTTCAAAATTCGTGTACGTTTTATTTGGAATTGACTGACTTTTTCACATTAAACTTTGTTTTTCAACATTTGTATTGTATTGTATTTGTATTGTTACTTTGAGATCATCAATTTCCAAATATATTTTCGCAAAGCTGAATAATTTTTTTAATACCAAAATTTTTTGGTATCATTTCAGCAATATTGTGGCTCGAAAGTGAATGTTTTCTAAAGTATTTAAAAATTTATTTTGATTTTACAGAATGTTTTTCGCTTTTCTACAAAATTTGAATTTTTTGGTTATCTAGTTCTGTACTGCTGCTTTTCAATTGTGCGTCACATTTTTTATCAAGAATTAATTGTGTTGTTGAAAATTCAACTTTTCTCGAGGGTCTTAGGAAAATTATATTTATATAACCTTAAATTAGCTATGAATTCGATTTTGAGTGTTTCCACTTTATTTGTATTATTATTGATACAGTGCTCATTTCACGAGCAATTTGCCAAATATAATAAAAAGTTTTTAAATACAATGGCAAATCAGACAAATCAAATTTTGTATTTAAAATGTTAATTTTTTGAGCTGGAAAAGCGAAGGGAGCGATTCTGTCACACCCTAATCCTTTTCCTAGCTTTATGCTAAGTTCATTTAAGTTAAGATTAAGTTTTCAATTAAAAAAATTAATACTAACATAAAAATAATAAAAAATAAAATTAATACTATTAAAATCCGTACCAGTCTCTGTCAGAATAATTTTATTTCAAAATTCAAAATCAAAACGCCTTTTCTATTCATACATCAAATGTGATTTATGTCGATGAAAATAGTTTTTCTGTTTAAAATAGATTTTTCAATTCTTACTAGTGAAAATTACTTCCTCACTTTTCAATAAAGTGTATTAATATTATAGGTCAAACAATTTGCATCGAATCAAACAATTTTTTCCATCATTGCATCAATTTCGAATTATGTAATGAACCAAATTTGACTAGAAAAAAAACCGTTTTTTTTTCTCAAGTATTATTTATTATCATAGCTTCCTTGCTGTTCAATAAAATGTATCAATATTATAAGTCAATCGATTCGTCTCGAATCAAAACACTTTTCCTATTATCATTTCACTTAAACTATGAAAATCGATTTTTAATATCATATAAATACCATAAGTTTCCTAATTTTTACTAAAATGTATTAATATTACAAGTCAGTTGACTCGTCACGAGCCCAGAAATCTTTATTAGTCCTGCATCAACTTTGGATTATGTTATAAAAAAAAGTTTCAAAATAAAAAACTGTATTTTCATACATTATGCATTACTATAGCTTTCTTACTCTTCAATAAAATGTATCAAAATTATAGGTCAATCTACTCGTCTTGAATCAAAACATCTTTTTATTCTTGCATCAACGTTGAATCATGTTTAAGAAAAAGGGTTTGCTATAGAAATTCGTATTTTCAAATATTATGCATCACTATAGCTTTCTTACTCTTCAATAAAATATATCAATATTATAGGTCAATTTATTCGTCTCGAATCATAACATCTTTTATTCTTGCTTTAACTTCAAATTATGGGAATGAAAAGTTTTTACTATAAAAATCGAAGTTTTAATATAATATGAATAACCATAATTTTCCTACTGTTTAATAAAATGTAATAATATTATAGGTCAATCGATTTATCTCGAACCATGGAATCACAGAAAAAAAAGATAAACTTTACATCGATTTCCGACGAAAGATTCTTTGCACCAAAAATTAACTTCACATGATAAATTTTACACAAATATCGGTTAAACTTTCTTTTGTTTTTCCATGACAAACACATGTTTTTTGAAAGACGCGAAGTTGGCTTACCAAAACTTTATCGCTCTAAAAAATTCCCTGCAACAAATTGTATTCTTCGTTTTTTCTGTGATCTTTTAAATTATTGCATTAACTTTGAATTATGTAATTGAAAAAAGTTTTAAGATATTAGCGTTAAAAATAAGCCATCCAGATTTCATAAATTTTTTTGTAACCGCTTTCAAGTTATCGTGTTCACAACAAATTTTGACATCCACACACACATACATGAACATTTTTGTACAAATACACATCCGGACTATTACTTAGAACATTGTATTAGACATGTTTAAGTTTAAAAACTTTTGAATAAATGAATTTAAAAAATCTCGGAAATGTTACCATTACAAAGATTTCTCTATGAGGAAGAAAAATAAGTAAACTTAGATGAAAAAAATCTATTTAAAATTTTGTAAAGAATTTTTCTGAAAGAAAAATCTAAACTCAGACAAGAAAATAGAAAATATTGACCTTTTACTAATAGTGTTTTAAAAACTAATAAAAAAATGTAATAGCACAAAAAAAATGCTAACAAGTCCCCAGCATATTTTGCTACAAAATTTCCTCATTATACCTCGTTGATGAAAACCGTAGTCGCCTTTCAGTGAGTCCCGTTATAAAAAAGTGCTTCTCTTTTTCCCCGGATCAGATTTAATTTTGCCCGAGGTTTTGTGCTTGGCGCAAGACAGAGAGAAGGGAGGGTCCGAATAGGGTGGGGAAATTGCGAATGTCGTTTGTCGATTAAAAATTCTCCAAGACCCAAGCATGGGGTATGAGAAGGAAAGCATGGTTCTGGGGTAGGATGAGGTGGCCGGGAAAAAGGATCGGGGCGGCTAATAGGGGGGGGGGGGGCTGAGGATGTAGGGGGAGGGGAAAAACGACGTTCTGTGACCCTTTGGCAAGTAATAATTGCGGGCAATTACTATAGCCGTGTAGAAGAAGGAGACAAAAAAGAGAGAAGGAAAGCTCGCCACAACAGTTGCAAGAGTTCCATGCACCCCTGTGTAAGTATACTAATTATTGGAGGGCTTGTTTACCGCGAGGGAACACAGAATAGAATGCGACGGCTGAGGTCGCGATAAATGAAAATTTTAACATTCGGTCGATCATTGCACCTGCGTAGAAGAGAAGCCATATATGAGCCTTTGCTTTGTGGAGAGTTAGAGCAATGCGAAAAATTCACTGCGCGGAACAGTCCCTCTTTTTTCCTCCTTATTTCACTTCAAAGCATCGCTGAGAATTCGTAGAAATGACGAGCAAGAAATGCAGAGTAAATTATACACGTCTTTGTATTAATAATACCAGGGTGCCGCAAGGAGAGCTTTTATGATTTCAAGTTTAATTCTTCATTTTGCATGTCACTGAAGTTCGCAACATTTAACAAAGAAGATATACATTTTTGTAATAATTACTTTAATCAATTTTTTTTTGGTTCAATGATAAACAATATTGAAATTTAAGAAATTTAAATGTGATTAAAATCAAATTAAAAATCCTATTTAAGGACATGTGACACACTCAAATACCTATATTACCGAACTCACTTTATTACTTCAATGTATACTTTTTTTGAACTTCAGAGCTTTTTTGTAAATAAAATATCGGACTGAAACTTTAAAAAATGTTCCAGAAAACCATAAACTACGTTTATGTATTTCCTTTGAGTAGGAATTTCGGTAAAAATTATTTTAAAAGAAATTAAAACTGGGACTATTTTTTGACAATTTGAAAAAAAATAAAAATTGTCCTAAAAATGAAAAGAAAAAATTAATTTTTTTAGACAAAAATAAAAAGAGGAAAGAAAAATAATAATGCAACCAACCAAATCCCCTTCCTTCTCTTTTTATTTCTTTCGTTTTTTTTATTTTCATTAATATCAACTCACAATAAAAAAGCATATATAACAAATAATCACCAACTATTCGGCACTCATATACCACCCTTATCAAGGCAAATAAAATGTGATAGTGGATAAAACGCAGTCTTCCGAAAGGATTATTCAGATTAATATTTTTCGGTTGTTGGCTGTTGTCAAATCAAAGTAATTAATAAAAGAAAATCTGAGTACCTAGCGTTTAGTGGTAAGATAAAAAATTTTCAGAATATCAAATATAGCTTACTTCATTCAGAGTCTAGAGAAGATAAAGGAATGTTTATAAAGTTTTGAGAACTTTTTTGGGGTTGTAACTTTGAATAGAAATTAGAAGTAAAAGGCAGATAAGCGAACGTCTAAATTCAGGGATAAAAGTCAATCCCACTTCTTTACTTAATTCCCTCTTTCCCCCCTTAAATTTGAAAAATTCCCTAAACATCTAAAATCCAGACTTTTCAACAAATTTCGCTCTTCTTCCAGATTTTTACAAGGTTTCGATTCACTTTCAAGGAATTATAATTACACGGTGGGTATTGGACCAGGAAAACCTGGAAATCAGGTAACAGTGAGGGAATAATATTAGCCACATAAATTTTTTTTTTTAATCTTGCAAAAGTTAAAGAATTTCTATAATGAATACTTTATATAACTGTTCAGGATAATAAATTTAAAATTTTCGTTTTGGAATTGGAAATTTTTTTATTTAATTCTTAAAAGATTCTATGTCAAAAATTTTACATAAATAAAATTTCAGTCTTTGAATATTAATTGTCAGGGATAATAAAAAATTGTTCAAGAAAATGATAGGGAACTTTGGAAATGCAGTTTTTCTTTTTTTGTTGTTGTTTCCTCTAGAGGATTATAATTTTAGTAAAACATTTAATTATTTTGTTTGAAAATTAGACAATTTTGTTTAAAAGTCATCCTTTTTGGTAAGAAAATAACTATTTTGTTTGAAAATTTGTCTTTTTTGGTTGTATTTCAATATTTTTTGTTTAAATTAAAAGTTTACTTTTTTGTAGAACACTAATTCTTAGTTAACATTTCTCTTGTTTCAATAGAAATGTAACTGTTTAGTTTAAAATCAACTTTTTTGCTGAAAATCCATATTATCGGGTTAAAAATTCAGCTATTTTGTAAAAAATTTGTTTTGTTGGCTTAAGATTATACCATTTGAATGGCATTTTTTTCTCCTGGATGAAAAATCTTTTTTGGTTAAAAATTTTATTTAATGGTTGGGAGTTATAACTTTTTGGTAGCAAGTTGAACTATATTATTAGAAATTTATTTTTGTTGTTGTTTGAAAATTCATCTAGTTGGTTGAAAATTAAACTATTTTGAATTAAATTTTTAATGATACTATTTTGCCAATCATTATTTTTTGTAGAAAATTAATATTTTCAGGTTAAAATTTCAACTTTTTTGTACAAAATTAATCTTTTTGGTTGAAAATTAAAATTTTCTGTGGAAAGGTCATATTTTTGTTTAAAAACGTATCGTTTTTGGTTAACATTTAAATTGTTTCGTTAAAAAATCTTTAAATAAAAAAACCTATAAGGTATTACAAAAAACTGCAGGATTGTACATGTGAATACTAGTTGTGAATACGAGTAGTTTATTGTAGAAATGTACAAATTCGATTTTAAAAAAATACAATTTCACAAACAACATTTTCATAATCTGCAGCAACAATTCTACTTGTACTTTACTGTTAATTTTTATAGAATATTAATTATATAAATTTCTACAAGAAACTACAATTTAAAAAAAGTACGCGTTTGCCAATAACTTAAGCTATTAAAATAAATCACAGAACATACAGTAATTTCAGTTATGCAACATTTTTTCAAATTAAAATTTAACCTACGTTTCCACATCTATAAAACGCAATTTTAAATTGGAGATGCCATTTATTTTTCAAAATAATGTTCTGTAATTAATTCAGACAGGGAAATGCGTTTTAATTTTTAAAAAACATATAAAAACCTGTGTATAAGTTTATTTTGCAAGATTTCATAACATTCAGTTGCACAGTAATTACTGTTTTAATAATAATAAAAGCGATGGATTTTACTAAATTATATCTGATGTTAGAAACGCAAATAACTTCTGTTCCGTATCGGATCAGACGTGTTTAGCTTTAAAATAATATGAAAATTATCAAAAACTCAAAATTTGGAAGATTTTCAAGAATATTTAAAGGCTTAAGAAAATGAAAAAATTTTATTCAGATTTCTGAGAGAATGTAAGATGATTTTTTAATGGAAAAATTAATGTTGAAAAAATATTTAACGAGATTTAACAAAATTGGATCAATAAATAATAATTTGGTAAATATTAATTTGGAGAAAATTCAAGGAATTTTATGGTAAATTAAAAATTTTTGAAAAGTTTAAAAAATAATTTGAAACTTGAAAAGATTTCAAAACATTAAAAACGAAATGTAGATTTTTTAAGATTTCGAACAAAAAATTGAGAAGACTTTTAGGAATTTTTAATTTCTCTGCTCTCAACACCCAGTTTTGTTCGAGTGCTAAAAAAATCTCCAAATTTAAGCAAAATAGTTTAATATTCAGGGGTGGCGAAAAGACTATGAAGTTTCCCATTGATTCAACATGGGAAAAAGTCAGCTTTTTGTAAATCTATTATTTAAACGCGATAATATGTTAGAAATAATTTCGTGTTCCAAAATATTGTTAAGAATTCGTTAGAGAATAAGAATCAATCATTAATTTTGAGGTTGAAAAATTTTAAGCCACTTTTATGGGTCCCCAAATTAACACCCCATAAATGACAAATTTGAATTTTATGTAATATTGCGGTTTATTGACGCTTTTTTAAAGTAAAAGAAAAACATTAATCGGTAGCTTAAGAATACGCAGTCATTTTTTAAATAATATTAAAATTTTTAAACAATATTTATTTGATTAAACATTTAATAGTATTCTTAAAAGCAAAGTAGAACATAAAAATATTTGAATATTTCGAAAAATAGAAAAAATAAACTATGCAAACAAAAAATTATATAAACAATTTAAATTTGTTTAAACATCTAAGTGTATTGATAATAAACAAATTAGTATATTAAAATATTAAAATTTGTCGAAAATTCAGTCAGATAAAATGTATCTCCTGCTTTTGTCGGTGACATACATATATACTTGAAAAAATACTTATTATTTAAAAAATTGTAAAATTATTTAAGCAAATTACTGTATTGTTATCATTGTTCAAATAACTCATAATGTGTAGAAAATACGTTCATTTCGCCAATTAACTAAAAAAATGAAAGAAATGAAAATTGTTTAAATAATTGAATATTAGTTCAAAAAAGACTGGGTATGCTCGAATTACCGATTAATGATTATTCATTAACAATTTTTGTTTAAAAGCAGCAATTAACTGCAATATTTTACATAAACTTCAAATATGTCACTTATGGGGTTTCTTTAGGGGCCCATAAGAGTGGCTTAAAAATATTCAATCTCAACATTTATGACCCCTAAAAATTAACAAAGCAAAGAAATTCGAAAAAATCAACCAATTATAAATAAGAACCAAGCTAATGTATATGAGTGCATCTTAATTTAAGATTATCTCATTGCAATATTCTAAAAATTTGATATCCTAAGTTGACAAGGAACAACTTTTTGGCTGCAATCCCTGTAAAATGCTGTAGATTCTTATAGGTGTAAATTCTTTTAGTTCTACTTTTTTCTAAATTCTAGTAGGAAATTCAAAATACTAACAAGAAGGTCAAAAAAGATCATTGGAAACTTCGTGGTCATCAAAATAATAATTTAATATTAACTTAGGTGAAATAATTTTACAAAAACTAACCAATTATTCTAACAGAATCAGTTTACGAAACTGTAAGCAAAAACGAAAAAAGATTCTTAGGGCAGGATATCTAAAAAAAATATATTCAACTATAAATAAAATTAATGCAAAAAAGCAATGCATTTTTAGAAGAATCATAAGGTGAACTTTCCAGTAATTGTTATACCAATTTTTTTACTCTTTGTTTAACGTGAATGCCTTCAAATTGAATTTGCTTCCATACAATGCTGAAAATAAATAGCTTTTATCATTACATGTTACTTTTAACATATTTTTTAACAATATATTCAAATTATAAGCAAGTTTTACGTTTATTGGGAACGTTAAAATTACTGGGTTATTGACCTAAGATTTTAATTTGCTTTATTGTGCTATCAATACAATTTCGTTACAAAAATAAATTTTATTTCTGTCTAAAAAAATTTGGTTTGTTTTCTTGTTTGGGTAGTTTTGAGAAATGGGACTAGGGCCTTTAGATTTTCCACATTTTTAAATTAAAAATTTGTTTACAATTTTCCAATCTAATGCTTTATGAATTAAGTAGTGAGATTTTGTAAAATATAATGCTTAGTTGATTAATTATTGATCATTGATAATTGATAACATCAAGTGAGATCCAAGAAATTATCGCCTCGGCGTGCATCTCTAAACATTGGTCAATTCCCAGAAGGTTTTGATGATTTTCTTGAAGTTTAAATACCATAAATGAGTTCGACCTCGAAGAGCCAGTCGAGATGGTGGATGTAAATTATTGTTATCGATATGAGACGTTAGCCATCATTATATTTGTCTGCAAGATGATGTGCGGGCGCATTGCGTGTCTCATAACTAGACCGAAACACTTGCGAGGCCGCAGTACAAGGAGCTCGACAATTTAGCGTAACCTGAATTTCTAAGCAAAACACGGAAATTAGCTAGCTTAAAACACCAACACTAGAGTGCACTATCACCATAAGTGGCGGGCTCGCGCACCCCGGAAACCAGAAAAATCCGGGCCAGTAGTGAAACTTCGCGATTACATGAAAAAGAAAATCCAGTGAAAAATAATATTGCCCTCTCTAAATCTGAATTAGTGAGAAACTTCGGATTCAATAATGTCAAGTCGATTTGTAAAAGATTAATAACTGGTATTTAAATTCGAATAATTAATTCAGTAATTCAATTTTTGATTAATTCAGATATAAGAGAGCATTGATTAAAAAAAAATTCAATATTTAGGATTACTATAGCTTAGTTTGTCTGATTCATTTAAAGATAGATACAATTTTTAATAGAAAAATTTCTAAATAATTGCTTCGAAATGCATATACTTATGTACCTGGTCGATGAAATCGGAAAATCCTGAAAAATAAAATTTCCCGCACTCTAAAATTTACGAAAATGATCATTTTTTAAATAAAAAATTACCGAAATGATAAAATTGTCCAATAACAAAAATCCTAAATTGAAAAATTTCCGAATAATAAGATTATTTGACAGTTTTGAAAATTTGCAAGCAGTTTGTAATATTACCGAATTGGATAATTCCCGAGTAATAAATTTCCCGGTAGAAAATTGTCGAATTATAAAATATCCGAATTTAAAGAATTAAGACAATTATCGTCTAATGAAGATTATTAATTAATAAAGAATACAATAATGAAATATTCAAAAAATAATACAAAAATTAAACATTGAAAAATTTCTTTTATAACAATATTTTATTGATGTACTTTTAATAAATAATATTTATAAAACAATTATTTTTTATTTATTTAAATTCAGGAATATCCTAGTGTCGGATATTTTATAATTTGGCAATTTTCTGTAGGGAATATTATTTTTCGAAAACTTTCCAATGCGGGATTATTAATTACGGGAATTTTATATTTCGAATATTCTCTTTTCCGAGAATAACATGATCGGGAATTTTGTTATGCAGCAATTTTTGGTCGTCCCAACTTAAAATTGATTTAGATTAAATTCAGTAAAACTTGCCTAGATTTGGACAGAATTATACTAATGTATACTAATGTATACATTGATATAGTGTTTATATCGGAGTTTGTTATGTATTTCGTTGGGAGATGAAATTGACCCAACTAACGATTAGTGAGAGGAATCGGTCTTTACTAATTGGAGTTCAGAAAACATTTTTCGAACGAGACACATTTTATGGACGACTGAAAAATTCCGAAAAATAAAACTCCTGACACTGGAAAATTGGGACGACTCGAAAATCCCGTAAATTAAATATCTCGACGCTGTAAAATTCCCGTAGAAGAAAATTTTTTAAATAGAAAATTGTCGAAATATAAAAATCCTACATTAGAAAATTCCCAATTAATAATATCACTGGCTGTTTTTAAAATTTTAAAACATTTTATAATATTATCAAATTGGAAAATAGCCGGTAGAAAATTTCCAAATTATAAAATATCCAAATTTAAAGAATTAAGACAATTTATTTATTTTAAAGATGATTAATTCATAAACAATGCAATAATGAAATATTTAAATATTAATAAAAAAAATAAACATTCAAAAAATGTGTCTGAGAATAGTATTTTATTACTGCACTAAAAATAAATCATATATTTTTTTTTAATTATTTGTTTTCTTATTTAAATTCTAAAATATTTTAGTGTCGGACATTTTATAATGCAGCAATTTTCTGTAGTGAATATTATTATTCAAGAATTTCCCACTTCGGGTTTTTTAATTGCGGGAATTTTCTTTTTTAAATTTTTCCCCGGGATTAATAGTGTCGGGAATTTTGTTTTGCGGCATTTTTCATTCGTCACAACTTTAAATTGATTTGGATTACAATCAGTAAAACTTGCCTGCATTTTAGCAAAATTAGATTAATTTTAGGTTCTCGCTAATTGAATTTCAGAAAACATTTTTCGAACGAGACAAATTTTAAGGGCGACTGAGAAATTCCGAAGAATAAAACTCCTGACACTGGAAAATTGGGACGACTCGAAAATCCCGAAACATAAATGTCCTGATGCTGTAAAATTCCAGAAGAAGGAAATATTTGAAATCGAAATATAAGGTATAAAAATATAAAATATAAGAATTCCGGCTTGGAAAAATGGCTTAATTATGAAATATCTTATACTGTGAAATTCCCAAACTTAAAAAGTATAGAATTTAATCAATTAAAAATGGATTTTTATTAATCATATTTATTCATTAAAAATTCAGTAATTAAATATTTTTATACAAAACATTTTGTGGACGTTCATTGTATTTTTAAAGAGGATTTTTAATTCGAAATAATAATAATTGAGTAAAAATATTTCTTAATGCAAAAGATAATACAGGAACAAGATCTTTATAACAAGAGCAAAAATTAAAAAAATATCATTTACGTAAAAAAACTTGCATTAAGAATTCTTTTGTTTATTGTTATTTTAAATTCAAGCAACGACTTTAAAAGATACATTGAACATTAAAAAAATGTTTCTTTGGCCAAAATATTTCATTAACCTATTTCTAATAAATAAATAATATTAATCAAAAAATAAATTGTCTAATTATTTAAATTTGGAAATTTAAAAATTCGGTAACATTATAGACTGTCGGCAATTTTCAAATTCGCTACTATTATATATAGTTCATGAATTTTCCAATTCGATATTTCTATATTTTTTAATTTCAGGAATATTATGTGTAATGTATTTTCTTTTTCGGAAAATTTTAAAGTGTCGCGTATTGGATTTTTAGGGATTTTTCAGTTGTCCCGAAAAAATCCAGAATAATAAAATATTCGAAACAAAAGATTCCAGAATGAAAACTAATTGTAAAATAAAATTGATAACCTTATAAAATACTTTTATATTATGGAAATATTTTTGAATTTATTTTGCATTTATTTTTATTTAAAGAAATTTTTTAGATGCTTAGATTTGGGAGTTTAATAATTAATCGTAAAATACATTTCGGGAATTATTTATAATTGCGAATTTTCAAGAATTTTCTATGTGAAATATTTTCTTTTTCGGGAATTTTATTTCCCGGCAAATTTCTGTCCCAAATTTTATTTGAAATCAGGTAGATAATAATTAAATCTAGATGAATTTTATCGGCTATAAATCATTCATTTTAAGATGAAAGAATTTCAAGTAAAATTTAGATGAATTCAAGATTAAATGATGGAATTTAGATGATGAGTTCATAAATGTAGACAAATTTTGCATAAATCAAGAAAAATGTTGCTCAATTTAAGGTATACTTGGAAATTTTTTAACTTGATGAATTGAGAATTAATTGAATTTGGTGACTGAAGGTTCAATTTAAATTATCGTGTACGATTTTATAAACAGTGAATTGATTATCTGAAAAAGATTTGATAAATACTGAAATTGGTTATTGGACGATTTTGTGAATACTAAGTTTGATAAATTGATGATGAATAATTTACGTCATAAATCGTATATCGTTTACATTACTAAATTCACGAGTTATTTAGTCCTTGAGTTGATAAAACATTTATTTTTTAAATTCTTCGATCATAAAATTTTAGAATTAACAAATTTACAGTCTCAAAATTGCGAACATTTTTAAGACTGCAGTAATATAGTGGAAATTAAAATGTTAAAGTGTTAAAATTAAAATGTTCCTTTAAAGTTGACTTCAGTGGTGGAACATTTTAAAAGCATTTGAAATATAATTAAATTTTACGATTATACTTAAAAGTATTCTCAATTTAATTTCTTTCAGATGTAATTTCCATGTAATCTGATAATAAAATCCATGTAATCTAATAAAATCTGTTTTAATTCAGAAGAATTCAAGCCTTAATTAATTAAATCACAATCTTAGCTTGGCAATATTAAAATTGGAAGACAATTTATCTTTTTTAAATCAGTTTCAAAATATCTTCACTCGCGTTTTGTTTGTGTAATTTTGTTTCTGCCACAGAAAAAAACCATTAAAAAGGTGATAAATGAAAAATGGAAAAATGAAAAAGTGATAGAACCTTATTGCTCAGGAAAAGTCAGAGAAATGTCGAGAATTTTTGTGAAAATCTTGCAAAAGTCATGTAATTTCTATAAATTATAAATAAAGTCAAGAATAATAAATTTGAGCATTTTAAATTTTAACTTAAAATTTGTTTATTCTTTTTATAAAAGATTTTATATTAAAAATCTTACAGGATTAATATTCTGGTCATTGAATATTAATGGTCAGGGAAAAGTTGGAGAATTTTGAAAATTAAGTTTTGCGGCTACCCTGGTATAATATTCTTGTCAATAATTTATTTGCCTTGCATTTCTATTTCTACTTTTCTGTTGCATCTGCTTCTTCTTAACGATTATATCTTTGGTTACAAATTTTACTATGTAATTGAAAATCTAGCATTGTTTTTTGAACATTTATGTTTTGTTGTTGACAATTCAACTGAAATCTTTCTTAGTTGAAAATGCAACTATTCCATTTTAAATTCGCCCTTTTGGTGGTTTAAAAATTCATCTGGTTTAGTATAAGTTTCTTTTTTTTTTGCTGAAAATGCAACTGTTTGGTTGAAAACGAATCTTTTATGGTTGAGGATTCAACACTTTTGTTGATAATTCGTTTTTTTACTTAAATTCGACTGTTTCTGATTAAAAATAAACAAATTTTCTGGTTAAAATATCTACTAAGATTACATTATTCGTTAAAAATTAATTTTATAGTTAAAGATTGAACTATTTGTGTGAAGGGCAAATTTCTTTGTTAAAGAATCATTTTTTTTATAGATTGATGATTTCAATTGAAAACTCTTCTCTTTGATTGAATTTCTTGTTTATAAATATAACAATTCCAGTTGGAGATTCATCATGTCATGTTAATTCATTACTTTCTTTTTTAAGGTGCATCTTTTTCGTTGAAAATAAAACTGCTTTGTTGCAGATTCGTGTTTTTGTTTGTTTAAATTTAATTTTTTCAAACTTGAAATGTAATTTTTATATTTTTGTTTAAAATTTTTTTTAGTTAGAAATTCGTCTGATTTTTTTTACTGAGAGTTTTAGATAATTAAAAATTAATTTTTTTTAGCAAATTCGTCTGTTTTGTGGTAAAGATGCAACTATTACATTTTTTGTTGAGGATTCATCTTTTTGTTCAGAATTAAAATTTTTTGGTTAAAAATTCAACAGTTCTCTAAAAAAATCATATTATGGCTTGAAAAGTTCGCTATTTCATAGAAATTTTTATTGTTTTTTGGTTAAAATCTAATTTTTTTTGTTTCAAAATTCTACTGATTTGTTAAAGTATGTTTATTTGTATACAAAATTTGTCCATTCGCATTGAAAATTCAACTGTCTTAAAAAAATGTAATTATTAGGTTGAAAATGTAAGTGTTTCTTCTTGAAGTTTAATTTTTTGGTTTAAAAATTCGACCATGTGGTTGATCACAAATCTGTTTTGTTAAAAAGTAATCTTTTTTTTTTCTAAAATCAAACATTTTCTTGCAAATTTATGCTCTTGGATTGAAAATATATTTTTACAATATAAAAGTAATTTTATAAAAGTTCCGATGTGAAAAATTTTACAAAAAATACATGCTGGTATTCGAATTTATGAATGGGCAGTGAAAATGAAAAATTTGCCAGATAAAAGTCAATGAAAAGTGAGAAAATTTTGAAAACGTTTCTCGGCCACCCAATTGAGGCATCTCTTATTATATCGAGCAAGAAATTTCCTTCAGAATGTTTGATATATTGTGGAAGGATTCTGGGAATATTTCAGGTTCGCTGGTCATTTATTGCGCACATCATAATTTTCTTTATTTGCTGATACTTCATAGGGGATAAGGGAGATTTGAAATTGCGTGTGTAAAACTCACACCAGTAGCGTTCCCCGCATTAGAATCCCGAATGGAAAAGCGTAACAACCTCAGATAAATGAAAAAAAATCTTTCGTCTCGCGTTTCTTTTTCGAGTTATCCGTCAACCGTGACATGGCTTACCGGTTAAGCTTTGAGGCCCACCAAACAGACCGGAAAATATGTGAGCTGCATAATTTAACGTAGGTGCCTACTTGGCGCTGCATACCACCAATGCACTCCATTATAGTGGTCTTGCCAAATCACAAGCTTGACGATGAATGGTTTAAAAAAAATTAAGGCCATCTACTCCTCCTCTTAGCATTTTGTATCTCTTTTTTCCGAGTTCTAATTTGGCCTTTTTAAGCCTTTTTTTCTTTCTTATCACCGGGATCATAGTCCGTACCCGTTCTTAGGGGCCATCCATAAACTACATTACCTATTTTGGGCTATTGTGATTCCCCTCCAACCTTGTCCCGAAAAGTAACAAAGCTCAAAATTCTCTCCAAGCAGAGGAAATAAAGTCAGATTTAAAGTTGAAATATATTGTACTTTTAAGAATATTGTTGAATTTTCTACAAAAACAGATTTATTGCGCAGAATTCTTGAAAATAAAACCAAAAATCTAACGTCCAAATTTTTTAAACCGCCATAAAATGTTACTATTGCAATTTGAGATAAAATGAAAATTTTCCTAAAAAAGAAAAACAAATTTTTCTTAGGACAAAAATAAAAAAGGGAAAACAAAAATTAAATGTTTGTAATTTGTATCGCCTTGATAAGGGTGCTAAATGAGTGCCGAAACTTTGGTGTTTATATTTTACAAATGTTTTCTTTACTGTGATTTGATAATAATAAATATGAAAAAGATGAAAGAAATGAAAAAGAGACGTAAGGGAATTTGATTGTTTGCCTTCTCCTTTTTCTTTCCTCTTTTTTATTTTTGTCAAAAAAAAAAGAATTATTGTCTTTTCTTTTTTAGGAAAATTTTTATCTTTTTTCAAATTGCAATAGGAACATTTTATGGTGGTTTTCCAAATTTTGTCTTTACATTCTTGGATTTATTTTCAGGGATTCTGCACATTTACTTGATGATTTAAATTTCTTAAATTTAAAAAATAGTTTTCTGACCAAAAGAGATGAAATTTCATTAAAAATTTAATTTTCAAGCAAAAAATACGAATTTTTAACAACGTATGTTTTTTAACTAGACAGTTTGATTAACAAACAAATGGCAGAACCTCAAAGTAAATAAACGAATTTTCAATAAAATAATAAAAATTTTAACAAAATAGTAAAATTTTCAAGCCAAGAAGACGAATTTTTTCGAAGACAGTTGAATTTCCAACATAAAAATTCATTCTTATCCAAAAGAGAAGACTTTTCTACCATTAAAGATGAATTATCAATTCAAAAGGACACATTTTTAATCAAATATTTTATCTTTTAAATAAAAAAGATCTTTTTTCAAACAAAAATGAAATCTTACAATTTTTAGTCGAAAACATTAATTAAAAAAAAAAATAATTTTCAACTAGTTCAATTTAACTAAAAAATATGAATTTGGGATTTACGAAGGATAAATCACCAATCGAAAATAACATAGCGAAATTTTTAGACAAAAGAATTAGTATTGAACCAAAAAAAAGTTGAATTTGCAACAACAAAAAATTAATTTTTTACTAAGAAAATACATGTTGTACTTAAAATTCGAAATACCTCAATTTTCAACACAAACATATGATTTCTTAAAAAACATGTTCACTTTCTACAGAATTGTTAAACTTTCATTAGAATAATTTAAATTTTAACAAAATAGTTGAGTTCTCAACAAAAAATATTAATTTTCAACAAAAAAGTTAATGTTCAACTTAATTGTTTAATTTTCTGCTAAAATGTTGAATTTCAAATCCAAAAAAACAAACGAATTTTGGACAAAAAAGATGAATTCTTAACGAAACATGAAATAACTTATATTTTAACCAAAGAAGATTTTAATTTAAAAGAAAAAACAGTTTGATGACAAAAAAAAAGAATTTTTAACAAAAGAGATGAATCTGCATTAAAAAAATCAACAACAAAGATAAATCTTCATAAACAAAATTTTTTTGAATAAAAGAGATAAATATTTATTTAAAAAGTATGATTTTTTAACCAAGTAGTTCAATTTTGGTCAAAAACGTAACTTTTTATCAAAATAGTTAAACTTGTAACAAAATATATAAATTTTCAAACAAATGGGATGAATTTTGAACAGGAAGAATATCAGTAGGCTTTCAAACAAAAAATAGTTGGATTTTGTTATTGGGTTCTATTACTTCAGTTTGAATTGGAGCGAGGGAACTAGAAAGAAGGTAAGTCTCTTAAACATAGGGAAGAAAAGAATTCTTTAAAAACATTTATTATTTATTTTTTATATTTTATATATATATATTTTATATTTATTATTAAATAATTATTAAAACTTAACGTTGGATAGCTATCTTTCGCAAAATTTGTGAACTTTTTTCAAATTTGTCATCAGAAACCGCCATCTCTCAAAGTCTGACATTGGATATGAAGTTGGTTATGTATTTCGTTGGGAGACGAAATTGACCCAACAAACGATTAGTGAGAGGAATCGAGAATTTACTGTCCATAATACACTAAAGCCTAAAATTCTTAATGTATTTGTTTTATGCTCAGGATTCATACAGAACGACTTAAGGCCTGCTTTTTGTATTTAATTCTGTTGAATTTATTAATAAAACAAATTGAACGTTAAAATTGGACATTTCACTATTCTTTTTTTTCTTAGAAGAAAAGATGCTACTATTAGAATGTTGCTAGATACACTTCAGGAATATAATTTTTTGTTTAAGATTTAAGCTAATTGTTATAAACAATTTATATAAAACAATTATTTTTAGAATGTGCTCAACCGCAAACAGAAAACCTTATCTTGCCTAAAAATTCCTAAATATCTCGTAAAAGTAGTATTGAAAATGTAAAATAACCAATAGCTACTCGTAACAATCAATATTATTATAAATTTCTGATAAACAAATTGTATTTTTCTGGAAGTACATACTGTTTTTCTTTCATCAAACAACTTCCAAATTAACTCTGAATTATAAAAAATAGCTGGGGAGAAATTTAAATATTTAATATTTAGGTATTATTAATAACAATATTATTAACAAATTTAAAAATGTAGCTTTTTCCATCAGGGGAAAAATAATTTTTTCTGGTAATTAATAATTAAAAAACAGTTGAATTGACTTAAAAAACGTAACCTTTTTAACAAAATAGCTAAATATTTAACCAAAACAATTAATTTTTATCAATTGCAGTTTTCAACAAAAAAGACACGAAAGTATGAATTTTTAACGAAATAGATGAATTTTATACAAACAAATAAGAATTTTTAACAAAATAGTTAAATCTTCAACCATAGACAACTATTTAAATAAAATGATGAATTTTTGATAAAAAACCATTAATTTTTAACAAATTAGTTCAATGTTTAACCGAAAGGTATTAAATTTCATATAGTTGAATTTGTAACAAAATAATGCAATTCTCAACCAAAGCAGATTAAATGATTTTGAATACAAAATAAACATTTGGACTAAACCTGTTTTCTGTAGATTCACTTATTATTCAAATTTAAGGTTACAAAAATATCATTTTTGTAAGATTCTTGAAAAAATTGAAAAATTTGTTTGAAGATTTCAGATATGCCGAAAAATTATAATTTTTTATTTAACAGGATTTTGCAAAATTTTAGGAAACATCCGAGGCAGTTCAAAATATATAAAGGACTTTTAGAAGTTTCAAAAATAAATATATTTTATACTGACTCGAATTATTTCGAAAATTTTCATGACATTTTTAGCAATACTTTGAAATTCTTCAAAACCTTTTTTAATTTTCTTCCAAAATTAATTTCTCAAAATAAAATAAAAATATTACCAGGAATCTGAAGAAAATGATTTTATTTTCTTAAAGCCTTTCAAAGCTCTTAAAAAGCTTCGAAATTAAAAAAAAATGTACATCAGAATTTCAATTTTCGTGATCCTTTAAAAATTAAAAAATTTTTTTCAATTATTTTCAAAACATTTTAACTTTCTAAATATATCCTTCAAAATTATTTGAATTTTTTCAAAAATTTCCTTGAAATTCTGAAAAATAAAAAAATGCCTTCAGATTTTCCAGATTCTATTTCGACAATTTTGGAAATTTCGGGAGTTTTTTTTAAATATTCTCTTAAAATTACTTTTTTTAAATAGAAAATCAGTTTCAGTTATTCCGTAAATTTTGAGAAATATTTTTTATTACCGTGAAACTTTACAAAACGCTTAAGAGGCTTCAAAATGTTTATTTCCAAATATGGAAATATTTACATTTGTTCAAATTAAATTTTTTTCAGTTTTAAATTAATTTAAAATCTTGTTAAAGCTTCTCAATTTCTTTTACACTTACTCAATTTTTTCATACAACGTTTTAATCTTGGTAATTAAAAAATGTTGCTTTAAACTTGTCCACATTTTTTTCGAAATTTTAGTAAACAATTCAAGATGTTTCGAAATCTTTGATAATTTTCTCTTAAAATTTACTTTTCAAAATAAAAAATCAGTCTAAATTTTTCCAGGATTTTTAAGTAATTGTTTTATTAACTTAAAAACTTTCCAAATTTTGAAGCAGCTTCAAATTTTTATTTCAAAATATTCAAAATTGTCAGTTTTTTCAAACTTTTGGAAAATGTTTTCAAATTTTAAATCGTTACATTATTTTCACATTTTTGAAATGAATTAGACGATAAAAACAGTGATTTTTCAGGTATGTACTTAAAACTTTAAACAAATTCCTTTAGTTTCTAAAAATTCTTATCCCAAGTTTTTCGGCTGAAACTTTCTAATTTTTAAAGTCTATAAAATTTGTAAAATATCATCACTAATATGCTCAAATAGTTTATTTTTAACACAATATAGCGTATAAACTTTATAAGTTAGTTTATATATTTAAAATGTAGTGTTTAATTTTAATGGAGTTTCTAAAGCTGATATTATTCGTATTCAAGCCAACATCACAAATTTATGAACATGTTTAAAAATTGCACCTTTTCTACAGTTAATATGCTATTTTTTTTATTGTGGTTTGAAATATTTATTTTAAATAACGTTGTTTGCTTGGATTCGATGTTATGATTCTGGAACTAAACAAATTAAATTTTGTATTTGAAAATGCAGAGGACCTTTTTCCATTGATTATACCTATTTTTATTGAACAGAGAATTCAAATAACTTTACATTTCTGATAAGCCTGAAGTTTCAAGACTTCTCTTTTTAAATGACAAAAATATTAAAGCTTTATTCAATCACGAAAGCGGGTTTCCCGACAACAATAGTTTCAAATTGTTTCGAGTAGTTTCGAGATAGTTTCGAGAATTAACCGAAAATGGCGCCATGCGCTTTTTAATAATTTGAATGATAAGATAGAATAATAAGGCAAAAAGATTACCGTAAAAAAGAGAACTCTAGTCTTTACACTTTATTTTTACGGAATAGATATCTATTTCTTAAAAATCTATTTGCAGAAAAATGAGCAGATTGTCAGTTATTCGGTCCGTGAATTTTCACGTCAGTACCCGTCCTAATTATCCCAGCAAGATTCTTCGGCGTCGTCTTGAGCGACCTTCGGCTTCAATCTCGGCCCCTCTTTTCCCGGCCAGTGTCGACGAACCTCGGCCGAACGACCGGCCAGAGCCAAGGAATGGGAGGAAGCACGAAAAGTTGGACGGCACGGAAGAAGCGAATGTAGGTACGAACTTCGAATGTGTGCAGTATTTGTGCAATGTGCAATGTGCAATGTGCATTACATACGAGGAGGCGAAGCCCAAGTTTTACTGCTCTGAATCCGGTTTCGACGTGACGAATCCGAGGAAATCTGAGCAGTCTCGAGCGCGCTCCACTTTGACGAAAGACACGTCATGTTGTACGCGACATCTGTAACTTTTCTTCTTCTTCCTCTTCTCGCTAAAATATAACAAGAACATGCAATTTTAGGCACGAACTAAATGCTAAACACAGATAGCGACCGAACACGTGGCGTTGACGTGCTAAGCTGACGCACAAGAAGAAGACTAATCGTCCTAATTCCGGATTTCGAATGTCTGACAAGATTCGGCTGTATCTCCTTATAGAGGAAAGCCTGTTCCAATGATCAGATTTTCTTCCTCTTTTAAAAATTGGCAGGCGAGGGCTCGACCACTCCTATTTTCCTGTTACACCCACGAAATACTCCTATTTATTCTTTCAATATTCCCAGATATTCTTTATATTCGCAAATATTTTGTCACAATCCTACGTATTCCCACATATTCCAAAGTATTCCTAATTATTCAAAAAAAATTCTGAAATATTATATTCCTTAATTTTTCGATTCCCTCCCATCCGTTCTTCGATTGTATTCGCAAGATTTTTACTAGACTATGATATGCGTGTGCTTGTTTTTACACTGATTTTGATCATTTATCCATTTTTCTAATAACTATCTATTTATTAAAATTTTCTGAGCACTTATATTCTTGCTGAAATTGAATTCTGAAATAATGAATTCAGTAAATCCATGTTACGTGAAATTTATGAGTACTATCATTAGGGAGCCTTCACATATTACGTAACGTTATTTTTTACCATTTTAGCCCCACCCCGTAACTGCAGTTACGTCATATTTTTTGTATTCGTTTAAAAAAATTAATAGACTTCTTTTAAATAAAAATAAGTTTATTTTTAAGATGAAGTGCGGTATAGAAATAAATAAAACAATATTTTGACGTAACATAACAATACTTTTTTAATATTTTTTTAGTCACACGAATTTTTTAGTATTATATAAACATACATTTTATAATTTTCATGATCCAATTAGGAAAGCTTTCTGAACATTTCAGATGTGTCAAAAAAGTATGCAGAAGATTAAAAATTTATTTTTTATTTTACAGAATTAGACAAATTATTGAGGAACATTCGAGCCTTTTGAAAAGATATTTAGGAATCATTTGGTTGAAAATGTATTTTTTTGGCTGTAGATTCATCATTTAAATTAAAAATTCATTTCTTTGGTCCAAGTTTCAACTAGTGCTTTCAAATTTAATATATTTGGTTAAATTTCTTTCAAATTAATTTTTTTTTTTGAAAATAAAGGATTTTTTTGAAAATTTGTTTTCTGTTAAAAATTTAACTGTTTGTTTGAAAATTCATGTATTTGAATGTAAATTCGTTTTTTTGTTAGAAAAATGATCTTTTTGGTTAAAAATTTATTTCCTTGGTTAAAATTTTAAGTTATTTGTTGAAAATGCATTTTATTTGATTGAAATTTAATTTTTGTAACTGAAAATTTAACTACTGTATTTGAACTCTGTGGTTGAATTTTTTTGTTTGAAACTTCATTTGTTAGGTCACAAATTGAACTATTTTGTTCCTGATTCTTCTTTTTTCAATAAAAATTAATTATTCTAAATGAACATATAACTATTTCTTTTTCATTTGAAAAGTAATATATTTTAGTTAAAAATTCTTTTTTTTGACAAGCAGTTAATCTTCTTGGTCCAAAATTCATCTTTTTTGACGAAAATGCAGCTATTTGTTCATTTAAACAAAAATTGTATGGAAGATTTATAATTTTAGTTGACATTTGATTTCTTTTGTTAAAAATTCAACAATTTTTTTAAAATCCAGTTATTTTGTTAAAAATTCATGTTTTAGTAGAAAATAAATCTTCTGGATAGAAAATTTATATTTTGGTTTATAATTCATTTATTTGGTTGAAAATTTAAGTTTTTTTTGAAAATGTATTTTTTTGTTAAAGATTCAACTATTTGGTGGAAACTTGATCTTTTTTTGTTGAAAACTCATTACTTCAGTTAAAAATTGAACTATTTCGTTGAGTATTTATTTTATTTGTTTGCAAATTGATTTGTTAACTAAAAATTATATTATTCTATTCAGGTTGAAGGATTATCGATTTGGTTGAAAATTCAACTATTTGATCTCATAATGTATGTATTTTTTTGAAAAATTGTCTTTCTTACTGGAAAACCAATCTTCGTGGTTGAAAAATCACCTATTTTGTGAAAAATTTAATATCTTTAAATTGTAATATGTGTCGATTTACATTCTTTTGTGGTAAAGATTTTTCCTATGTAAGATTCTCCCCCCCCCCTTCTTCCCTCTCAACAGTGACAGTAAGATTTAACCAAAAACTCCACTCCACCCACATCGTCTTAAATCCTTTGTATATGACCTCTTATAAAATACTGTGTGACTGTCATCAATAAAAGCCTTTGAAATACATTGACAAATAAATGTAAATTATAACGGTCATGGCAAATAAAAGATTGTTCACGGAAATGTCGGGGAAATTTAGGGAATTTCGGGATGGGAATTTTGTAGCAATTATTTTTTGAAATGGAATAATGTTGAGATTTCGTAAGCTGATTTCAACCAAATAAGCTTGAATCTGTTGACCCAAATAACTTCTCTTAGGAAACACTTGTTCGACTCTACATTAAAGGAATCTCTTTGAATCAAACAATCTTCTTCACGGATTGACTTGAACGAAATAAAAATGAAAAAAACTGTACATTTGATATTTCCAAAAGAAATACATTATGTCCATTTGTATGATTTAGGTTCCAGATGAAGCCACAGGAGAGTTGTGATTTCACTGAGAAAGCATTGGATTGCAAACTTGGTCTTTGAACTTTTAGCTCTGAGAGTTAAAGGTCGCATTGTCGCACAAAGAAGCGAGAACCGGAATGCCGGGAGTTTCATAACATTAGAGTCATTGGTGCGTTTCCCAAGAGCATACTGAACTCGAGTTTCCACGTCCCTTTCACCCTTTTTTCGATCTTACTTTTCAATCCCTCTTCCAGATTAAGGGGTCACCCATAAACTATAATGTAAATTTTTTACACTTTTTGACACCCATGTCGCCCCTAATTGATGACTGTAATTTTTGACC
>NC_046662.1:58118587-58147469 GCF_010883055.1 Belonocnema kinseyi | reverse complement strand
CCCCTCCCCCCGATGGGTAAAGTTATTGTTGGTTAAGTGTGGACAAGAATAAGTGAAAATATTAAAAATCAGACTTCAGAACTCAAAATGCTCTAAAAAGAGGAATAGTGAGATTTTTCACGAAAGTAGGGGGAAAATTCTTTGAAATAAAATTAATGTAGATATCAATTTGAAATCAATATGAAACCCTTTGAATCCCTAAGAAATATATTGCAATTGAAAGAAAATAGTTGAATTTTCTACCAAAAAATACTTTCTACCATAAGCGATACATTTTTAATCCAGAAAGAAGAATTTAAAATAATAACATTATTTTAAATCAAATAGTTATATTAATAATTAAATAGTTAAACATTCAAGCATGAGACGAATTTTCAACAAAATAGTTCAACTTTTAACCATTTCCTTTAATGCAAACTCCTGTTAAAAACAATAATCCAACTACCAAATTTGGACCACAACGAATAAACAAAAACGTCGTTGGATTCTTGTTTCTAACAGAAGTTTGCATCAATTTGATGATTTTACTTTAAATAGGATTTTTAATTTGGATTTTAATCTAATTTAAATTTCTTACATTTTCATTTACTTTAATTTCTAAGCGAAAAAGACAAAATTCTTCCAAAGACGGATGTATTTTCAACTAAACAGTTCCCTTTAATCAGTACCTATTAATTTTGTTACCAAGAAAGAACACTTTTCTACAACAGAAGATAAATTTTCCATGAAAAAGGATAAATGTTTAAAAAAAAAATGATTTTAAGAAAATAGCTGTTTACCTGAACAGTTAAATTTTAAGCCTACGAAGATGCATTGTCTTCTAATTGGTCGAATTTTCAAACAAGGAGAAATTAAAATTGAATTCAAAACACTTGAAATTTCACGACAAAAAGACAAATTTTTAAGAAAATAATTCAATCCTCAAGCAAAAAGATGCATTCTCAACACAATACAGTGAAGTCTCTACCCAACAGTTGAATTTTCAACTAAAGATGTGAATCTTAAAATAAATGAAATTTTAACAAAGTAATTCAATTTTGAACCAAAATAGATGAATTTTCAACAAAAATATAAATTTTATATGATAAAATTAATTTTCTAACAAATATGTCAGTGTTCAAATAAATATTTTGATGCTTAAACAAATAATTTAATTATCAAATCAAAATATAAACTTTCAACAAAGAAATACATTTGAATTTTTGTTGGAATTTTCAAACTAAAAAAGTCGAATTTTCGACAGAAAAGTCAAATTTTTAACCTAAAAAAATGAACTTTCAAAGAAAGATCTCAACAAAACATATAATAGTGGATATTTAATTTAATTAAAAAAGAATTTAATTTGAAATAAAATACAGTTGAATATAACCGAAAAAGATGAAGTTTCAACCAAGAAGATTAATTCTTTACCGAAAAGAACAAAGATGGAATAATTACATACTTAGTCAGAAAAATTAGTTTTCTACTAACAATGAAACAAATTATGAACAAAATATAAAAATTTTCGACCAAAGAGATGAATCTTCAACCTCTATAATAACAAAGTAGTTTAAGTTTCAACCAAGTAGTTGAGTTTTTGGACAAAAAAGATGACTTTTTAAGATAATAGTTGCATTTTCATCAAAATAATTAAACATTAAACGAAATAGTAGAATAGTTAACTAAACGCTTAAGAATATAAAATGAATCTTTCCTAAAGCAAAAAGAAGAATTTATTTTTAATCAATCAGTTGCATTAGCAAAACCAACTAGTTAAAAATCCAGCGAAAGAGATCAATTGTAAATAGAATTGAACTTTTAACTAAATAGTAACATTTTTTAAGCTGAAATATGATTTTTTACATATACAGTTAAATTTTTAAAGCGAAAGGTGAATTTTCGACAAGAAAGTTCATTTTCGTCCCAAAAGGATAACTTTTCTACCATGAAAGTTGAATTTCTAACCAGTTAGTTAATTTTTCAACCAAAGAAGTGAATTTTTAATCGAACGAAATGAATTCCGAACCAAAACGATAATAATAGACATTTGAACGACAAAAATGAAAACTTTGATCCAAAAATAGTTGGAATTTTTGATTGGGTTATGATGATTCAGCTTGCATCCAAGCGCAAAGCCGGGAAAAAGGGAAAGTATCCTTAAAAAGGGGAGAAAGGAGTGTAAGCGACTAAAATAGCATTTAGTTTTACGAACTTAAGAATATTATTTTTAAAAACGTTTTTGTTTAGTTGAATATCAATATTCAAACTTAACCTTTTTCCTGAAATCTATAAAACGATCTATGAAATGATACAAATACACAAGAGAAATATCTGGTATGGGTATCATTTTATATATTTCAAGAAGGGGGCGAGTTTGAATATTAATACTCATCTAAAAAAAAATTTTTTTAAACAAAATCTTCATGTTCGTCAAAGTAAATACTATTGCCGTCGCTTTGATAGATTCTCAATATTTTTTTGGATAATTTTTATTAAAAGACACAAGAAATACATGTGCTAAGGGTACATTTTCATATAGTATAGGAAGGTGAACAAATTTGAACTATGAATCGCTATTCATATTTTGTATCGTTTTCGAGAAAAATAAGATTTTGAATCTGCAAAAATGATATTTTATCCATTTTAGAAATAAAAATCTATTTTTCTTCACTTTGAAGCTCAGGAACTTTAATAATCTGATGGAACATGTTCTTGACATAGACACTGAAATAATAATTTGAAGAAAAAAAATTTTTATTAAGTTCCTTAAATCAAATGCTATTTTGACTAATTTTTATTAATCTTTGCCGTATTTTTGGAAAAATTTGATTAAATTAAACAATATAAACATCTGGAAAGGATACTATTAAATAGATCTCAGGAACATGGACAATTTTAAACTATGAACTGCTTTTCATATGTTGCGTCATTTTCAATAAAAATAATATTTTTAATTCTTAAAAATAGAAAAATCTTTTTTCTTAAAAATGTGTAGTACAATTTTATTCTCTATTAGTTCAAAATAACCCAACTCAATTTTGCGGTTGTTTTAACCAAATATTTATGTTGATGCAACTAAAAGTTTTTTTGGTAAATTTAATATTTTGTGGTAGATTCTGAACCAATCTATTAAGATTATTGCATTTTCCTAAAAGGAAAAGAAGGAATAAAAAAAATTATTGCATTTTTAAAGTTGCTATTAAAAAAATTTTAATGAAAAAGTATTTTTAAGAAATTCAGGTAAAATTATTTGGACTCAATTAAAACAAATCTTAAAATATTCATAAGGAAACCCTCAGGGACGAATCATGAGTTTAATTATTCTATTTAAAATTTCTTATTTAGGATTGAAAAGTTATCTATTTCATCACGAATAATTTTATGCAAAATAAGCATGAAAAAGATTCACCGTTAAAAAATATAGTTCCAAACTACCTTACTTTTCGACTCATCAAAAACAAAAATAACCAAATGAAAAAAGAGGGAGAAAAGGTGAAAAAGTCAACTAAAACCAACTTCAATTTGCACTTCCTCATCAGGGATTATTGATTAAATTTAATATAAATTTAATATAATCAATATCTTTCGTGAGAAAATGATTGTTTTATAAAATAATCCCTTTTACTTTAAAATGAAAGAAAGTTACTTTAAGGTAGTTTTCGTGCCAAGAGTCAGATATCTAAAGAAAATGTTTTTTCTATGTTTTCAAAAATCCAAATATTATAACTGAAGTCATTTGAAATAAAAACATGTTTTTTTATGAAAAAGTGTTAAGGTCACAAAAAAAAATAATTTTAACCATGTTTTCTGCAATTGAATTTTTTTCTGACCGCAGCTTCTTAAAATCTTAAAAAAATGATAGCATTTTAATAAATGACGGCTTTTTTCCGGAAAAATATTCTCTCGAATTCTACTGTTTCCAATTTCAAAAGTAGATTTTCCTATGGCTGAAATCGTTAGAACAATTTTTGTTACGAATATATTTTTGAAACCAATAACTATATTTTAAGGTTATTTATTATTTTAAAAATTGGAAACAGTAAAGTTGTAGAGAATGTTTTCCCGGGAAATAATCCCTTATTTATTAAAATGCAATCATTTTTCATAAATTGGTAAAAAGCGGTGGTCAGAAAAAATGGAATTGGAAAAAAACCTGGTTAAAATTAATATTTTTTGTGTGTAAATTTAAAATTTTTTAATACAAAATAATTTTGTATTAGAAATTACATCTCTTATAATAATTTGATGCTTAAAATCATAGAAAACATTTTTTTCAGACACCTGATTTTTGGCACGACAACTACCTTAAACAATCAATAACTCTATCTCATACTTTGTTGTATCTTGAGAGGTCGCTTTTAAAATTAATAGCCTTGTTACCTTCTCTATTTATAAATACCATCTTCATGAATCTTCTCTTTTGTTTTTTTCTCTCATGATAAAATTTTTTAATATAATTCCAATGGAAGTCATTACCATGGGTAATTTTATGCTTAGCAAGGACTGAGAGATATCTAGGACTTCTGAAAAAATAATTTTCATGTTCATCTTTTCTAAGTCTAAGCGCCCTTCACGTCTGTCCTATATAAACTGCATTACAATCTTTGCAATTACCCTTATAAATTAAACATTTTTATCGAGCGTTTCAAATCTATCTTTTAACCAATTTTACAATCATCATATATTGTCTAAGTGATTGTATGTTGAATTATAAACTTCTGTGATAAATCACCAATTAAAAAAAAAAAAAACGATTTACAGAGTAAATTTCGAAATGTGCCTAATTGAACTTTATGGCAGTTATTTCGGGCATTATTGAATTTTCAAACTGAGAAAGGTACATTTTTTAACCACAAAAGGAATAGTTAAACTTGTAATTAAAAAAAGAATGATAAATTATTTAAATTTTAAGACAAAATGACAGATTTTCTATACAAACCGGATGAATTCTCAAATCCAAAATATGAAATTTTGTTTAAAAATTTAATTTTATACCAAAAAAGACGAATTTTGAACCAAATATAAGAACTCTCCGCACAAAAATGAAATTTTCAACTAAACTAGATTATTTAAAAAAAAATTTAACAAAATAGTTCAAATTTGAGGAAAAAGTTGAATTTTAACTTAAAAATTAATAATTTTCGACCAAAAATGGAATAGGTCAATTTTCAATTATCAAAGTAATTTTTTAACAAAAAAAGGAACTTTAAAACAAAAAAGATGAAATTTCGACTGAAAAGAACGAAATTAAAAAATTTCCAACCAAAAAGTTGATATTTCTACTAAAAAAGATGGGTTTTAAAACAAAATGTTTAATTTACTACCAACAAAGACGAATTTTCAATCAAATTGAAGAATTCTCAAACAAAAAGCTGAATTTTTAACGAAATTTAAAAATTCTTAATCAAAAAGTTGAATTTTGAAATAAAAAAGAATGAATTTTTAAACAAACAGATTAATTTACTACCAAAGAGGACAAATTTTCAACTAAATTTAAGAATTCTTAACCAAAAAATTAAATTTGCAACTAAAACAGAAAAAATTTTAAACATAAATATTAATTTACTACCAAAAACACGAATTTTCAATAAAATTCAAGAATTCTTAACAAAATGCTAAATTTTTAGAAAAGAAAGAAAAATGGATTTATTTTTTATTTTTAAGAAAGTAGTTCAACTTTAAAACCTAGTTATCAAATTTTTAATCAAAAAGATTAATTGTATAGGCAAAGGAAAACAAATTTTCAACGAATCTCAAGAAATCTCAATCAAAAATTTTAATTTTGAACTAAAACAGAAGAATTTTTAAACAAAAAGATGAATTTACTAGCAAAGAGAAGAATTTTTAATTAATTTCAAGATTTCTCAACTAAAAAGTTAAAGTTTTCACTAAAAAAAGAATAAAAAAAAAAGATTAATTTACTACCAAAAAATAAGAATTTTTAAGTAAATTGAAAAGTCCTCAACCAAAAAAATGAATTTTGAACTAAAAAAATAAATTTTTGAACGTCAAAATTAATTTTCTACTATAAACGTTCATCCACTGGAGACGTACTAAAACGTAAACATGTTTACTTTCATAAAGAAAATTCCTCTAAATTCTATAGGGTTAATATGGTGTTACGTTACTTTGACTTGACTCCCCCCTCCCTAACCGTTACCAACAGTAGGTTTTTCGAAAAACTCCCCCCCCCCGGTGGTAGCGTAGCTTATGGACGATACCTTATTTATTATATTTTGATAATTTTCTCTGTTTGGTTTTTTCCAAGGAAATTTTTTCTGAGTACTAATTCCTATCGCAGATTCCTATTCTTATTTGCGGATATTTTATGATTCCGAAGATCATCCGTTGGAAGATTGATTTTGCATTCTGAATACGATGTTAAGGAGGGTCAGGGCCCGTTGCGATATTTTCAGGCCGGGCAGTATACATAAATGTTTGGTTGGTAGTCGTTGAGACTCACGTGGTGCAGGTCACTCACCGAATATGAGTGAAGCGCCCTCCGGATTGGTCAGCCGACTTTCCTTTGGCGCCGAACCTCCATCCCTTCTGAAAAACGTGCGTGAGTATGTTGCCAAAGAGGCGACGGCAAAAATTTTGTCCCACAGGCTCCACAAAGTATATTTTTTAGCTGAGCATACTATATAACCTTGAAAGAAGTTTTAATCCATATTACAGGGTGGTCGCTGGACCGCGAAACCGGGAAATTACAGTTAAATGATTTTTTACAGGTAATTTCATAAACTTATAGAATAAAAGTCTAACTTATTATTCGAAATATCACAAATTTCGTATCACATTATATAATGCAATTTTCAATAGTTCGACTTCACCTTTTTTTAATGCTAAGATCCATTTCTTAAGTTTTGTAATTTTGAAATCATTCAGTTTAGAGTTTGTTAGGTAAATGTTGCGGTGATCGTGATGGTTTTAATAAGCGTGAAATTTTGTTATAATTGCATTCAGAGAAAAAATTTCTTGAATCAAAAAAAATTGTTTTCTTGGAGATAAATGACTATTTGTTTGAATCAAATAAATTTTGGTTGATTCAATCAAACGTTTAATTGACCCCAACAAATTTTTTGGTTGAATTAAGGAAATACTCTATCCATCAAAAGATTTGGTTAAAACAATCAGAACACTTTGGTCGTGTCAACAAAATATTCTGGTTTCCGTATAATAACCATATTTTATAATTGAGCTAAGAAAAATGTTGTTTCAACCAAATCTTTTTCTGATTGTAAAATAAATTGTTTAAAAATATATCAATAGTGTCATTTAATCAGAAAACCCATTTAATTAGAGAATTTTATTGTATCAAATTAATTTTAAATGCATTAGGATTGAATGAAAAGCAAAAAAATTGATGTTCCAATTGTGGGATACGATTATAGGACACATTTATGGGACATGATTATGGGACATTTACCTTAATTCTGAAGTCTTCTCATTTTCAGCTCGAAAAAAGTGAAATATTTAAACTTGTAGTTACATAATTAGTGTTTAACTAGAAGAAAGAAGAATTTTTAACAAACTGTATGCATTTTCAACCAAATAGTTGAATTTTTAAACTAAAAAATAAATGTTTACCCAAAAATTAAATAGTTACATTTTTCAAGCAGTTGAAATTACAAACCAAAAATATGAAATTTCATTTAAAAATATCATTTTCAACTTGATATTTAAAGTTAAGTTAAAAAAAATTAATTTTTAGTCTAAAAGACAAGAAGTGTCAACCAAAGAGATGTATTTCATTCTCAAATTATGAATCTTAAACATAAAAATGAATTTTTAAAAAAGTAACCTAAGATATGAATTTCAAAAAAAAAAAAATGAATTTAGTATGAATATGAAAATTTGTAATTTTACTTTAAAATTTTTTCATTTTAAATCTAAGTTGATAAGGATTTATTTTTAATTTAAAGAAATGTTTAACTACAGTTTTTAAACCCTTAAGGTAGTTGTCATATCAAAAATCAAATCTCTGAAAACAATAATTTCTGGATAATTTTAGGACTCAAAAAAATATAATGTACTTTCCAGTAAATAACATTATTTTTTCTGGATAATTTTAGGACTCAAAAAAATATAATGTACTTTCAAGTAAATAACATTATTTTTGAAGAAAAAAATGTTTAAACTTATAAAAAGCATTCATTTAAACAACATGCATATTTGAAGATTATTTTAATCATATTTAAAATGGAAAACTGTAGAGTTCTAGAGATCACTGATAATATAATTTCAATTGTTAAAACCATCCCGAGTAGAAAATTATCGGAACAGAATGGCTTTCAGTTACGGCTTTGTCTACTCCACCAAATCTAGATGGTCTTTTGGGGGCCTAATCAGGTGCTAGCTAGCCCGTTACGACCAAAAAATTTTTTGGTGCATCGAATCCTAATATCTTTTTCCCAATTTTAAAAAAAGCCAGAGTGTGTAAAAGTACTAAAAATGGAAAATCAACATTAAAAAAAAATGTTCCCATCTATTTTGAACTTTTGAATCCAAATGTTTCCTTGCAGGTATCCAAAAATATCAAGGGGGATTAAAGGTATGAAATATATACTTTAAAACAAAAAAATTTTCGGTCATCCTCGAAACAGCTTTTGAAAGCATTTTCAACGCCAATGATCTAAAATAGATTTTCAACAACAAAAACTGACTAGCGCTAGATTAGTTCGTCTAGACTAGCGATAGATAATCTTCTCTAGATTAGCGCTGGTCATACAAAACCGTTTCACTTCTACCCAGCGCCATAATAGCCCGTTCTTATAGCACCACATTAGCGTTCAGGGCGGTCTATACTGGCCCCGAATAGTTCCTTAATAATTTTTCACAAAGACCCATGTGGTAAATTATCAAGGAGATTCACGTCTAGTTTGAGCATTTTCTAGGTGTTTTCGGGCCCTAATCGGGTGATGGCTAGTCCGTCATGATCAAACATTTTCTATGTAGCAAACCCAAATATTTTTTTGCATATTTACAAAAAATTCAGGGTGTCAAAAATACTAAAAAAACAAACATTAAAAGAAATACATTTTTTCACTCATTATCTAGACTGCCTTGTGAGGCCCTAAGCGGGTGCTGGCTACTTCGTTAGAGAAAAACAATTTTCTGAATTTCTGATTCAAATATTTTTTGTACATTTCTAGAAGGAGCCTTACAAGTATGAATAATGAACACTAAAAAGAAATTACTTTTTTCCCTCATTATCTAGTGTCTTTTCGGGCCTTATTTGGATGCAGGCTAGCATATCAGGGTGAAAAGTTAGTCTAACGTCCATCCTAGCGTTTGGCTTTACAAAACCTTTTCACTTCTACTCAACGCCATAATAGAATGTCTTGCCAGCGCCACATTAGCAACCAGGATGGTATAACCTGGCCCCGAATAGTTCTCCGATAATTTTCTACGTGGGCATAGTGCGCAATTGATGATTCTAGTATCATTAAAAAAACGTTCAACTTATTTTCAAAAGATAAAGATTAATAATTCTAGAAAGCAAAAGATATCAAAATTGATAATGATGTTGGATTGATAATTCTAAAAAGCTATCAGCATAGAACTTGTTACGATTTCAACAAACCGGATTGGTTAAAATATGAAACTACGCTCTTGTTTATCACAACTGTAATTAACCTCACAATAAGTCGGATAATTCCTAATCTCAAACTTTTTTCAGGTATAAAAGTGTAACTAAAACTTGTCTTGTGTGCTTTGTCACATTTCATTCGCTCAATTTACCGAGACTTACAACTACAAAAGAAAGCAAATTGAAATGAAGTTCAGGTTTCTTCGCATGGGAATTTGAGAAGGCGAAAAGAATAAAAAAACCTCAGATGTGACCGTGCATAATATGTTGGCTGCATTCGACTATATTTAACGATAAAAGTGTACCACGTCAATGACCTTAGTCGTTCATACGTACATACGCACCGATACGTTTTTCGCACATGAACAGTGAGATACGAGTTTGATAGAACAAAGGTTTCGATTCGCTGAATGATGTTGGTTACCTGGAAAAAAATTGCTCATTTATTCAGAAATAAATTGCATAGGCTTTCCATATTTGAATCAGTTAAATGTCACATGAGTCTCAAGAATATGGATTCCAAACTTTTGTAATTCATTTTAAACAAACTGAGCGTGCAATAAAAAAATCCTTGGAATCATCTTAGAAATATCTTAGTGGGACCTTTTACAATTTTCTAAACCATTTTTCTGCGTCATTCGTACATTCATATCGCCCCAATATAGACTTAAATCTTTTGCAATTAATTATAAACAAACTGAGAGTTTGATAAAAAAAAATTACTTTAAAATGTTTTAAAGAATTTTTCTACTTTATTCGACATAAACATATATTTGCGTTGCCCCATATACGGATTTGAAACTTTTATAACCGATTATAAACAAACTAAGCGCCTCATCGAAAAATCAGAAACGTTGTTAAAAAAAAGCCCATTCAGATATTATAGAAGCGAAAAAGACGTATTTTCTATTTTTCGATAAGATGCTTAGTTTGCTTACAACAATTGCAGAACGTTAAAAATCATTTAATTGTTTAAAAAATGGCATATTTTAATTTTAAAACAAAAGCAGTTGAATTCCGACCATAAAGACGAATTTTCGACAAAATAGTTAAATTTATAACCAAATCCATGAATTTCAATAAAAAATAATTTTTTACAAACAAAAATTTTGTCTTGAAACAAAATATATGAATTTTTATTAAAAAAGGTCAACTTTCAAAGAAGACAAATAATTACATTTTCAAAAATAAAACCCAGGGGACAGTTCAAAGATACATTTTCAACAAAAAAATGTAATAGTTGGAATTTCAACACAAAAATGATAATTTTAAATAAATGACTTTTCAACCAAGAAAGAGACTCTGCAGTTATGAGACGAAGGAAATAAACCAAGTTGTGGAATTATCAGACAATAAAGTCGAATTTCATACAAAACAATTGAAGTTTTGACCACAAATATTAATTTTGAAACAAAGTTATTAGATTCTCAATAAAATAATAACATTTTTAACCAAAAATGATGCATTCTCCATAAAAAATAGTTTGATTTTCAACCAATGAAATGAATTTTGAAATAACATTATGAATCTTGAACTGTAATAGTTAAATTTTCAGTTGGAAAAATTAATTTTCACTAAAAAAATTTAACTAGTTAAAAGAAACAAGTTACTTCCCAGCACTCTATCTTCATTTAAATTTTAAATTTTTCTAATCATCACAGATAAGAAAGGCTTTTTTTACCTCATAAATTTTTACATATTACAAGGTTTCATGTTTCCAAGCTAGATTTAAGTCGGGGGTTTGCCTTAAAACTGAAGCAAAATTCTATTTTCCCTCGCATACTAAACGCATACTAAACGAATACTATGTGAAATTTCGAACACCTAATTTTGAAATAGCCTAATTTTTTAATGCTTTCAATTTTAACCTTTATAATTTCCGATGTTTCAATTTTAGATTAATTGTATTTGAATGCTCAAAGTTTATAGCTGTTCAATTTCGAAATCTTTAATTTAGAACCGTTTAAGTGACATGCTTAAATTATTTTCTTTTTTAATGAGAAACAAAACAAGAATGTAGGCTTCTCTCAGCATTCTGAAAACATAAAAATTGGTTTTTCGATTCACCCTCTTTCTTGAGGAATAAGTTACCCCAAGAAAAAAGGCAACGCTCCACCCTTTACTTTGCAACATCTCTATAAATAAATATACCGAAAGAGGATTGGTTCTTGGCGTGCTCCCGATATATTTTTATTTTCACAGCAGGTGTCACGTGATGGGATATATCGATCGGCGAATTCCTTTTGCGAACGCGGTGTTAACGTCATCATAATTGTTGATTATGGGAAGTTATAACGGGAACTCTATGAGCGTTTATGGACTGAAATAATGCATATTGTTTTTCTTTTTTTTAGCTTCCTATCATTACATTTTTATTTTTTATTTTTGCCTCTACGTAAGGATAGTAGACCGTTTATTTCAGGTCAACACTAATAAAATCGAGTTCGTGCAGATTACCGCCACCAGCACCAGTACTCGCGTGGCGGAACGCGACGATGAACTTCGTGGAAAAAAACGCGATTCGCGACTCAAATGAGAGGGGAGTAATTGAATCGAAACGAAATTCACTCATACAACAAAACTATACTGAAAAGTTTCAAACAGCTTTTCTGGTTCAGAAGCTTAATTTTTATTTAAAAAAATGTAATTTATCATTGTTAAATCGTTTTTTAGGCATTGAGGATTCACGAAATTTAAGTTTAGGGAAATTATGAAAATGTGATGATTGATATAAGATAACAAATATAATCAATTTAAAATAATTATTTCTTTAAGGAAAATTTGCAATTTTAAGTTAGGTTTGAAATCAATTCCTTTTATCGACTAACAAAAGAATTAAAAAGAAAATTAACTTTCACAAAATTTTTAAATAAATAATTAATGTTTAATAGTAAATATCTTTGGCAATCTTGGAGTTTTAAATGATAGATTGTTTGAAATTTTTTTCCTAACGAATTAAGGTATGGAGTTTCCTCTTATGGAAAATTGTATAAAACGCATTAAAGAACGTCTGCATAAACCTAAATTTGTAGAATTACAACCAATTTTTAGTTAAAAATAAACAAATTGGTTAAAAGTTAAACTATCTTGTAAAAAATCCCTTTTTTCGTTTTAGATTAATTATTTTCGTTCAAAATTCAACTGTTTGGTCATAAATGAAATATTTTGTTCAAAATTCAACTGTATTGATTAAAATTTATCTTTTTGGCTTGAAAATTTAATAATGTGTTAGAAAATGTAAATAATTGGATGAAAATGAACTTTTTTGTCAAAAATTGATATTTATCGCTGAAAGTTAAACTATTTTGCTGAAAAATTTAATTATTTGTTTGAAATATTAATTATATCGTTGACAATTAATTTCTTTTGTTAAGAAAATTTTGTTTGGAAAATCTAATAATCTCGCTTTTTTGTTTAAAATTTATCCCTTCTATGATAAAAATTCAACTATTTACTGGAAAATCCATGTATTTGTGAAAAATTCGTCTATTTGAGTAGAAAATTGAACCTTTTTGCAGAAAATTTTGCTTTTTGGCTTAAAAGTTTAATATCTTGGTAGAAAGTTCCATTATTTGGCTCAACTTTAAACTATTTTTTCGAAAATTTAAACTATTTTTCACGAAACTTCAAGTATTTTGTTGAAAATTATTTTATTTTGTTAAAAATTTTTCTTCTTTTTAACTGAAAAAACTGTTCCTCTTTTTTAGTTAAAATTGATCTTTTGTATTTAAAAGTTCAAACTATTTTTTTTAATTCATTCTTTTTGGTAGAACATTTATCTTTTGGAGGGAAAATATATAGTTTCAAATGAAAATTTAGCTCTTTGTTTAAAAATTCATTTATTTTGGTTGAAAATTCAACTAATACTTCGTTGAATGTTGAACTAGTTTTTTTATGTTAAAATTAATTTGTTTCATTTTTGGTTGAAAATGTATGCTTCATAAGTTAAAATTCAACTATTTCGTGAAAAATTAATGTATTTTTTTAAAACGAATTTTTTAAAGTTAATTTATTTCTCAAGTGTTCGACTTTGTAGCATGAATTTGTTGAAAATTCGTCTCTACTTGGGTCGAAAATTAATCTTTTTATTTGAAAATCCATCTATTTGGTTGAACTATTTTGTTAGAAATTTGTCTTTTTTCATTGAATTCGACTCGTTGAAAAATTATAATTTTAAACAAATAAGTGATATTTCAACTAGAAAAGATAATTATCTTTTCTAGTTACAATATCACTTATTTGTTTGAAATCCATGCATTTTGTTCAAAATTCTTCTTTTGACAGAAAATTAATCCCCTTGGTAGAAAATTCAGCTATTTGGTAAAAATTTCAACTATTCTTCTGTTAGTTAAATTATTTTGCTGAAAATTATGATATTGTGTTAGTCATCTATTTGCTCGAAAGTTCAACCATTTTTGTTGAAAATTCGTCATTTTGCTTAGAAATATAATATCTCTTCGTTGAAAATTAACTATATTCTGGAAACTTCAACTTTTCGGGTTAAAAATTCAACTGTCTCATAAAAAAATATCATTTTTGGGCCTGAAAATTCATCTATTCTGTTGAAAATCCATCTATCAAATTTTGTTATGTTGATATTGGTCTTTAATGTATCGACATTACAAAACCTTTTGCGACCCCCCTCTTATGTGAAACTTTTTGACGTTAGGGAAGACCGCCCCCCCCCCCCTTCACAGTGTCACGTACAAATTTCAATCCCATGGAATTATAAAATTATTAATAAATTAAATAATAAACAAAATGGAGTCAAAAAGAAAAATTTTTAGACAAGGCTGTACCGCGCAGTAATTTTACCGCGGGACCGCCCCAACTCTTTTACTGTGAGGAAGGTTAGGGCCGGATGTGGCAAGCGAAAGTCGAGGCGAAAGTTTTGTCCCTCTTTCGAATGCATTTAAAGGCCTAACGGAGTATTTGGGGTAGGTCTTGGTCCTGGACAAACTCGTGTCGAGCATGCTGAAAAAGTTTTGACATCTCCCATGCATCAAGGTCTTTCGATGTGTATGTTTAACTTTTTTTTTCATGTGTTCGATATCACATACACGCTTGCAGTCCCAAATGACAATGAAGAAATGGCTACGAAAGGTGAACGCTTTACGACAGATTTCTCGATTTTTGCCTGTAAATTTTGGCCCTTTGAACGTTTCAACGTTCACGCAAATTTCGCTTCTCACCCTTTTTTATTTTTTTTACAAGTCTCTCTAGTAAAAAAATTCAGAAAAAACAAATATAAAGTGTTCAGTATTTTTTCAAAAGAGTACAGTTTTATAAATATTTTGAAATGATTAGAAATCTTTATGAATTTTATTCACAAATTAAGATTTCGAAATAAAAAATCATCTAAAATATTCCCTCGATTCTTAGGAACATTTTTTTATAGTCTTGAAACCTTTAAATATTCCTGAAAAGTTTTTAAGTTTTTTGCAAAAACTTCGGAGGACTATATATTTTTTTAAATCATTTTGAAATCTTTAGATATCTTTTAAACTTACTCTAAAATGTTTTAACATTTTTTAATCTTGCAAAATTGAAAAATTTTGCTATAACTCCTTCTACATTCTTTTATGAAATTAAAGGAAATCGTTTGAAATGTTTTAAAAGCCGATACAATTTTCTCTCAAAATTAGTTTTTCAATCTTTAAATATTTTAAATTCTTGTTTGGCAATTTGAACGGCCTTTTTTTAATATTCTCTTAAAATTAATTTTTTAAAATAAAAAATATTCCAAATTTTTCCAGGCATCGTTCAATGATCTTATTCCTGTAAAAACCTTTGGAAATTCTTAAAAAGCTTCTAAATTTTTTGTTCTTAATTTTCGGAAATCTACATATTGTTTAAAATTTATTTTAATCCTTTTAAATTTCATACTATTTTGAAATCTTTTTAAACCTTCTGAACCTACTGAATATATTTTAAAATGATTCGAATTATTCAGAAAATGTTTAGAAATACGTTTTAGTTGAGGATTCAACAGTATTTATTTTGCATTGTCCTTTTTTTTTATTTAAATATTCACTATTACGTGATTCGTTCCGAATTCTTTTTTTGTTGTTAAATAATTAACTTTTTGGTTTAAAGTCAACATTATTTTTAAAAGTAAATTTTTTGTTGAAAAATCATATTGCTGAGCTGGAAATTGAACGACTTGAAAATTCAACACTTTGGTACAAAATTAAAGTTTTTATTGAAAAGTCATATTGTTGTTTGATAAGTCAAATAATTTAATGAAAATTTAACTATTTTATGAAAATTTAACAATTTGTTAGAAAATGAAGTTTTTGGTGGAAAAATTTTATTTTTGGGTTGAAAATGCAATTGTTTACTAGATTATTCATCTTCTTGACTTCAAAATTCCAGAATTTTGTTAACTTTTGGTTAAAAATTAAACTACTTGATTTAAGGTTGATCTAGTTTGTTAAACATTCTTTTTTTAATGTTCACTTCTTCGGTTTAAAATTTAGCTTCTTTGTTAAAAAAAAAATAGTTTTTGTAATCGTTTAAAAATTGATTTTTTTGTCTTAAAATTTGACTATTCTAGTTTTAGTTGAAAGTTATCGTTTATAAGTTAAAAATACTATTTGGTACAAAATTAATGTATTTTGTTAAAAATGCATGTTTTTGGTTAAAGATTAATTTTCTGAAGATTAAGTTCAAGATTAATTTATCTTTTTTAAAAGAAAAGTCATGTTTAGCGATTGAAAATTATTAATTTTTCTTGGTTGAAATGAACTTTTTCCTTAAAAATTTAACTTGCTTCGAAAAGATTGGTCTTTTTGACTTGAAAATTTAAAAATTCGGTTTAAAGTTTAAACATATTGTTGAAAATTCATCTCTTACATGCTATTAAAGAGAAAAACTGTTTCCTTTGAAGATATTATTTAATATCTAGTTCAATATTTATATATTGTCAGCATTTCTATGTTTAACACAAATTTGTTGAAAATGGCCTTAGGCAAAAATTCCAGATCATTCTTCTTTGTACTAATTTTTCATTTAAGAACTAATTGTTAACTAATTTTAAGTCTTCTTTTTTAATCGTTCTTCTTTATTTTTTAGTATATTTTTTTTCTTCAGAAAGATACTTATTTGATACTTATTTTAGTTCCATAGAATTCTTCGAAGCCGGTTTTTAGGGTTTCGTAGCCCCACCCGAAAAAAATGTCTGTACGATTACCACCTTTTCCAGTTTTATTTAAATAAATATTTTTAAGATAATTTAACCGAAGAAATATGAAATAAAAAAAAAACTGTTTAATTAAGACAATATCAATAGGAATCTTCAAAAATAATTTCTTTAACTTTTTAATTCATATTTAAAAGAATAAAGTAAGAATTCAAGAAAATATTTAATTACTTGAGAACTTCAGGAGTTGAAAATTCTGAAATTTAAAATCTTTACCAAGAAATAAAAAGATGAAATAAAATTAGTAAAGTGCGTACCGACTGACTAATCTGAAGGAATTTTCTGTAAGACTAACCGCTTTTCAACCTTTTCTAAATTAATATTTAAAAATATATTCATATGAAAAGATATGAAATAGAAATAAAAGGTTTAAAAAGAGAGTTAAAAAAAAAGTATCTTTCTATTTTTTAAAATTAAATAATATTTTGTATTAAGATTCAGTTAACACCTTAATATAAGTATTAACCCTTAAGTGCTAGAACGGGTCCCAGGGACTCGGACCTACAGAAATTGGTCTCATTTTTTGTAATTTATTTATTATACGCAATTAATTTTCATATCTATTTTTACAATATTTATTTTTGCGAGACTTAGGGCTACAAAAAACTGAGCTAAGTCTATTTAAACCGGAGATATTTCAGTTTGAAGTTTTCTTCGGTCTGCTGGACCCGTTTTAGGTGATATAGACAATTTCGAGGTTCTAGTACTTAAGGGTTAATAGGCTACAAAACCCCCCCTTGAAGGCGCTCGGCGCCTACTTTTCTTATTTTTAATTACTTTAGATTTGTTGATTTCAGTTTGATTTGTAGGTGTTTGATTAATGCTGCAGGAAATTGAAAAATTGTCTGATATTTGTGAGGCATAAAGATTGTGAAAATGATGAAAATAAGAGGAGGAAAATTGACGAGGGCTTGAAATTAAATTTTTTTCACGTCCTGCTATTTCGTGACAATTCGATCAACGTTAAAACGAGTTGTCATACGATACAAAAACCGGCAAATCAATAATACAAATGTATGTATGTTCTGCATGTACATCGCTCGTGCATGGAGGGAGTTCAGCGTGCAAAGCAAGTGCATACGGGTAAATTTCGTGGAGCGATAAGCTTTCGGTGAGCGGACATTCGCTTCGTCGCGCCAGGAGCGATTATGGTTCGATCGTCTCGAACCCACTATCTCGTAAAAAGCGTATTTTAAAATTGTTTCATTATTTTCATAAAATCCCAGATCGCTTATCAGGAACAATACGGCACTTTGTATCTTGTTTTGTGTTTGAAATATGTATATTTATAAATTGTAATGCGCGTCCGTTGAATCTCGCGCTCAGATATAATTATATCTCGCGCTTCGCTCTTGGATATTTATTCTTTGTACTTGGAATTCTTGAATTAGACTTTATCAAGAAGATTTCTTTTAGATCACAGTACTTATATGCGTCTTCATATTCTGAATTTTCTACTTAATTAAGTATATTTCAAGATTAAGTTGCCCGAAGCTCTGTAGGCGTTGAGGTACACATTCATTTGAGGTACACGCGCTGTGCGCTCGATTTTTGGCAGAAATTTGTAAATGTATATTTTCTGAACCACTCTAAAATAAATAAAAAAACTACAATCCTTTTTACAGACATTTTTCTCTATCTCACGTTGCTACCCTAAGAATGGGATTTTGGTTTTCATATTATTTTTTATGGATATTGGAATTTTCGATTTTCTGCATATTACTAACGAAAAATAAAAAACTAATCATGAGTCCTAATGGGAAATGGTTGAAAGACATTTTGTAGGATTTTTCAAAAGCTATAATATCATATTTGAGAGTTTTATTCGTAGTTTTTGTCGTTTGGCTTAAAAGTTAAATGTGGTTGTGTCAAATTTCGGACAATTCTAATACTTTCTCAATCATGAATCATGAGAATTTAATAAACTATTAAAAACTTGTATCTCTTTTTTAGGTAAACAACTTTTTTAAACAATTTTTTTCGTACCTTTTGTCGTTTTTCCATGAATTTTTCATGTTTATTTTTAATGTTATTTTTATGATGAAAACCAGTACTACGTGTTCTATAAAAAAGTGATTAATAACAAATTTGTGTATCACTTTTTAGGTTAAACATATTTGGTTAAATCATTGTTTTTTGTAAATTGTGTCGTTCTTCCACAAATAGTTTTTCATTTCATTTTCATTTTGACTACAAAATAGAATTTTTTATTTTTCATTATTTGCTGTGCAATCAAAATTCGAATTTTCCATTTTTCAAGAAAATCAAAAAATTAGTTATGTTCCTCTTGTAGGGCTTTCAAAAATCAATGTTTTTCTTTCCTTGCCTTTTTTCATATTGTGCGATGTTTGGCCTACTATTTTGATTTTCGATAGATTTTTTAAATCCTATAAATGCTATAACTCTAAGAATTTCCTTTTATCGAAAAAAGAAATCAGGATAAATTGTTTGACTTTCTGAGTACCTTAGCCTTACACAAAATTCAGCCTTACATAAAATAGCCTTACATAAAATTTTTAAATATAAAAAAATGGTCCCACAAACTTTTGAAAGGTTTTAAATTTTGGAAATTTTATCCAAAATAGCTGGTTAACGAATTCATCTTTTCATTTAGGACATAAAAACAGTGTGCCAAAGATCGATTTTATCCGTTCATTTTTTAGAGAGTTATCGTGTTGACGGATGGAGCCCCAGCGAGGAAGTGACGATTATAGAACTAAGGGGTCAATGACTGTTTTTAAGCTGGACATGCAAATGAAATTATAAGATATTCGGTTATGATAAAAAGTAATTTTTTTCAGTTTTTTAGCTTTTTAGAATAAAAAAAAATTATTTCGGAAAAAATTGCATCTTATTTGGTTCGAATAAAAACAGTTTTGTTGAAAACTAAATCACATTTTTTCTTTGTGAATTCATATTTTTTGGTGGAAAAATGAATTAACTTTGTTACAGTTGAAACTACATACTTTTTTTAAATTCTCTTTTTGGTCAATGATTCACCATTCTAGTGAAAAAACTTTTTTTTTTCAAGATTGAACTATTTTGATTGAAAATTTTTGTTTGTTTGAAAATTAATTTTCTTGGATGAAAATTCAACCTTTCCAGTGTTTAATTGAAAATTTATCTGATTCTATTGAAAATTCAACTGTTTGGTGAAAAATTGCTGTATTTTGTTGAAATTTTTTCTTCTGTGGTAGATTATTAATCTTTTTTTATTGAAAATTTAAATATTAGAGTGAAAATTGGTTAAAAATGCAAATAATTGGATGGAAATTCATGTATTTTGTTAAAAATTAATCTTTCTGGTAGAAAATTAATATTCTTGGTTTAAAATTCATTTCTTGGCTTTAAAATTAGTTTTTTCGTTGTTGAAAATAAATGATCTTAAACTAAGACTGTAACTATTCCATTTTTGTCGAAAATTTATCTTTTTTAATAGAAACTTAATCTTCTTGATTAAAATATAGTTGACTTTATTGTAAATTTGAGTATTTTGTTTAACATATTTATTTTATGAGCATTAATTTTCCTGACGTTTTACTTATTATAATTTTTGTTGAAAAATTATATTTTTTAACTGAAAATTCATGTAATTTGTTGAAAATTTGTATTTTTTTATACAAAATTAATCATTTAGTTTGCAAATTCAACTATTCGGTTCGAAAGTCATTCTTTTTGGATGAAAATTCATCTATTTTGGTAGAGAATTAATATTTTTGGATAAAAAATCACAACAGTTTGGTGGAGATTTAATGAGTTTTGCTTCAGGATTCACCGATAGATTAAAATCTTGTCTTCTTTTTTGTTGAGCTTAACTGTTTTTTGGACTAAAATTGAAATCTTTTTTGATATAATTGTTAACTATTACATTTTTCGATGAGAATTCATATTTTTTGGTTAAACATGAAAATAACTTATGTTAGTTAAAAGTGGAACTACTGTTTAAAAATTCACTTTTTTGATTGATGATTGAGGATTTTAATGATTGAAACATAATTTTTTGGTTCAAAACTTAACTATTCTGATTGCAAATTTTGGTTTGTTTGGAAATATATTTTGTTTGCTAAAAATTTTAATATTTCAGGTCTGATTCCAAATTTATTTTATTCATTTAAAAGTTAAACTATTTGGTGGAAAATTGCTGTATTGTGTTGAAAGTTCATCTTCTCTGCTTGTAGAATTATTATTTCTTTGCTTTAAAATTTATTTCTTTAATTGAAAATTTAACTATTAGATTAAAAATTCGTTTGAAAATTAAATTAGTTTGTTGAAAAATCGTGTTTTTTGTTTAAAAAACGTTTATTCATTTCTTGGCACAAAAATTAGTTCTTTTTTAAATGAAAATTAATTAAACGATAGAAAAACAAACGCGAATAAAAATTGAGAACCTACAGAAACGGATGTTTTTTTTTGTAGAAAATTTGAACAACTTGTTTGCAAAGTCCTTCTTTTTGTTTGAAAATTCATCTATTTTGGTAGGAACTGCATCTTTTTTTTTTTAAATCACAACTAGTAGTAAATTAATGTCTTTAGGTTCATGATTTAACAATTTGGTGGAAAATTTATCTGTTTTTTCTTGATTTCAACTGCTCCTGATTCCAAATTAAAATCTTTTTGATTGAAATATGAACCATTATATTTTTCGTTGAAGATTTATGCATGTTGGTTAAAATTGTAATCAAACTTTTTTGTTAAAAAAAATAGTGATTGAAAATTAAGTTTTTAAACTAAAAATTAAACTATTCCATGTTTGGTTAAAAATTTATCTGATTCAGTTTGAAATTCAACTATTTGGTGAAAAAATCATGTATTTTGTCAAAAATTTGTCCGTTTTGGTAGAAAATTCATCATTTGGATTGAAAATCCAAACATTAGCTCGAAAATTCATTTTTTGTTCTGTTTAAAATGTAACTATTACATTCTTGCTTAAAAATGTATTTTTTTAGTTAAAAATTAATTTATTTTGCATAAAACTCGTCTTTTTAGGTTTAGATAATTTGGGATACTTTTAGATTAATTTTATTATACCGAAAAATTCGTTAAATGACTGGTATTTAAAATGTCAAATTTTTGGCATTTACTCTGATGAAATTTTTATTCATTGAATTATTATTCTAAATATTAAAGAGCTTGAAAATTAAAAAATTATAGTTTTATCTAAAACTCTGATACCTCCTTTCAGAATTACGGGCTCTGATCCTTTTATAGTTAGTGGGTCGCTCACGCGTCTCATCGATTGGTTTTCCAACCTAGGTTATAATTTTCTCTAAAGGGATAGGTTCGATAAGCGTGACCCATAGGAAAATAAAAAGTCGGCACTAAGTTCTGCCAAATTGCTTACCGCAAAAGAACATAATTCATAAAAAAATTTTCTTACCATTTTAAACTTTTAAACAAATTCGCAGGAGGGTAAAGTTTAAGGCAAAAAAAATTATCATGGACACAAAAACCACGTAGGGTATAAGTGTCTATATTATTTAAAGAATCCCGTTTATAGAAATTTCATATCCAATATTGTTCAAAAGACCATGGCGTGTTTAATGTATTTAAAATACCCCTTTTTAATATGGAATTGTACCTTACCATTTTTCTGTTTCAAAAAATAGTTTTTGAGAAATTTGTGTTTCGATTATACGAAGATGAAAAGAAAACCTTTAAAAGCAGAATAATAATCGATTTCTTTGAAAGACGGAAAGTCTCTTTTTCCCCTCCTTGATGTTGTAATGTGTAGCAATTGTAAAGCGTAAATGCCCTAGTGGGGTCTAAGGAGACTCTTATGAGAATATTAAATTAATAATGAAGCGAATTCAAGAGAGAATTATAGGCAGGTAGAAAATGGTAACTTTCATTTGTTATAGATATTTTGTGCTTTAAAAAATTCATAAGTGACATCAGAAGATAGTATGGAAGTTCACTTCAAGATGCACGTTCTTTCTATTGCCTACAATCATGGGTGCAATTTACTTATATCCAGATTAAGTGAACGCTGAAGATTATTACTCTAACAAATTACGCAATCGTTACAAACTTTGGATTTCGCAGATACGATTTCTTGTAATAACGGATTTTGAAAAAAAATCTTGAAATTTTTCTAATAGAATTTTAAATTATTTCATTCCGTTTATAAAAGATTCTACGATAAAAATGTTACAAGATTAAAATTCTGCTCTTGGAATATTTGGATCTATTTGAATACAAATTTTATTATTTTGTTAAAAATGCCTTCTTTTTCAGTTTAAAATTAATATTCATATAGAAAAAGGTAACTTTACAATTTTTGGTTTATACTTGATTGTTTAAAATGGGAAATTCGTAATTTTTGGTATAAAAATAATATCCTTTGTTTGAATTTTTCTATTAAATTTGGTTTAAAATACAACTATTTTCATGAAAATTCAAAATTTTTTTTAGAACATGAGTCTTTTAGTTTGAAAGCTTAACCATTTTCATGGACTTTTTTGGTTTCTTAGCTGATAAATCTTTATTTGTTGTAAATTATTTTTGGCTGAAAAATTCAATTTCTGGGTAGAAAGATGAACTAGTTTGTTAAAAATTGATGTTTTGTTGAAATTTTATCTATTTGGTTACAAATTTGACTATTTTTAAGAAAATCGGTTTTTATTAAAAATGATATTTTTCACTGGATAATTTTTAGAAGATGTTATTGCCATTCTGAACTATAGTAACGTCTGAGTTTTAAATTTTCATAAAATAAAATTCGATGTTTAACGAGTACTTTTGAATATTTTATTGCAAATGGATGTATTTAATTTTTTGTTCAGAAAGTTAATCTTTTTTGGTTGAAATGTCAAGTATAAAATTTCTTTCCTGCCTCCTCGAATTTAAAAAATTTTAATTTAATATTTTTGCCTTGATAAGGGTGCTGAATAAGTGCCCAAACGTTGGTGATTATTTTTTACAAATGGTTCTTATTGTGATTTGATAATAATGAAAATTAAAAGACAAAAGAAATAAAAAGAGAAGGAAGGGGATTTATTTGTTGCCTTTTCATTTTTCCTTCCTCTCTTTGTCAAAAAAATTTTTTCTTGCTTTTTTAGAAATTTTTAAAATCTTTTTTTAAATTCCGATATGAGCATTTTGAGGTGTATTATTGTAATATGTATTAATTTGTACTCGACGCCATAAATAACAGAAATATTATTTTGTTTATATATTATAAATATTAAAATACATACAATTACACATAGGAAGGCCTTATGTTATGAATATCAACGTTACTTTTTCGAAATCTGGCGTAACATTTTTTTTAACAATTTAAAAAAATGATTACATAATTTTTTAAGATAAAAATTTTTTAAAATTATTTTCAAAAATTTTAGGGTAAAACAAAAATTTTATGTCTTACAAAGTTTTCCTACAACGATCCATTTTCATGTAATAAACAATTGAATTTGCACTAAAATTGACATATTTGCACCTGCATATCTCTGCAACAATTAAATCGAAAATTTTGGACAAAAATGTAAATGATTTTTCAGGAAACTTTTTCTACGAGGTAAAAGAAAATTTTCCGATAGTGCTAAATTTGTTGTTAATATATAAGTGTTCAAAATGGTCCTGTTTTAACAAATATGTGTGCAATTTTTTGAACTTCGTATTAAAATTGTTCAAATTATGAGCACATTTAAGACATATAACAGTTTTTCTTTGTGCTCAATTTAAGCAACGCGAATAAAAAGATGATATTCGGTAAATCTAGGATTTTATTGATGAAAATTGTTATTAAAAAAACGAAAATGTTTTTAAAGTGGTAATAGAGAGAAAAATTATGGAGAAGCCACTAGATAAATATGTAAATATCGAAAATCCTAAATCTAGAATTGCAACTGAGACAAAGCCAAAGTTATTTGGCATATAATTTTTTATAAAGCCATAGTTAACAAATTTTTTGAAATCGAAGAAAATCTAGAAGATATAAAGTTTTTGTTTTATATTTCATTTGAAAAAAACCTTTAAAAACAAAAGCTATATCGAATATTTGTATTAGTTTATAAAAATTGTTATTCACAAAAAAATGATTATGAGTTTTGCAAAGTAACAAAAAAACATTAGTTCTTTTATTAAAAAGTTTAAAAAACTGCACACGTAGTTGTTAAAAAAGGACAATTTTGAATACTTATACGTTAACAAAAGAATTAGTGCTGTCGGAAAGTTTTTTTTTTACGAAAAGTTTCGGTCTAATAGTTGATGAGATATGCCGCGACAAATATGTCTATTTTAGTGCAAATTGTATCTTAAGAAACAATGTAATTGTTTAGAAAATCGTTGCACCAGATTTCCAAAAAGTACAATTTATATTCCTAATCAGAAGTGTTACTGGCGCCTGGATTATTCTACAAAAGTACGGTCGACTGATTATATTCCAAATCATGCAATGAGATCCGTATGAGGTTGCCGGAAAATTTGGCATAAGAGTATGTTATTTTACACTAAAAATAAAGGAACATTTGTTTCACCATTTGGCTGAAAAAAATTTTGTTGAGGAATGTTGAACTGATGAAGATAACCTTACAATTTCATAAAAACTACCAAAATATTTTTCAAAATAATATAGTTTTTTACTAATTATACATATTCGGTTCACTTATTTTATGTGATAATAAATTTATATCTTTATCGAATGATCCGAGAAAAATATCAAAAATTTCAAAATTGAAAAAACGGCGGCGGTTTTTCTGAAAATTTTGAAAACGGATTTTCTTGAAAAGGCGACCTTTAACATTTTTTTTGGTGTGGATTTTCGGTAATATGGACTACATATTTTCCAAGTTAGCTTTTGTTAATTTGGTGTTTCGTTATTTTTAAGTATATAAATTGATGTGGTACAATATATTAAAAGATTTAGAGAGGCTCTTTCACAAGAAATTCATTTCTAAACAACTTTTTTCCATGATATATATTCCTTTCTTCGGTAATACAATAAAAAAAACACAACAATCAAAATTTTTAAATTAATTGTACCAGAAGCGGTAGATATCCGGATCGAGATAATCATTATTGAGAAAATAAGTGTATAAGTTGACATGGTGTTATGTATTTAAAAAGTGAAATAGACTTTTTTCAGAAATTAATTTCTAAAAGATTTTTTTCCTTAATATTTACTCCTCTCTTTGGTAGTTTTTGAAAAATTAACAATTTTGACATTTTTTCGAAAATTTTTTTTTTTCGCAAGGGGGAAATTGTTTATAAAAAGCCAAACTTGGAGTATATGTAGTTCATATTATCGACAACCTAAAAAAAAAAGTAAAAAATTTTAAAGGTGGTCTTTTTGTGAAAATCCTTTTTCAACATTTTCAGAAAAACCGCCACCAATTTCTCAATTTTAAAATTCGGATATTTTTCTAGAATCGTTCGATAGACCTTAGAATTCCTCTTTACATGAAAGAAAAATCAACCCAATATGTATATTTGGTAACAAACTAAATCATTTTGAAAAATATTTTGTCAGTATTTATGAAATTGTAAGTTCATTTTCAGCATGTCAACATTTATAAAGAAAATTTTTTTCACCCAAATGGTAAAACATGTGTTCCTTTATTTTGAGTGTAGAATAACATACTTTTATGCCAAAATATTCTGACAACCTTATGCAGACCTCATTGTATGATTTGAAATGGACTCAGTCGGCAGTATAATCCTAAATGGTCTGAAGAGAGAGGGCGCCAGGTGGATGTTCGTGAGGTCTATAGTTCCCTGCGGTTTTCTGGTCGAGGTGCCACACTCGCATTGTAATTACCTTCTCCAAATACTTTTATGTCCATTTTCCGAAATGAATAGAAATAAGTATTGTAACCAAATTTTGAAGTATGCTAGCGCCGTCCATGAACCTATTTGATTATATCCTTTTTTTCGCTCTTGTGTTCCTTTCATGCCTGGGAAGGCTGATCATTTTCCGAATCAAGTTTGCGAAAGGGCCGAAGGAGTAGCGAAGATTGAGAGAGAGAGAGAGAGAGAGAGAGAGAGAGAGAGAAAGAAAGAGAGAGAGAGAGAGAGAGAGAGGGAGAGAGAGAGAGACGGCGCTGGCCTAAAGCACGTGATCGTCAGCCCCGAGGAAAGAGAGAGTTGAGGTGTAGTAGGGCAAAAGACGATCTCGAGAGGGACAGAAGATGACCACGAAATATGTGCAAAGACGTCGCATTGTTCCGCTTTCCGCAGCCGTGTTTATGCGTACATAGCACAATATAATATAACGTTATATAATATAGTGTAACGTATGGAAACATTGTACTACACAATACTCTACAAGTCTGGAGAAGACTGTGTTTTCTTGAAAAGAATAAATGACATAACGGAGAGGACTTGAAAACTGGACAGAAGGTTCAAAGGTACTTCCTTGCATTGTCATCGTTGTAAGAAAGTGGAACTGCAAGATTAATTTCATCTCAGTGCAAAGAATCATTTCTAGGGTTTCATAGCCCCGAGTTGAAATAGGTCCAATAAGCCAGCACCTCTACAATCGAATTTTGGGATTTTTCATAGCTCAGAATTTTTGACTTATTTGCGTTCTTGAAATCCACGAAAAAAATTTTCACAAAATAACTGTTTATTTCCAAAATGGACCCCCTTCAAAAAATTAGATTTTTTTACGAATTTAATCTTGGAGTACTATCCGGTTTTTTTGGGTTCTTTGAAAATACACAATCCGTTTTTTGGGCTCCAACTCTTGACGTCAAACATTAACCCCTTTGTACGACATAGATATTACTTTGTCAGAAATAATATGTTAGAAATTTTACAGTGTCAATAGCGTCTCTGATTGTTGGACTCCCCGAAAATGATCCGTTTCGATTTTTGTACTCCAGCCCTTAATACCGAAAATTAACCCCTCTGTACCACTTACATATGACTTTTTCAAATAATAATCTTCTTGAGAACTTACCAGTATCTAATAAAAAGGGGTTGATTTTTAACGTTAAGGAGTGGAGCCCAAAAATCGTAATGGGTCATTTCGAGGAGCCCGACAATCGGAGACTACATTGAAACTGCACCATTTTTTCAAATATTATTTTCGTACAAAGTCATCAACGTGGTACAAAGGGGTTTCTTTTCGACGTTCAGGGTTGGAGCTCAAAAATCGGAGTAGGTATTTTCAAGGAGCCCAAAAATCAGAGACTCTATTTACACGGTAAAATGTTCAAAAAGATTATTTTTCGATAAACTCTTATCTACGCCGTAATAAGTGATTGATTTTTAAGCTTAAGGCGTGTAGCCTAAAAATCTTTATGGGTATTTTGGAGGAATTCAACAATCAGAGACTCTATTGACCCTGCAGAATTGTTTTAAATATTATGTAGCAGTTATTTTCAAAAAGCCAAAAAAAGAGAACACGGGCCTGATTTTAGTTTCAGCAAAATTATTTGTTGTCAAAGTCTTATCTACGTGGTAAAAAGGGATTGATTCTTAGCGTTAAGAGTTGGAGCCCAAAAATCGGGATGGGTATTTTGGAGTAGCAACAAAAGCAGAAAATATATTGATACTGTAAAATTTTTGAAAAGATTATTGTTTGACAAACTCATATCTACGTGGTACAAAAAGGTTAATTTTTAACGTTAAGGATTTGAGCCCAGAAATCGGAGTGGGTATTTTCGAAGTGCCCAAAAAACCCAAAAATACGCTCAGGATTAATTTTTATTCATTCAAATTTTTTGAAGGGGCTTGATTTTGGAACTTAAGGGTAGTTTTGGAGAATTTTTTTTTGTGCATTTCAAGAGTCCAAAAAGGACTTAAATTCTGTTTCAGTTGAATTTTGATTATTTTGTGATTTTAGGAAGTGGAGGTGCTTCTAGGTTAATGAAAGCTTACACCCCCACAAGAAAATTATTTTTTTTTGAAAAAAGTAAAGGAGCCCAACAATCTTAATTGATGCCCAAAAAAGCCCAAAATTCTAAGCCATGAAGAATCCCAAATTCGATTGTGGAGGTGCTAGCTTAACGGACCTGTCAAAAAACCTTATAGTTTCAGTCCAGTTTCCGTCCGTTAATCCATCCGTCCACGCGTCGTACTTTTTTCCTAAGAGGGGGATCAAGAGAAATTATGGGTAAGGAATTAGGGAAAGCCAGGGGGGGGTGACAGGGAAATAAGGAGAGGGG
>NC_046662.1:58108149-58118487 GCF_010883055.1 Belonocnema kinseyi | reverse complement strand
GTGGGAAAAGTAAGGGGAATCAAGGTAAAAGGAAGTAAGGTTAAGTCAAAAGATAAGTAATAGGGAAAGGGAAGCAAGGAAAAATGAGAAGTGAGGAAGTGAGAGGAGGGTATGTAGGTTAGGTAGGTGAAATGTGGTGTGCGAAAGTAGAGGAAATACGTGACGGAGGAGTGAGGAAAAGATAGAGAGGGGTACATACGTAAAGTGGTGTTAGATAGAGGAAATGAAAGATGAGGATGTGAGGAAAGGGTCAATTGGTAAAGCAGATGAAATGAGGGTAGAGGAAATTATAGGTAGGAAAAGAAAGGGAGTGTAAGTAGGTGAAGTATGGTGATGGGAAATGCAGGAAATGAAATTAGGGTAAGGAAATGAGAAGAGGATAATTACGTGAAGTAAGAGAAGTGAAGTTCAAGTAGGGAGGTGAAGTAGGGGAGTGAGTGGAAATGTGAGGGATGAAGTGTAGAAAGTAAGGGGAGGGGAATTAGGAGAGATTTGAGCGTATTGAGGGTTAAGGAAGTAGGCGAAAAGAGGCGATTCATGGCTAGATGAGAAAATTAAAGGAAGTGAAGTGTAAGGAAGTAAAGTACAGGGAAGTGAAAGGAAGTTAGGAATAGGAAGCAGAGAAAGTAAGGGTAAGTAGGGGAAATGATTACAAATGTGGGTGAGTAGGAGAGTGGAGGTGAGGACTGGGGATGAAAAATAGGAGCAGGTGAGTTTTATCTGGGGAAGAAAGGAGAGGGGGAAGTAGAGGAGAAAGAAGTTGGGGAGGGGGCGTTCAAAATGTGAAATAAGGGGAGGGTAAGTAGGGTGATGTAGGGGGAGAGGTGTAGAGAGTGGAGGTTTTAACGACTTAATTATTGTCCTAATAGGCTAAGAAGTTTTTACGGAATTTTAAAAGATTCAGAAAGATTCTCACAGATTTTAAAGATTTCAATTAATTTTAAAGAGATTTCGTCAGATTTCGATTTTTTTGTATGGATTTCCAAAGTTTTTAACCGTGTTTACGGCATTTCCACGGATTTTAAAGGATTGTAAAGAATGTTGATGGGATTTTGAAAACTTCAAGTGATTTAGGAATTTCACCGGCTTTAAAGTCTTTTAATATATTTAAAAATATATTAAGGAATGTCTAACGGTTTCGTGTGATATTGAAGTATTTTCAGGAATTTCGAAGGATATCAAGGGGTTTCAGTGAATTTTAGAGCACATGAAGGGATTTTAAGACATTTAAAAAGATTCTAAAGAAGTATATGTACTGTACATAATAATGATATTTATTGACCTCAAAGGCTTTTGTGAAATTTCAAAAGACTTATTGGAATTTGAAAGTATTTCCGATTCTTATTTAAAAATCTTAAGGGATTTCGAAGAATTTTAACGATTTTTCAAGGATTCTAGTGGATTTTAATATATTATAAGGGATTGCAAGAGATTCGGAAAGATTCTCACACAGAAAAAACTGGGGGTTCAGTAATTTCGCGGTTCAAGTAAAAGGAGGCATAATTTAGAATTTAGGCTCTAAAGGAATTCTTAGTCATGCAGATAAATATTTAAAAAACTAATTTATTATTTTTGAAACAAATTAAATTGAACAATAAAAATATCTAGCTTCTAAAATTTTTAATATTAACCTAATACTGCAAGTGTATCTTGTGTCATTTTATATAGTCCTGCATTAGGTACATACGCAGTAGAAAACATTGGATTTTCAACATAACCTTAAAACTGTCACATTTCAAGTGCGATATCTACCTTTGAAAAATGACTAATGTCTATGATTTTAGTTTCTTCATTAAATCTGTCCAAGTGCAATATTATTTAATTTGAATGATTAAGTAAAATGTTCATCAATAACTTGTAAAGTCTTTGAAGTGAGTCAAGTCAGAAGTGACAAAAAGGCTCTATTAGAACCATTTCAATCCATACTTTGGGTTCATTTAGAAACTATTTATCATTTCCAGTTCATTTTGAGCAAAAAGGGTTCCTTTTTGTTGCTGCTCCTTTGGAACAAAAAATTGATTCTAAAAGAATCCCCAGTTTTCTCTGTGGAGGAATTTGAAACTTTTCAATCTTTTCAAACTCCTAAAGTTTATATTTAATAGATAGATGAACGTCTATTTTTCGGCCTGCTGGCCTGAAAAAATTGACTTGCTTACACTTCCAATTTTTTTACAGAATTTTCTTACAACTACGTCTTACAAAGTACTATCCATCCACACCTTATAACTAATCCTCTCGCTCCTATAGCCTTCCTCGCTGCGCCTCGCCTCGCACGCATTTCACTCTTTTGTCGCTGTGCCTCGCAATTCCAGCCTCTGTCTCCGCTGCTAACATCTAATACTTAACTACTACTTACAATATTTACATTTCTCTTACATCTACTTCCTCTCCTATTTACAATCTTTCCTTCTCCATTCTTCTTCCTCCTTCCTTCTCTTCTTCTCTATCTTACCCAACACCTCCTTCACCCATGCTACTGCCCTTTTGTCACCCCCTTCATGCAACAATACCTCCATGCTTATCCCCCTCTTTTCTAACTCTTCACATTCCTCCAACCAATACTCCAATTTTGCATCCGCCTTCCCGCACAATTCACACATTCTCTTCTCTTTAGAAAGCCAGAACCTTGTTATAATTTGCCATGCAACTGCACCTCATTCTCGCTATAAGTTTCTGACTTCCTTGCTCTCCTTTCTTACACAAATATTGCGCTCTCTCCCTTGGCATAATCCACACATAGTTTCCGTTATACCTTGGCGCTCTTATTCTCTTCTCTCCTTCTGCCTTCTCTTTCTCCATGCCATTCTTTTGAACCAACTGACATACCTTCCTTCATTGTGCATTCTGCTAACTTCAGCCATCTGAAATCCATTCGGTCTAAAATACCTTTCTCTTTCCACCTACATCTTTGCACCACTGCGTCTGTTCTCCTTTCCCCACCAACACTCCCTAACCAATTTACTTCCCCCTTCTTTCCAAAATTTCTCCTCATATTTACACGCTCGACTCCTTGTTATGATCCCTAAACTCGTTCTTGCTGTCTCCCTCCTGACAATATAGTTCGGCGTATTCCTTGCCAACCCCAGTATTCACTTTACACACCTTTCCTGTACTCTATTTACCTCCTCAGTTACCTTCCAACCCCACACCTCCACTCCGTAAAATAAGACACTCATCACTAGCGAATCAAACAATTTCATTCTCCTTTCAATATCATCTGCGAACAATCTCTTCCCCAGCTCCTACACCTGTCTCATCACCACATTTGCCCTTCTCACTCTCTCATTTATATGACCATCCACTCCCCCATTTCTTCGAAACAGGAAGCCCAGGTACACAAACTGTTTTACCTCCTGTACCGCTTTCCCCTTTCACTTCCACTCCTCTTCCCCATCTCTCCCACCTCCTTTCCTGAACACTATAACCTTCGACTTGTCCGCATTTAACTCTAATCTATTCTTGTCCAAGTAACGTCTCAACCTCTTCATCATCTCCTTTAGAGACTCTTCGCTCTTTGCCAACAGCACTATGGCATCTGTATATGCGAGTGATCATATCCTGACTCCTCCTACCCTAACTTCTCCTGCCCCTTCGGCCGCTAGCTTGTTTTCCATATCCGCGATCAAAATTGCAAAAAGCGTTGGGCTAAGCGTGCACCCTTGCCTCAACCCCCTATCCATCCATAATCCCTCAGAGATTCCCTCCCCTCCTCTCACCCAATCTTTCATCTCCTCATATACCTCCCTTATCATCTCGATCAGGCCCCTCTTCAGTCCCCTCTCTTCCATTGCCTCCAACAACCTCCCCCTATCCACTGACGGGAACGCACTCTTTAGATCGGCAAAAAACGGGTACACTTTCGCACCCTCTTTGGTTAATTCTCCATCCACTATGTGTTGCAAGACGTAAATATTGTCAATAGTGCTCCTTCTTTCTCTAAAACGCGCCTGCGTCTCCGGCAATATTTCTTTCCCCTTAACATCCTTTCGCAGATTATCTGCTAACACCATCGCGTATATTTTGTACGCAGTATTCATGAGCGTAATTCCTCTATAATTTTCCTGCCTCTCCCTATCCCCTTTCTTATACAGTGGTACGATCAACCCCTCTCTCCACCCTTTTGAGAATCCCTCCCCCTCCATACTTTTATCACTACCCCCCTTAGCCTCTGTCTTATCTCTTGTGTGCCAAACAGCCACACTTCGTTCTCTACCCCGTCAATCCATGCTGCCATCGATTTTTTCAACTTACCTATCTGCTTCTCTATCTCCTCGTCGTTGAGCTCCTCTTCATCTACAATATTATATATTACATTATACAGAAAAGAAATAATAAAGAAATAATGATATGTGTGTAATAGCATTAGAAGTAATTTCAACAGTCAAAGTAAGGTTCTGACCAGTTGGCCCATTTTTTGTATGGCTCTGTTTGATTAAAATGACATTGACCAATGGCCAAAAATGCATGTCAAAATATTTTTGCATGCTAGAGGGCAACGATCCCGCCCATTTTATTCCAAATCCGAAAAAAGAGATTCTCTAATTTTTTATTTCTTTATTTTAACAGGTGTCGGTTTTGACTTGAAGTTTCCCATGTAAAATGCATGGGGAAAATCAATTTTTTGGGTTCTTAGAATATTTTTTTAGGGTTTGAAAAATTGTGACGGGAAAGTATGGGGGCCTGTAGAGAATTACCCAACGAAGAATTTCATCTTTCAGGCATAAGGGTTTGAGACCCCTAACACACCCCCACGAGTACCTGAAAACTACCCTTAAAACCAAAAATGGCAATTTTTCATGAGTCCGAACTTTTGAACACTGTATTCTCGTATTTTTTACTTAAAATTATTAATACTGGTCTAGTTGAATATTTATTATAATTGGTTTATTAATTTTTAACTATTTAAACAAATGAAATTTGTTTAAACAATTTTTTTTCGAAAGTTTGTTTTTTTCTTCAAAAATTATTATTATTGGTCTAGTGGAATATTTATTAACATTAGTTCATTATTGTTCAATTGCTTGAATAAATTGAATTTGTGTAAATAATTTTTGTTCTAAAAATTATTAATATTTCTTCAGTCGAATTTTTATCAACATAATTTTGATTAATTTTATTTAAAAAAGAGCATCAGACTGGCAATCTGAAGGACCTGAGCTCTTATCCCAGCGGAGCTAGAGAACATTTTTTTCACAATCTTAAAAATTAACCAATATTTTAATAATATTGATTATGACCAAGTAGATAAACAAAATAAACATCTTAAACTATTATTTAAATATAACTGATAAATTAATTATGATTAAATTAATCATTAATTAGTTATTAATTATTACTGATAAATATTCCACTAGACCAACAGTAATCATTTTTATTTTAAAAAAATCGAAATAAGCAAATTCCTTTTGTTTAAATAATTGAAAATGAATGACCTAATGTTAATAAATATTCCACTAGACCAACAGTAATCATTTTTAGGGAAAAAACTAATTTAAAAAAAATTATTCACACAAATTCCATTTGCTTAAACAATTAAAAATTAATTAACCAATATTGTTAAATATTTCACTAGAGTAATAGTAATAATTTTAAGGTGGAAAAATGTTCGAAAAACAAATTTTAACAAATTCCATTTGTTTAAATAATTAAAAATTAATTAACCAATGATAATAAATATTCCATTAGACCAATATTAATGATTTTAAGTAAAAAAAGACCAGAATACAGTGTTAAAAATGTCGATTTCATGAAGAATTGACATTTTTTGTTTTAAGGGCAGTTTTCAGATACTTGTGGGGGTGTGTTAGGGGTGTCAAACCCATATATCTAATATATGAAATTCTTCCTTGGATAATTCTCTACAGGGCCCCATACTTTCCCGTCAAATGTTTTCAAACCCTAAAAAATTATTCAAAAAACTCAGTAAAGTGATTTTTCCTCATGCATTTTACATGGGAAAATTCAAGAGAAAACCGGCACCTGTTAAAATCGAAAAATATAAAAAATGAAAATGAGGGAATTTCTTTTTTCGTATTTGGAATGAAATTGGCGGGATCGTTGCCCTCTAGAAAACAAGCCTTCTTCAGAGACCATACTGATCATACATTGCTTGTAAAGCTTTTGCAGATGATTATTCTACTTAAGGAAAACATGTTAGCGCTTTTCTGGGTTTCCCCAAGAATGCCCTAGTCTCTAAAATTATAATAATTGTACAGAAGAAAGATTAATTTCTCATCAAAGAGTACTTTTATTACTTTTTAATCAAAAATACACTTTTTCTGATGATTTAGGCCATAGGGAAAGCCTGTTGCCATCCGGTCCTTATAGGTTTATCGATGAACAAGCTAATCGTCTCTGAGCATGTTGTGGCACTAATTGTTATTATTATTATTACAAGGTTTGCTTAGAAGTATGGCGTAACCATGCTTCTAGGGGAAACTAAACCAATCCAATCATTTTTTAGTCAAATCAACGAGAGTATACTTGTACGTAATTTAAACTGCCCTTACTTTAAAGCCCGATTGATGCCTGATTATAATTTACCACCTGTTACTTAAAACATAACTACAATGAAGGACCTCGTTAGCGTCGCTAAGTAGGGCAATTTTTCGGTCCATGTCACCCCCCACCCAAAAAAAAAGAATCACGTGATCAATGGATCTGCTGCCTTAGAAATCTAGGCAGCAAGGGAAAATATTTCCCTCTCCGTAGTCAATAAAAATCTTCAGTTCATATGGAGAGTAGTATATAAATATAAATAAGTTATATATTTTCATTTGACGTGTACAGTGAAGTACAATGTACACAAGAATGGTAATAATATTTCCATCCATCTCGAAGCAGCAGCACTATGCAGACGCAGAAGAGGCGTCGTCGGCATTTGAAATCGAAATGAAACTACATGGCTTGATTTACGCGTGTGCGCGTTACACGTTTACGACTTTACTGGCAAAGTCAGGGTGACGAGACTACCTCATACACTCTCGACTATTGGCTATATGTGTGTATGTGAAATACACATTTGAGCGAGTTTCCTTTGCCCGATTACGCGTACTCACGGTTGTCCAGGCGGGTGAACATACCAGTTACACGTATAGCTTATTATACATTCGTATACAATAGTCCACATAAGACTACATGCTATTATATATCGTAAATTTAACATGAAACGAAAATATATACACAATTTTCGTAGAAACCGAGTACCTATATTAGGGTTCTTTCGCATAGATCTCGTAGATCCTAACATTGTAAATACGTCTAAAGTAAACACTATTCTTTTGAGTTGTCTCCTTATTCTAGTTGGATCCTTATTTTAGCTTACGCGTATGTGTCAACCATTCAATTGGATCTGGACGCATGACGCAACCTGATGCAACTAATGCGTTGAGTGTGCGGCCCTCATGCTACGTGTCGCGCTTGACTGAGCACCGCTTCTCACTTGGTCCGGCGCCGCTCCTCAGCATAAAAAAGCCGAGGACATCAATTCTAGGAAACATTCTAGGAATTCTTAAATTTTAGAAATTAATAAATTCTAGGAGCTTAGTGCTAAGAATTGACACTTGAGTTTTCTTGAATTCTTTTGAGTTTTTGAAAACTTTTTTTGTTCTATAAAATTTATTTATATTGCTTGAAATTCTTTTAAACCTTTTTCAATTCTTTTAACTTTTTCCAAATCCTCTGAATTCTCAGGATTCCTCGAATTCCTCTAAATTCTCGAATTATCTGAATTCTTCAAAATTTCTTGAATTCCTCTAATTTTTCTTTATCATGAGAATTCCCTCAAATCGTGGAACTCCATAAATTTTGGTAATTCCTTGAACAAACTTTGTACTCTTATGGAATTTTCCGTAAGAATGAACCTTTCTCTATAGCTCGTTTAGGATCAACTAGACGGAAAATTCCGTAATACTGGAATTTTAGGAATTTAAGAATTCAATTCAGTGTGCATTTTATAATGTAAGGATTGTAATAAATGTAAGTTATTCACAGTATTCAATTCATTTAGAGAATTCAAGGAATTTAGGAAATCTACGGAATTCAAAAAACCTTCTGTAGTTGTAAAGAATTAACAGAATTTAATGAATTTAGATAATTCAAGAAATTTAAGAAACTCAAGAAATTCAAGAAATCCTCTGAAGTCCGCTGAATTCCCTGAATTATCCGAATTCCTCTAAATTCTCTAAATTATCTAATATCCTTGAACTCTTCTAAATTCCCTTAATTCGTCTAATTTCTCCAAAGTCTTTTAAATTCCTTATATTATTGTGAATTCGTGGAATTCCATGATTCCCCGAAATTTCCTGAATGCGGAGAGTTTTCCTTATTTGGAGATTTCCTTCAATTCGTGGAATCCCTTGAATACTTTAAAGAATTTAGGGAATTGAGGAAATGTATGCAATGCCAGAGAGGAATTTAGAAAATCCAATGAATTCAATATTTAGGTAATTTCAGGAATTTGCAGAATTTATGGAATTGCGAGAATTAAGGGTGCCCAAGATACTAACGGAATTCAATGATTTCTATGAATTTAAAGAATACAGTTTAAATTGAATTAAATAATGTAAGGAATTCAGGGTGTGCAAGGAATGAAAAAATTTAGGAATTCCAAGATTTTAGAGAATTGATGAAATTTGAGAAATTGATAGGATTCAAGGTATTCAGTGTATTCAAAGAGTTTAGAAAATTCATGTAATTCAAGGAATTTAAGGAATTGAGTGAATTCAAGCAGTTTAGAGAATTAATGGCATTCAAGAAATTAATTAAATTCAAGGAATTCAGTGAATTTAAGGAATTATGAGAGATCGATGGAATTTAGTGAATTCAATTAATTCAGGAAATTAAATATACGTAGGGAATTCAAGAAATTGTGAGACTTCAATGAATTTAAGAAATGAGGGAAATTCAAAGAAAGAGTTCGAGAAATTTAGAGTATTCAAAAAATGCATGGAATGGGAGGAATTCATGTAATTCAAGAAATTAAGTGAATTCAAGAAGATCAGAGAATTGATGGGATTTAGGAATTAATGAAATTGAATGAATTTAGTAAATTCAAGGAATTGATTGAATTCGATGAATTTAATAATTTCAGGGAATAAAAACAGAGAATTCAAGATAATGAAGATAATTCAGAGAGTTCGGAGGATGCCGAGAATTCAAAGATTTTAAAGAATTCAAGAAATTTGGAGGATTTAAGTAATTTAGGAAATTCAGTGAATTTCGAGAATGAAGAGAATTCTAGGAATTTGGAGAATTTCGAGAATTTAAGTAATTCTGATAGTTCCTGGAATTCTAAAGATTTTAAGAAGGTTAAAAGAATTACAAAGAATTCGAAAGAATTGAAAAGTATTCCAAGCAATTTAAAAGAATTGAGAAGAATACAAAGAGAATCCAAACCTATTTCCATTCAAAGCGCATTAACTACATAGAAGTGAGTACTTTCCAAAGCTGTAATGAGTTATAAATTTTCTTATTTAAATTCTAAATCTGTATTTCAATGAGTTAATTGATAATAAAATTATGCTTAACAATTTTAATAGTCCAGGAACGCGACATCCTGTGGAGATCCTCGTCCTCCCTGAAGTGGGTCACGTTCGTCGTGGTCAGACGACCCTAGTCATGCGACCCACGCATGAACCGTGCATCGAATCCTCATCGTCGCCAAGACCCAAGACGTTAGGTCATTTCCCATTCGTTCGTCTGTCAACTCTGATTCCCACGCGACTCTTCTTGAATTCTCGCTTAGAAGCCAGAAGTTCAGGAAAGTCTTCTTTTAAGCTTTAATCTTTTATTTATAATTCTTCTACCCTATAAATTCGTGGAACAACGTGCGATAGATGCCTGAGAAGTTTATACCTAATTGGAAGCATTGAAAACTTCAAAAGCTTTTTGCCGCCTAAAGAAATGTTTTTGCTGCTCTTGTTGGCGTCGTTAATTCTGACAGAAAACTTAAAACAAAAATTAAAGTTTGATAGATGCATAAGTAGTTTAAACTGAATTGGAGGCATGGGAAACATCAAAAGGTTGTTGCCGTCTAAACCAATGCAGATGCTGCTCTTTATGGCGTCCTTTTTATTTTTGACACAAAAACCTAATAGAAAACTTAAAGTTTAGGACTTTACTTATCACTAGTTGAGTTCTTATTTTTACTTATCGCTAGCTAAAAAAAAGCATTTTGAACACTTGAAAGATTGTTAATCAGTTGGAGGGTTAATCTTGACTACTTTTCAATTTAGACTCAATACGAGGGTGGATTGATAAGTTTCCGGCCTGACCAAGAGATGGCGCCACTAGGCCTACCTTGAGGTGGCGTTCTATAGTACCATCCTTAGATAGCTT
>NC_046662.1:58097915-58108049 GCF_010883055.1 Belonocnema kinseyi | reverse complement strand
AGCCTTGGAGGAGATTATGTTGAGAAATAAAAAAAAAAAATTCTTAAAAACGTTGTTTTTCTTGGTCAGGCCGGAAACTTATCAATCCACCCTCGTACAATGTTTAGATGAATAGAAAAACTGAACATAGCAAATCTGAATACAAAAGAAAAGATCAGATATGAAATTCTAGATTGTAGGATGATGACCAAAAAATAACCAAAGACTTGAATTCGATACGGTTGAGATTCTTTAAGTTGAATTGCCTTCGCCTTGGTATGACATTGCGTGGAGAGACTTTTTCATTTCATTGGCAAAATGGGCATCTTAGTGCAGGGCACGTAGAGAAGCGGTGCGGATACGAGTGGTGAACTACTTTTTGCAAGATGATCGTTGGGATGTCGGTCCATCCTTAGTTCTCCATCTTTCTTATTCAGTTTCCTTCTTGGTCTCTTCATCTCCTTTCTCCTCTCTCATGAAATCTTTTTATCTCACTCGGCCTTTCGTGGTTTCGAGGTCCCTCACTCTTTCTCGACCGCCTTTAGCCTCCTTAACTCTTCTATTTCTCTAGATTTCAAAGCGCTCAAACAGGTTTCAAAATCCCGCCCACAGAAAAATTCTAGTACGCCGCCTTCCTTCCACATCCCTGATGCGGCTCGCGACCGCCGGAGAAGTCGAGGCTGTAAATCCACACGATTCGAGACCAGGCATTCTCCAACTTTTCGTCAAGACCTACTCTTTCATTCGAAACGCCCACGACAATGGGATCCTAAGGAGAATTTATGAGCATGGATAGTGTGAAGGGTTTTATGGAGATTATTTGATTACCGCGTTCGTTAGCGTTAGTATAAGGGAGAAAAAAAGAAAAAAAACATTTTGAAATGTATGGAAAATTACACTCAATTTAAATGAATTTATTTTATACTTTCGAACCTGCAGAAAAAGTATTTAAAGAATATAAACATGAAAATTTACATGAGGATCAGACCCACCTATACAAAAATTGTGTACCCATGAACTTGACAGATTTACGAATTAGTGTAAACAGTATCTTTGGGGGTTGTTTTAACATCCCCTATACATACAAGCAAGAAAATCGACATTTTATAAACACCAAGAATCGCAGGCTATTTTTGTATTCAACTATTACAGTCGAAAATCACTGTACTCTCATTGTGAGAAATATCGTAGGGATCGTACTTAAATTACGTAAAATTAACGAAATGGAAATTACATTAATATGAAATCAACCAACTAAATCCCCTTCCTACTCTTTTTATTTCTTTTATCTTTTTATTATTATCAATTCACAATAAAAAAACATTGGTAAATTAAATTTTAAAAAAATGAGCAGGTAGGAACAACAACGAAATCACAATGCTCTCTCCCTGACAAGGATTTCGATCTTTTTTCAAATTTCAGTAGGAACATTTTACAGTGGTTGTCCAAATTTGCTCCTTGGATTCTTGGTTTTATTTTCAGAAATTCAACACATGTAATTACGTAACAGCTCAAGGGTGGTGGTAGGGGGGGGGGGTTGTGATATTTTTTTACGATTTTTGACGGAAGGGGGAGGGCGTCCTTCACTCATTACGTAATTTTCGCAAAAACTTTTTCCTGAAAATTATTTTTTAAGTTATACATTTTATTATTTAGTTAAAAATTTAACAATTTTCTTAAAAAGGCATCCCTTTTGGTTGTAAATTCAACTCTTTTTTAAAAAATTTTTTTGTTTGCTTTAAAAATTCAATTCTTTTCGTAGGACGTAGAACATGAAGCTTTTGTTTAAAATTCATATTTTGTTGCTGATAAATCAACGGAACTCTTTTTTTGATGAAAACTTTTCTGAAAATTTATCTTTTTGATTGAAAAAATCTTTTTTTGTAGAAATATTGTATCTTTTTTGGATAAAAATACAACTTATTGTTTACAATTCTTATTTTGGTCTTGTAAAGTGAAATGGAATCTTCTTTCGATGAAAATTTTACTATTTTTTCAGATTTTTTTTTAATTCGTCTGTTTTAGTTTTGTTGGAAATTTAACTATTTCGCAGAAAACACCCAATAACACTTGGTAAAAAAATTCACTTTTTCTTTTAATTTAATATGTTGTCGTTGAGAAGATAACTGAAATCTTTTCTGGATTAAAATGCAACTTTGTTTTGAATTTTTCATTGTTCATTAAAAATTTATCTGTTTTAAGAGAAATTTCATCTTACTTTTAAAAAAATGCAACTGGTTGGTTGAAAATTAAACTATTTTCCTAAAAAGTCGTACTTTTTGGTTTAAAATTCTACTGTTTCGTTGAGAAATTAGCTATTTCGTAGAAATTGACTCTTTGTTTAAAATTTATATTTGTGGAAAAAGGAACTGAAATCTTTTCTGGATGAAGGTTCAACTTTTAAAAAAGGTGTCGTTTCTTATAAAAACATACTCTGTTTTAGTAGCAATTTCACTTTTCTTGGATAAAAATGCAATCCTTCCGTAGAGAATTTAACTATTTTTGTTAAAAATTCAACTTTTTTGTTTGAAAAGTTCGTCTTTTCAAATTAGAAATCCAATTTTTTTGTAGAAACTCATTTTTTGATTAAATATTTAGTTGAATCACTTTGTTAAGAAATAATTTTTTGTTGAAAATTTATATTTTTAATTCAAAATTTGTCTCTGGTTGAAAATTTTATTATTTTGATTGAAGGCTTATGTTTTTGAATACAAATTTAAATGTTTAGTGAAAATGCCTTTTTTTATTTAAAATTAATTTTTTAATTGAAAAGGTAATTTTTCTATTTTTTTAAAGATTGATGTTTTTTAGTTGAAAAGCCTCCTTTTTTGGTAGAAAAATAATTCTTTTGGTTTGAAATTTCATTTTTGCTCAAATTCTTCAGTTGAAAGTAAAGTTTTTGGGTAGTCTGTCTATTTCTACTAGGAAAAACTAGCAAAACATTTTTGGAAACTAAAAATTACGTATAGAAGGGGGGGGGGGTATTCTATTACTGTTTGGTTACAAAAAGGAGTGGGTTCTTAGAGAGTGACATTTCCAAAAAATTGAAACCATGAACTATTTTTGGATTAAACTACTGGAGTGGGGAATTGCTGTAAAATAAAAACAACCCTTAAAACAACCCTTGAAATAAATAAAAACACTTTTCCTGCTAGGCAATGTTTCTTACGTTAATTTGGAAGTGATTTCCGACCCCCAATGGTTTAATTGAATAATATTCGGTGGTTTCTGTTTTGTTTGTTTAGAAATGTCGATTTCCTTGCTTCAATCATTAAAGGGTGATATAAATATCCTTAAAATGAATGTAAATACTTTCCCTGCGATGTTTCTCATATTTATTGTGAAGGCATTTCATACCCCAATAGTTTAATAAAAAAATATCCCGTTATTTTTGGGTATGGGAAATGTCGATTTTCTTGTTTCTATCTTGAAGGGATGTATAAACAATCAAACAAATAAACTAAAACACTTTTTTGTTGTCACAGAAACCGCTCTCTGCACTTATTTTAAAGCGACTTTTCGTCCCAGTATTTTATCAAAAAAATCTCCTGTCGTTTTTATTTTTTCTAACTGTCGATTTCCTTTCTTGTATATTTAAAGGATCATAAATGAATGATCCACAAAATATGTGGATTATAGCCAAATCTAACAAAAAGTTGTTGAGAAGGATAACGTTTTAATGATTGGCCAATTTTTAAATTAAAATACATGTAACAATGCTAATTTTTGCTATTTTTTTAGTAAGAAGTGTCCTTTGTTCTAATAATTTTTGTTTAAGTTATTGAACTGCTTGTTCGAAATTTAAAAAAAATTATAATTAGATGTTTCAACTAAAAGCCATTATTTTTTAATTTAGTGCGTGGTCCTTTTGGACTTTAGATTGCAGTAAAACAGAATTTTCAAAATTGTTACCATTTACCATATTTTTTCCTTTTTAGAAATGAGATGATTCGGCTAAAATAATCCTTCAGTCTGAGGGTGCAACAACCTACATTTTTTTTAGATTTTGTATCTGGGATGCCTTCTAACCATTTTTCTTAATAAAACAAAATATTTTCCCGCGTCGTTGTTGATAAAATTGATTTTTAAATTTAAACAAATAAAATTTTTAGATTTTTTTTAAAAGACGCGAAATATGAAAAACAGTCAAAGAAGTAAAATTGTTCCTTTGTAAAATTTCTACAAAAAGACAACCTTAATATTTTTTTATATTACTACGTTTTTTTGAAAACTTTATTTTTACATTTTAAAAAGTAAAATTGATTTTACACGGTGTCATACAATATTTTCAAGCAATTTTATGTTTTGAATGACGTATGAGCATTTTTTTCTTCTTTTAAAAATAGTACATAAATAGTTAATTAAATCAACTAACATATTTCTTTTTCCTTTTTTCATAAATTAATAACACTACTCAACAGAATAAAAGAATATTTGCAGTGCTTATACAAAATTTTTTCAATTTTGATAATAATATCTCTAATCGTTTAACAATTACCAAACTCCTATAATGGTCGTCAATTTGTTGCAAAATTGCATATTTTCTTATAATGCATTTCATTAGCTTCATTTTTTTTAATTTATCAATATTCCTATACACTTAAATACTACATTTCAGAATTAAAAATGTCAAAAACCTAATTTTTTCCCTGAAATATGTGTAAAAACAGCGATGAAGGATGATTTTGGAAGAAAACTTAAATTTCGTCAAAATATGGACTCAGCACTAAGATTAGCTTTTCCTACTTTAATTGCATAGTTCGAGATTTTTATAAAATCATAAATTATTATACATTTTGTTGAATAACTTTTTAAAATCGTAGCCAGACATAAACAATAATTCTTTGATATAAAAAAACTATCCTATACGTTTATTTAAATCATACTTAATCTATTAAAATTTTTTCTGCTGTGTAAAACAGTGACGGACTAATTTTGATCTCTTAAAATCTAAAAATAGAATTTTACAGAAAAATCAAGCGAGATTGAAAAATGTTATGTTGGTATTTTTGTAGCAATTTTTCCAAGGAAAAATTTTTCCGTCTTGATTTGCTTTGTTATAAATAAACTGTAAATTTGTCTTTTCTTTAATTAAAAATAGACTTTTTTTAGAAAGGCATCTCATAAATTTAGAAATTACGAATATTATAACAATACCACGAAAAGGTTAGACTGGATTTAAAAAATGATTGCCAATATGAGAATGAAAACTGGATAAGGACAAAAAATAAAATTATTTTTTACTACATGATAGAAAATTTACTTAGAATTATAGAAGTACATATGTGGTCTTTATTCACAATGTTTCGGGGAGGAAACAATTAAATTTTTAAACTTTCTGTTTTTGAGGGAAGAAAAACTAAATGGTACTTACCCAGTTGGCATTCTTATAATTTCTAAATGCATTTTTCCTTGGTAACGGGGTAATACTTTTTATACATATTCGAAATATGTATTGATAGATCGTGTGTTAAATAACTTGAAATCGTTAAGCAAAGAATTTCGAAAAATTATTCTTAGTTGTCATTTTTATTTCTTCAATTATATGGAATTATTTAAACCCAAATTAATGATATTAAAAAAAAAAGAATTGTTTTTAGACCGCGAAATATAAGCTTCGAAAAGCCATTCTCTTTAACTACATAACTGTCCAGTAGTTATTTTTATCAGCACTTGTCCCTAATGCAATTCTGATTACAATGAATTAATTTCCCCACTCTAACGTTAAACAAGCCAAAAGCAGAAGCAGAACATACTGAACCACTTGTTTTATTCTGTGCTTCAGAGGCGTAAAGAGTCATCTAATTATTAAAAAAACCCCTGTAAATTGTCTCACTTTAGACAAATGCACCTGCGCACTTAAGAGTGCCCATTTACAATACATACACATACATATTCATGAACATACGCATCTTCATGCATAGTCTCATCACAAACTCGCTGTAATTCGGTGCAACGAACTCATCATTTCGAAGGAAAGTAGAAAACTGAAATATGGCTGAAGTTTTTCTTTATCTTCGGCGCTGCGTGCTAACTGATAATTTCATGCCCCCGTTCGGATACTATTATAAAAAAAGCAGCGTCAATTTAAACTACGTGCATCTCTTAGGCGAATAATCAGCTTAGTGAGGCTTGCAACGGATGTTTCTATACTTAAGATATGTGTGTGTGTTTGTCTGTCATTAGGCACATACCGGTAAGGTTGGATACAATACGACCCAACCTGATTGCATGTTTATTCCCTGCCCAACTATTTTTAAATTACGGTTTTGTCATGTCTAGGTTGCGTTTTTTGTCCAAAATTATTGACATATTTCGCGATCAGATAGAAAGTGAAAATTACAAAAATTCAATTAACTACAAGGTTAAAAAATACTTTACGCTATTTTGAACGCCCTAGAGATTCTTTAGGTAGAGGGGAGAGGAAATTAAAATAGTTTTAGATGGCAATACACCGATAAATCATGTTTAGTGGCGTTTAGAAATAAGAAAAAATATTCAGAACAAAACTTATTTGACCAAAAAATACGAAATTAAAAAAAATATCTGAAATTTCAACTAAAATAGGTAACTTTCAAACATAAAATCGAATAGCTAAATTTTTCGTTAAAATAATTAATATTTTAAACAAAAACAAAATTAGTGAACACATTAGATTTAGGTAAGTTTTCAAGCAAAAAACTGAACTCTAAATTAAAATAGTGAATCTTCAATACAAATTACTTCTAACCAAATAGGTGAGTTTTCAACCGAAAGAAATATTTTTTGTCCACCAAAAAAGACGATTTTTCAACAAAATACATGAATTTTAACTAAAAAAGTTAAACTTTCAAACAAAAATGAAATATCTACATTTTCATTCAACAAAATTAATTTTTTACTAACATGATGATTCTTCAACCAAAAAGATTAATTTTCTATCAAGAAAGTCGAATTTTCGACTGAAAATGAGATGAATTTTATATTTTAAACCAAAGGTGAAATAGTACATTGGTTAAAATTCTAACCAAAAATATGAACTTTTTGTCAAAAAAGACAAATCTCTAACAAAATGTATGAATTTTTAACCAGAAAGATAAATTTTCTACCCAAAAAATAATATTTTGAACTGAATAGTTGAATTTTCAACTCAAAAAAGATTAATTATCAACCAAAAATAGAAAATGTTACTTTTTTGTTATGCAAATTATTTTCAAACATTAAACAAAGAATTTTCAACAAAATATCTACTAAATACATATATGAGTTTTCAACAAAATAGTTTAAATTTAAAAATGTAAATTTTACATCAAACATATAATAGTTACACATTCAGTTAAAAAAAAAATCTTTTCAAACAAAAAAAGACGAATTTTCAACAAAATAAATCAATTTTCAACGAAAGAAATACATCTTTAATAAAAATGATGTACCTTTCACCCAAGAAAATGGATTTTCAACTACGGACCTTAATCTTTCACTAAAAAAATTAACCTAGGATAAAATACATTATTTTTTAACCAAATAATTAAAATTTCAACTATAAAAGATCACTTTTCAACCAATCGTCGAATAATTAAACTAAAATTTAAAAAATTACTTTTCAATCAAACGAAGAACGAGTTTTCAACAAAATATTGTAACCAAGAAGACTAGTTTTCAACCAAAAACACTAAATTTAACAAAATACAAGAATGATAAAAAAGATTTATTTTATTATACATACGTGTACAAAGCAACGAATTTTTTCGGGACATCCTTGAAAATTTTCAATTTAAAAAATTGTTTTTTAATCTAAAAAACGAAATTTTAACAAAACAGTTAAATTTTTATAAAAAAATTAATTTTGTTCTAACACAGACGTATTTTAATGGAAATACCTGAATTTTCAACCACAAAACTAACTTTTAAACACCAAATGGATTTGTTTTTTTTCTCAATATTTCATTTTCATATATTTCATAAAGTTTTCATATATTTATATATTATGTTATCTTCTTCCTCATTTTATTCCTAAAAATTGTACATTTTTTGTAAAATTTGGTTTAAAAATGGCTCGCTTTTCATCACTTCTGCTTCCGGTTTAATCGTAGCCAATCAAAACAGTGGAAAGTTGTGGTAAAACTCTACCTAGAGTATCTCTAGAACGCCCCATCTACAAATTGCGATAAGGATTTGGAAGGGCCTTGTTTATTTTTCCCTATTTCTGATAGGGAGCTGATAGGGAAGAATAGAGAGGTCCAGACTAGTTCTGTAACACTGCTTTAGTCAGACTCTATTTAGACCTTCTAATTAGGCCCTAACGGGAATACCCTTCCACCACCCGCGTAGACCTATTTTCCGGTACGTTTAACATTCATCTGTGATATAAATATATTTAAAAAACGATTTTTTAACGTAAAAGTGAATAGGAATATTTAAACACATATCAAATTTGGATACATAATTCCAGGCGTTATATTAAAGTATAATTTAGTACATGAAAACTTCTGTAAATAGCACTCCATATGTATACAGCGCTATCTACAAAAAATTCATCTCGGTTATGTTGGCTAAGGCCCAACCAGTTCCTAACTAGAATTTTTCGGTCATTTATCCTATTCAGGACCAACTTATGTCTGGCCATAATACAAGACTGGGGCCTAAATAGAACAAAATTCGCTCAAAATAGTTTAAATAGTGAGATTTTTCACGAAAATGGAAATAAAGGACTTAAAAAAATGATATATCATTTTCGACAAAATAGCTTAATGCACAAGCGAAACGATTATTTTTCTACAAAAGGAGATGAATTTGCAACGAAATAGTTTAATATTCAAACAAAAGAAATTTACTTGTAACTAATAGTTGAATTTTTAACAAAATAATTAAATTTTTTAACTCGATAGTTGAGTCTTTAATCACATTGTAAAGAAAGATTAATTTTCCATCTAAAATACGCATTTTCATAAGAGAAATTGAGTTTTCAAACAAAAAGATGAATTTTTAGCGAAATGTTTGAATATTCAGCACAATAATTAAATTTTAAACAAAATAATTAAATTTGCAGTCACATAGTGGGATTTTCGACGTAAAAATATGAATTTTCAACGAAATAGTTGAATTTTCAAAAACATAAAAAATTAATTATATTAACTAAAAAGTTGCATTTAGAACCAAATAGTTGAGCTTTTAAACAAACGGGCCGAATTTCTAACAAAATAGTTGAATTTTAAATCTATAAAGATGAATTCTCAAGCAAATCGTCGAATTTAAAAAAAGGGTAAACTTCTTCAAAAAAGGACGAATGTTCTATCTAGAACGACAAATGTTTAACAAAAATGTTATTTTTTAAACTAAATAATTAAAGTTTTAAACAAATATTTGAATTTTCAACCGATAAAAAAGAGTTATCAAATAAGTTGTTGAATTTTTAAACAAAAAATCTTAAACATCTATAAAGAGAGGAAATTTCTATCTAAAACGACAATTGTTCTACAAACCGGTTATTTAAAAAAATTCAATTATCCATAAAATAGTTGAATTTGGAAAAATAAATAAATTTCCAACAAGATAGTTAAGTTTTTAATCAGCAAATATCCTTTAACAAAGAAAGAAGTCTCAACTATATCGTTGATTTTTAATAATTCCTATAAAATAGTTCGTTTTCAACCTTAAAAAATGGGTCTTAAATTAATTAAATAATAATATAATAATAATAATTAAAGTAATTATAGTAAATAATTTTACGTAAAGAAGATTAATTTTTAACCAAAAAATACTAATTTACAACAAAATACTTACATTTTCATCCAAATTGTTGAATTATTAACTAAAAATGATCAATTTTAAGTTGAACCAATGTATAAAAAAGGAGATTTTTGGAGAAATAATAAATTCTCAAGAAAGACAGATTTCTAAACTAAGGAAGAATTATCAAGCTAGTTGTTCAATTTTAAACCAAAAAAAAAAATTCAATTAAATATATAAACTTTTAATCGAATTGTTGAATGTTTAATCAAGAACTATTTTTTAAAATTTATTTTTAACAAAGAAGTTCACCTTTCAAAATAAAGTAGCACTTTCTACCAAAAAAGATTAATTCCTAACGAAAAATATAGTTACCTGATATTAGCACCAAAAAAGATTTGAATTAAAAATAGTAACAGATAACAGTTTAATTTTTATTTAAAGAAG
>NC_046662.1:58055111-58097815 GCF_010883055.1 Belonocnema kinseyi | reverse complement strand
AATAAGTGCAACTTCCAATCAACTAGTTAAATTTTCAACCGAAAAATATGAATATTCAGTGGGAAATGTAATAGTTTAATTTTTAAATAAAAATGATTAAAGTCCACCATATCTAGCCTTTAAACCAAATAGATAAATAAACTTAAACTTGTTTTTAATTGTAATAGTGTTATTCTAGAAATGAAAATTTTTAAACGGTAAAAAGTTGAATTTTTGACATGGAACCTCCAAAGCGATCTCTAAATATATATTTTAATTTAGCAAAAGTAGGTAACCATTTTCTCACCAAAAGATAGAAATTTCCGTTCCAAGGCTTTAGAGAATCTAAAAAAAAAAAAATTCATGAGGAAGTTGAATGAACAGTGTCAATTTTACGCCTATTTGGTTTACAATATTGAGTCTTCGTCAAAGCCTTGCGCAAAGAGCCTGTTCGAGTGCATCCTCGAGAGGCCTGTCGTTTCCATACAAATTTGAGTTACTCCATTTCAGGGATACGGTCGAGGTCGCTGCTGAAAGTTTCACGGTTCGCAGAAAGTGCGACGACCAGAAGTAGAAATGCGAGAAGGAAGAGGAACAATTTTCCCATAGATGTTGCCAGATAAGTGAAATTGGTTAGACCTCAGGGTATCGTAATACCCTATGTATATACCCATTACCCGCTTCGACTTTTCAGCCTATCTTCTCATGTGTATACTTTCTCCTTTGAAAAATCCGACAGTCTTGTATAAATACTTCTGTGCCTCCACAAAATTTTCTTTTAAATATTATTATTATTGTCTTGTTAGGCTGGTCCATTTATGTCCCGTAGCATCGAAGTTAATAACCTATCGTACTTTTATTTTCAAACTCCGGTGAAACAGGGGTCTACACAGGGGTCACCCTCACTCCTAAAGTATCGTTTAAGTCCTTTAACATGAGTGGCATGTACCGCCAGAAAACTCCACATCAGTGGGTATGGGCTTCTGAAAAATTTTCTTTGAATAAGGTTGGTCTAATCACTTTTCAAATTTAATCGAAAGCAGTGATAACCCGCGGCTAAATGTGACTTCATTAGAATTTACAAGCATTTGCTTGGATGATTGGTCAGGGTAGAGGAAAGCTGCAGAAAACCGCCTCCTCAGTGCGGTTCGTTATTTGACAATCGACTTTGAAGGCAGACTTTTGAGAGTCACCCATCCGAGTGTTATCCACGGTTGAAATTATTAAAAGTTCAATTATATTGTGAAACATTATTCTACTTTGAAGAAAATTTATCTATGTTCTTGAAAATTCGTTTGTTTTTGCTAAAACTTAATTTTTTTAACTAAAAATTTAACAATTCACTCCTCATTTAATAATTTATCTATTCTAGTAGAAGAATCAACTAATTATTTGGAAATGGATGTATGTTGTGGAAAATTAAAATTAAATTGAATTAAAAACAATGAAATAATACATAGACAAATTTGTTTCTTTTTTGGTCAGAAATTAATTTTGTATCTGAAAACTTAAGTATTCACTTTCAACTTGATAATTAATTGTTTTTAGTGAAAAAATTTAACTAATTGGTCGAAAATGTATGTATTTTATTGAAAATTCGTGTTTTTTAATAGAAAATTAATCTTCTAGGTTACAGTTCATATTTTTAGTTAAAACTTGAACTATTTTGTTTGAAATTGAACCATTTCCTTGACAATTTTTTTTATTGGAAATTAGTTTTTTTGACCGAAAATTTAACTAAATTGTTTTTTATTGTAAATCTTATTTAGTTCAAGATTTAACTGTTTAGTTGAAAACTACTGTTATTTTCTGAAAAATTGTTATTTTTGTATAGAAAATTAATCTTCTTGGTTGAAAAAGTCAGCTATTTAGTGAAAAATTATTCTACTTTTCATCAAATTCAACAATTATATTCAAAGGTAATATAATATAAGGTAATAAAATAAATAAAATTTCCAATATATCAATTGATTTTTCATTTCATTATTATTATTATTAAAATACTTTGTTTAAAATGTACTTTTTGTTTTAAGATGCATAATTTTAGTTGAAAATTTAGCTCTTTGTTGGATACTATTTTGTTAAAAATTTTGTGTGGTTGTAAAACACTAATTTGTTAGTTTAAAATATAATTATTCCTTTTTTGGGTAAGATTGTATCGTTTTTAGTTAAATATTGAACTATTTAGTTTAAAAATTTTTTATTAAAAATGAAACTGCTTCGATAAAAATATAACAATTTGGTGAAAGTATATTAAATCTGTTGTGGGAAATTATTAGTTTTTTTAAATCATCGTTTTTTAGTTGAAAATTAATCTCCTAGGTTAAAAATGATTTTTTTGTTAAAAATTTTACTTTTGGTTTGAAACCTAATCTACTTTGTTAGAAATTAAATAATATTTCTTAAAAGTATTCTTTTTGGTTGAAGTCAACTGTTGTTTTTAAATTCGTCTTTTTGTATGAGAATTCAACAATTTTGTTGAAAATTATGATCTTTTTGGTTAAATTCAACTGTTTTGAGTTAAAAGTTTATATCCTTAGTTGAAAATATAACTATTTTTTTTTGAAAAATTGTTGTTTTTGGTTCGAAGCTTATTTTTCTAACTGAAAACTTAACCATTTCTGTCAAATATTCGTCATAGCAGGTACAAAGAGGAACCCCAAAATAAACCGAAAATCCGCCCCTTTTTTGCTTCCAGCGTAGCTTTCAAGGGAAAAAACATAAATTGTCGCAACAAAGCTGCGTCATAAGCCAGAACATTTATAAAATATTAAAATTTTTTTTTCTTCAGACATGAACGTGACTGCATTTATAGAAAAAAATATTTTATCGTCGTTCTTGGTCATGAAGTAATTTCCATCCCCTGAGAGGGGTATTTTTTCGGTTTTCAGATTTCAAATGTTGCTAAGTAAGTAGAATTAACTTAGTTATTATAGACGTGCATTATTTGATTATATCTATGAACAAAAAAAAGAATTCAAAAATATTTTATACACATTCTTATTTATGACGTATTTTCCAGTCCCTTATAGGGGTAGTTTTTCGATTTTCAAGAGTCGGAGAGACACTGAGTAAGAATAATTCAGGTACATATTATACTATTATGATGAAAAACTATTAGGTGTAGCCCCACCCCGTGATAGGGGTAGTTTTTGGTTCTTGGATAAACTAATGACAACCCGGTTACAGCATGTATTGACGATTATTTTGAGCTTTGTTGCGTTAATTTATGTTCTTTCCTTCAAAAACTACGTTGGAGGCAAAAAAGGGGCGGATTTTGGAGTCCCTCTTTCTTACTTTTATAATAATTTAACTATTTGTTTAAAATTGATTGTTCTTTCGTAAAAAATGAATTTCTTAACATTAAATTCTTCTATCAAGTTTTTCGTGGAAAATTATTTCTTTTGAGTTGAAAATTCAACTAAATTGTTAAAAGTTAATACAGTTTGCAGAAAATTGAAACATTTTATAAAAAGTAATACTTTTTGCTTTCACTATAATTTTATGCAATCCAGAGTAATCCTATGCTATCCAGAGTAAACTTAGGAAATCCGGAATAATTTTTTGTGTAGAGTTAATCCAGGGAAATACGATATAATCCTCAGTAATCTACCTCCGTAGCATAATAAAAAATATCTGCAATGCAAGAAATCAACCAAGTAAAAGTAAAGTTGGCAAAGTGATTTGGAAAAAAATGCATAGTAAAATATATTAAGAATTTTTTTCCTGAAGTACTCTACAGAAATGTTTGCAATGAATTTAAAAAAGTAATTTTAGACATTTCAAAACTTGGTGGGATTGAAGGTAAATTGTGTGAGCAACATTTTTTTTCATTCCTGCGTGTAGGGGTTAATTTCCAAAGCGTAAGTTAACGCTAAAATAAATAATGTTGTAGTTTTCAAATTCTGGCATTGGTATGGTACCTCCCATATATTGGAATTTTATAATGCAAGTTTATAATACAAGGAACTCGTGGAATTGATAGAATCCACGAAATTCGAGGAATTCAGGGTATGTACGGAATATAAGGAATTCACGATATTCAAAAAATTTACGGAATTCAAAGAATTTACGGGATTCAAAGAATTTACGGAATTCAAGAAATTCGAAAAAATCAGTAAATTCAATGAATTCATGCAATTTACGGAATTCGCAGAATTCAAGAAGTCCAAGAAAATCATGCAATTTTTGGAATTCACGAAATCCAAAGAATTGATGGAAGTAACGGAATTCAAGGAATTTACGGAATTCAAAGTATTCACGGAACTCAATCAATTCTTGAAATTCAAGTAATTCACGGAATTCATGGAATTCACGGAAATGATGGAATTCACGGGATTCATAGAATACAAGTAATTAATGGAATTCATGGAACTTACGAAATTCAAGGGATTTGCATAATTCATAATACTCCCGGAATACACGGATTTCGAGGAGTTCACGGTATACAAGGAATTCACAAGATTCAAAGAATTCATGGAATTTAAGGAATTTACAGAATTCAAGAATTTGACAGAATCAAATTATGCACAGAATTAATTGAGTTTACGGAATTCAACGAATTCAATGAATTCACGGAACCTGCGGAACTTACGAAATTAAAAAAAACTCAGGGATTTCCCGAAATTTAGAGAATTCACGGAATTTACGGAATTCATGAAATTTCAGAAAATCAGGGAATTCACGAAATTTATGGAATTCACGAGAATTAAGGCATTCGTGAAATTCAAGGAATGTACGGAATTCAAAGAATTCACGGAAATCAAGGAATACATGAATTTCAAGGAATTTACGGAATCCAAAGGATTCACGCAACTCAAGGAATTCATAAAATTCGAGAAATTCGCGGAACTTATAGAATTCAGGGAATTCACAGGATACATGGTATTCATGAAAATCACGAAATTCGTGGAATGTATGGAATTCATGGACTTCCACACATTCCATGAATTCCGATAATTCCGATAATTCTATAAATTGGACGTTTTCCACGAATTCCATAAATTCCACAATTTTCGTGAATTTCATGATTACCATTAATTCGATGAATTTCGCGAATTCCATAATTTCAGTGAATTTCTTGAATTCCACTAATTCCGTTAGTTCCGTGAATTTCATAAATTTTGTGAATTTCTAAAATTCCGTGAATTGAAAAAATTTCATGAATTTCGCGAATTCCATAAATTTCGCGAATTCACTTATTTTCATGAATTCCGCGAATTCATTTATTTCCATGAACTTTGCGAATTCCGTGATTTTCATGAATTCCTTGAATGACATAAATTCCGTTACTTTAATCAATTTTGTGAGTTTCTTGAATTGCACGAATTTTGTACATTTCGTCAATTTCGTGGACGCCATAAATTTCGCGAATTCACTCAATTCCATGAATTTTGCGAATTCAGCCGTTTTCATGAATTCTTTGAATTACAGGAGTTCTTAAAATTCTAAAAATACCATAGATTCCATGTATTTCGTGAATTCCATCATTTCCGTGAATTCCCTGAATGCCATGAATTCGGAGAATTCCGTGAATTCCTTTGATTCTGTTAATTCCGTGATTTTCTCGTTCACGATTTTCGTATTAAAAAGGCTCTAATATACATATGGATTGGAATGTTGGACAGTGACTTCACGATTTACAACACTTCCAATACATGTATTGCAATTTCGTCATTCCTATATCATGTTTGCAATTTTATCTTGCGCTTGTATTGTAGAAGTCTTGTAGAAGTGTCGTAGACTTCCAAATATTTTGAACAGTCTAGAGATCGATAATTATATCGATTTCTTTACTTTCATATTAAAAAGCATGTAGAAAGAACACGACTTTTGGTTAATAGAATTGTGAATTTGGGTTCATATTTTATTTTTTGAATTTGGATCATTTTGAAAAAATTGAGCTGCAGCACTGTTGTTACCTCAGAGCTTAATGTGAGATTGATGGTAATCTTGAAAAGTTTTAAAATGTCAACCAAATATTAAGAAATTGTTTTGATGCATTTAATACAATTGTATCCACTGAATATACCTGATTATTGAAAGGGATGTGAAATTCGTATTTTTGACGGTAAGGACGTGCAAAGGAGAGGTGTCAATAATGCTGTTTTTTAGACCCGAACCGATCTGCTACAATATGACCAATAACTCTGTCAAACAGTTTTTTTAAAGACTAACTAACTCTCAAAATAATCGTCCTTTTAGATTAAAGATTTACATGGGAATTCAGGTACTTTTCTAGAGTCCTTTGTATTTCCACCTGTTCTAAATGAACCCGGACCAATACAATTTTCCAAATAAAAAGTATACTTCAGAACCCTTGATCTAGGCCCGGGGCCTGACCTTGAAGCAGAATCTACTTTTATTGAGAAGCAAGAAGTAATGCGGATTTGTTAAGTTTTTCAGCTGAATGATCATTTGAAATTAGCCCGATTAAGGGACAGAGCTTAAATAACGTAACAGCTCAGGGGGGGGGGGAGACAATTTGTTACATTTTGTTACATTAGGGGGGAGAGGGTTCTTCACTCTTGTACGTATTTTTTGCAAATACGCTAAAACTTTCTCTTGAAGACTATCTTTTTAGATATTAATTTTATTATTTGTTTGCAGATTTGACAATTTTCTTGAAAACATCTTTTTTAAGTTGAAAAATTAATTAATTAATTATAAAAGAAATGTTTAATTTTTGTGTTGACAAGTCAATTGAAATCATTTTAGATGAAAATTCAACTCTTTTTTCGAAAATATTTGTCTTATTGATTGAAAAATTCACCTGTTTAAGTAGAATTTTTATTTTAATTTTGTAAAAAATGTAATACTTTTTGATTAAAATTTCGAATATTTAGCAACAAATCAACTTATTGTTTATAATTCTTATTTTAGTGTTAAAAAGTGTATTTTTCATTTTAATATTCACCTGCTTTAGCAGAAATTACATCTTTCTTGGATAAAAATGCAATTATTTCTTTAAAATGCATCTATTTGTCAGAGAATTCAACAATTTTGTTAAAAACTTATGCCTTTTGATTAAAAATTCATCTACTTGATTGAAAATTCAACTATAGATACGGTTGAATCACTTTGTTAAGAAATCATTTTTTTAAACTGAAAATGTAACTTTTATATATTTTTATTATTCATTTTTATTTGTTGAAAATTCGTCTTTTTTGTTTTAAAATTCTTTTTTTTTTGTAAAATTTTCATATTTTTTTATTGAAATATAAAGTATGACACTTTTTGTTGAGAATTTATCCTTTTATGTGGAAAGTTCAACTATTATATTCAGTATTTTTTTTCTTTGAAAATTCAACCATTTTGTTAAAAAGCGATTTTTATAGTAGGAAAGACATTTTTTGGTTGAAAATAAACTCATAAATTTGAAAATTTTATATCTGAAACAGAAATACTGTTCTATTTCGTTTGTGAAAGATTCTATGTTAAAATTATAACAACATTAAAATTCTGGTATTTGAATATTAATGATCAAGGAAAATGAAAAATTAGCCAAGGAAAAAATTAGGGAATTTAAAAATTGAAGTTCTCGGCTACCCTACCTAATTTTACTTGCTATAACTAGCAAAACATTTCTGGAAACTGAAAATTAAGTTAGTAAGGGGTGGGGGTAAAAATATCTTGTTACGTTTTGTTACAAAATAGGGGGGGGGGGGGTCCTATAGAGGGCCTATAATCTGTTAGGAAATTTAAGTACGACCCCTAACATGAAAATCCTGCGCAAGATATGCGGCCAAACACTGATGGACAAAGTGAGTGATGAGATAAATCTCAAAGAATGTGGTATAGAGGAGACACTAGTTAACTAATAAGAAAGAAATTCTTTAATAAGGTTTGGGCATGTTCAGAACATGCAAGACGAGCGACTAACGAAATAAGTGTATAAAGGCAAAGTAAATGGCAGTGTGCCCAGAGCAGACCGCGGAAAGAATGGTTAGAATATGTAAATGAGATCATAATTCGATGTGACATAAGAAGCCATAGAAACAGAAGTGCTTGCATAAAAAATGCTTGGACGTGAAGGAAGCTAGAGAGGCATGCTAGGACAGAAAAGTGTGGCGGCAAATATTTTATAAAAAGAATGTCACGGGGGTGAATGACACTTGAAACAAAAGACCTTAGATAATAATGGGCCATAGTGGGGAGCTTCACATGACGACTTTGTGAGGCTCTTCATTTAGGGTGATTGCTAGAAAGATTTATCCTCAAACTAGGTCGGAGCAGTGTTAAGAAACGAACGAGCTATTTAAATAGATAAGATGGGAATTTAAGATCAATCTGAAAATCTATACCACCTCTCCCATATTACTCCCTTCCTCGCCGAATGAGTCACGCTTACCCCGAAAGGGAAATAGCTTAATGGTATAATAATGATGTCAGTATGGTGGATTATTTATCTTTAACCACGGTGCATCAAGGGAAGGTAATCTACAATACACCCCGCTGACTCTACTATTTACAAAATATTTACAAATCTATATGTAAAATATATATAAATACACAAAATATATTCAGACAGAATGCAAACTACGAACAAAACTATATACAGTAAAACTCTGAGACTGTGCCGGTTTTTGTGGCTAGAGGAGGTGGGAAACTAACAATAGAGTACCGTTTCAGATGAAAACGCTTTTGTTTGTTCACACCTGAGTGACCACCACACACTCCCCGCAGCTCCTATATCAGGGAACCCTATCTCAGAGTTTTAGTGTATAAAGAAACTATGAGCGGCATCATTGAAAATAAAATCAAGAATCCAATGAACAAATTAGGACAACCATCATAAAATGTTCCTATTGAAATTTGAAAAAAGATCAACATTTTTCTAAAAGAGAAAAGAAAAAAATTTTGTTTGTTTGTTGACAAAAATAAAGAGGAGGAAAGAAATATGAGAAGGCAACCAAACAAATCGCCTTCCTTCTCTGTTTGGTTCCTTTCGTCTTTTTTATTTTTATTATTATCAAATTACAATGGGTTTTCATTTTGACCTTTATTCGATTCTCGAGTGTCAGGAAGAGAGCAGCGTGGTTTCGTTGCTGTTGATAATTTTTGACAAATGTTTTTTTAATGTAATTTTATAACGATAAAATTTAAAAAAAAAATATGAAAGAAATAAAAATGTGAATGAAAAGTATTTGCTTGGGTGCCTTCTCATTTTTCTTTTCTCTTTTTTATTTTAGTAAAAAAATAAATAAATGTTTTTCTTTTTTTTCTAGAAAAAATAGTATTTCATTCGAGCGATATTAACGAGAAACATATTAAATAAGAAAAAGTCTCGTTCAATTGTCAAAATTATTGTCTCGGTTCGTAGCCTTTCCAATGAAGTATACGTTCAACCGAGGGATGCCTATTACTTGATTATACACTCCTGGCGAGATACATTATTTCTAGTGTTCTCTTCTGAATTTAAATTTTCATCCATTTTGTATTTTTTTGCCAATATTTGACATCCAAAACGTCAAAATTCAAAATAAGTAGATGTCGAGACGATCTGACACGACCAAAACAAAAGATTCACCGAGTAGGAAATATCGAAAAACCTTTTGGGAGCCGAGTGAAGTCGAGCGAAGTAACCGATTTCCTCGGCTCGAATGCACCATTAAGGAAAATGTTTATCTTTTTTAAAATTGTAATAGGAACATTTTATGATGGTTGTCCAAATTTCGTCGTTGAATTCTTGGTATTATTTTTCGGAATTCTGCATATTAAGTTGATTATTAGACGTTAAATAGGATTTTGAATAAGATTTTAATTGCATTTAAATTTCTCTAATTTTAACAAATTATGGACAAAATGAAATAGGACTTAATGAGAAAGGCCCTGGTCTACTTCACGGTGTAATAGGTGTGACAAGAAAGGTCCTATATTACTTTTGGTTAGCGAAATAATTTATAAAAAATAAAAATAGTTCTTAGAGCCGTTTTTTATTTTTGCCTTTTTTGATGTAAATTTGTTAAGTAATTTGAAACTTTATAGCAACGTACAAAAAAAACTTTTAACAAAAATTATGGAGCAATAAAGTTTAGAAATAATATGCTTAAAAAAATGAAAACTATAAACATGTGGAATATTATATTCTTATACAGCCTTTAATAAATTATTGGAAAAATTATCATTACTAGCTGGACCCAAAATAGGAAAATCTTAGTCCCAAATGAAGGATTTAGATAGGAATAAATAAGTTAGGCTAGAGCCTAACTTATAAACCGACTTAGTCCCAAATTGGCTTTATTTATTTCTGTAGTTTGAGCCACAATCAAATAAAAAATTGTTTTTAAACATAAAAACGAGTAAAAACATCTATGAAGGTAAAATTGTTTATTTAAAAGAAGCATTTCAAGTAGCTGAACATTTTATCAAGATTTTTGTTTCTGAACCGAATTATTCGTTCGGCAGCCTTATCTTTCGGTCTTTATCCCAATCTTTGGAATTAGTGAAGACCGTTCCAGGATGAGAAAAGACTTCATCCTCGGTGGACTTATATTTTTCACAAACAACGCCTGTAAAATGAAAAAAAATTTTAATTAAAGTTTAATTTACATAATAATGATATATTATCATTATTTTCTGTGATAATAATTTTCTTAGCGAGAATTCAAGAGCACATCTAAAAGTCCTTGAAACGTAATTTATTTGTTATTCTCTTCATAATTGTAAATTCCATCGCTAATTCTCTTGAAATGTAATTTTTGATGATATTGGTTATGGATTTTCGAAATTGATTTTCCTTGTCAAATAGTGGACTCAACGAATTTGTCTGCAAAAAAAATTATTAATGATAAAAATAATTTCTAATATATTTGTGTTTCTTTCTTTAGAGTTAATTAAATATCCTAGTGTGCAAAATAGAAGATAAAATAACCCTACAAACGTACAAAGCAATCGCTGCATTCTTGTTTAATTTTGAATTATTTCTTCAAAAGTTTAAAGATCTTCTACAAGAAGATATCAATGACTTAAGTAATGATTTGATAATTCAAGACGCCATCAATTAAAATGACAATTTCTAAGTCTAATCTAACTCATGAACATGATTTTTAAGTAATCTACATTTTATGGAATAAAATTTAAAAATGTTAAATCTTTAAGGAATTAGTTAACAGAAAGTTTCAGAAAGTGTAATTCATATATTTCATATGGATGTTTGACTTTATTGCGTCACAAACATAAATTACTTATGATTTATTTATGTACTTTCGTTTTTGCTCTGGAATCTTGAAGTGTTCGAAATTGCTCGATGCCTCCGAACGCGACGACTCCTTTTTCACTTTCGGCATTTTTGATAATTGAATTAGTAGTTTAATAATTAATACAGAAGAAACCACAAAAACACTCCCCATAATAACCTCAAACTAACCTACTTGTCATCTACTTGTGTTCAAGGGGTATAAGATGGTGCCCGAATGAAAACACACAGCCAAGTTTATGGCGCTGCAATCAAGAGATGTGAAACAGAGTTGGATTAAATTATATTTAAGATATTAACCCTGTTGTAGCCATAAAATAATTCTCCAAGTTGAGGCTAAACTTATAATTGGACGAACATTTGGCAATTTCCATACGGAAATAGACAGAATATTCGCTAGTGATCTGCCCGCAGAGCGGCTGTAAAATTACACTTTATTGTACTGCTCCGAGCGGCACGTAAAGTGACACTAAGGAGCTGGACCTCACCAGTAAGTTGCCTATCATAAACTACCATTTTGTACATTAAACATAACTTATTTCCAAAATAAATCCTTTTTTTATATTACTTAAGAAATTGACATTAAAGAAGCCAAAAATAAAAAAACGGCTCTAAGAATGATTTTAAACTTTCTTGGAAATTGTTTCTGAAGCATTTGAGAACGAAACCCAAAAATAAGATAAGACTTCTCTTTCCACCCACATTTAAAGTTCGTTTAGGCACAACCGTGCCTTCTGTATCGGACCATTCGGAGAGAGCATTTGCCGCATCTTCAATACACGAGTCATAAGTTTGACACGGTTTTGAAGATAAATCGTTATGACGATAGTATCCTAAGTACTAAAGGACTGCATCAATGTAAGCACAACATGCGACTCTTTGCGCACCTGTCTAACACTAACAGTACCAGGATCTTATAGGATTCGTTTTGTCTTGATACTCTATTCACAGATTGTAAATCTTGGAAGGGGTATATCGCGATTGAATCTGAACACGTATTAAATTTTGACATTGACTATTAACAGATTAATCGTACATACCACCTTCGTTTATGTGTTCCTCTCTATACGATCGGGCTTGCTTCAATTGGTAAGTGCCGAGTCTAAGCTGCATTAGCTTATCCAGAGTTAGTCTAGAGAAATCAGAGTAAGCGTTAGTATCCATGGATTGCCATATCACCTGCTTCTTTAGCCAACTGTTCTTGTAAAAGATTTGGTTTTTTCACCAAGCGGAGCGTCAACGGCCTCTACACATCGCATTTTTTTAATTAGCCGAGATTCATTAGCCTCGAGACACGTATGCTGTCAGCTTTATGAGTAAATGGATAATCATTGTAATGAAACCAAGGTCTTCCAAAAGTTTTAACCCGATCCAGTTATCGTGGGTCGTTTCAGACCAAAGGCATTTTTCTTTTGTCTCATTACTCAGAATACGTGTACCCTGGAAACACCTATCCTCATTCTAAAAAAACTTTAGGACTAGAGGAAACCTTATGCTGAATCGGGTTTCCCCATTGACAGCCTGGTCTTCGTAGTGAGCACGTCAAGTTCGCGTTGGATCTGAAACAACCCATGATAACTTTAACTTCGGTACAACTTCGTTTTGAGCGTCAAGGTAATTTTTTTAATTTTATAAAGTTTTTGAGTATTTTCTAAAGACTTTTTTTAGTCATATATTAATTATTTATGTCTTATAGCATGGCGCAGCGTACATACACTGAAGTCTCGAGAATTCTTCTTTCGCATACGGAACGAGTCAACTGACACCACAAACTTAAGCATTTCCATTTTCCCCTATCGACTTCGTTATTTTTTGTTTTTGTAAAAATGCGCTTTTTGAACGATACAATGTTATTTAAAAAATTTAAATATCTCAATTTGTTCATAAGTTTTAAATATTTTAGTAAATGTCTGCTTTTTCGGGAGTTGGGTGTGTTTATCACTACAAGAAAAATATTTGTTGAAATTTGTTTGCAATCTTTCTGATGCGATCTTAAAGGAGAAGTGTTCAAGAGTGTACAGAGATTTTAACCAGATTTTTTATTTATAATTGAGCGTTTTAATGTGCCTTGGGTCTGATCCGACCCACTATAACCTGAAAAGGTGCTAAAAAAGCGGTAACCTGATTGGTTTTAACAATCTCGAAAACCTTGATCGAAAAAAGAAACATTATCAGAAGGTAGCCACGATCGTGAAGCGAAAGCTTCTGTATTCATGAAGCTACTCAAAATGTTTCAATAATTATTTTTATCGTCCGCGAAGTGTGGTCCGCAAACCTCTGCAATGCAACCGGTGGTACTTATAATTATCATAACTTTTACCAGCGGTTTTTTCTCATGGATGGAGAAAGATCGCCTTTGAAATCGGTAATTGGAACTTTTTTCTACGTAAACACAGGTATCGTCTGCCTCAAGAATGCACTCTAGGGTGGTCTAAGCATGCAGGGCAAGTTTTTTTCATGCCAGAGGGCAACAATCCCCCCTCCCTTGATTTTATTCTAAATTTGAAAGAAGAAATTCCATATTTGATTTTAAATTTTCATTTCAACAGATGCCGGTTTTCACTTGAAGTTTCCCATGTAAAATGACCTCTCTGAAGCTGGCGACGTTTAAAAAAAACGAATTTACAAACAAAAAATTTTGCGCGAGACCTACAATTTGAAAGTTTTGAATGGATTTATTTAATTTCCGAAGATACCCGCAAAATTTTCACCCCCTAGCACCTCCATAATACACCCCAATTCAACCCTAAAGGATCGAAAAACTACAAAAAATTACATAACTTCAAGACCTTAAATGTTAGAGTTGATTATAAGATTATTTAGGGCAAAAATTAAATCGAGAAAGTACCGCAACCCTATCTCTTCCAAAACATACCCTAGTGCAATCCCTAAAAATAAAAAAAAAATCATAGTAAATGATCTATCTTTCTCACCTAAAATGTTATGCTTCAGAATGGTATCATTTGGTGGCAAAAATAACAAATAAAGTTTCATTCCTCCTATTTTAATCATTTTTAGATAGGTCGAGTAGATTTTCTTTCAATCGTAAAAAATAAGATAAAAAATTTTAATTTAAGTTTAAATGATTTCTTTCCGTACATTTAGTTTTTTCCTCAAAATTATTACTATTGGTCTATTGGAATATTTATTAACATTGATTTATTAATTTTAAATATTTTATTTCTATTTTTTTAAATTAAAAATGAGGAATGTTTCTTTAGTGTAATATTCGTCAAAATAGTTTGATTAATTTTTAAATTTTTAAACAAATTTCTTTTGTAAAAATAATTTTTTTTAAGTAATACTGTTGTTTTAGTGAAATATTCAACAACATTGGTTAATTTTGTTAATTTATGTAAACAAATTCCATTTGTCTAAATAATTGATTAAAATTTATTAAAATGTGTTAGAAAATTGTAGAAATTTTGTGGAAAAATGATTGTTTAAACAAATAAAAGGTTTTCAAAAGTAAATAATAATTGATTGTTCATACAATTTAAAAATATTTTAAAATACATTTATATTATTCACGATAATAAACTATCAGTCACACGACTTTTTAGAAAAAAAAACCTTTTTATACAAATGGAATTTGTTGACATAACCATTATTCATCATTTTTCCACTGCACCAGCAGTAAAAATTTTCTTAAAAAAATGATAAAAAAATAAATAAATAATTAAACAAATTGAAATTCCTTAAGCATTACAAATTAATGAACCAATGTTTATAAATATTCTGCTAGACGAATAGTATGAATTTTTAGAGGAAAAACAAATGTTTAAAGAAAAAAAGTGTTTGAACAAATTCCATTTGTTTAAATAATTGAAAATTAATTAACCAATGTTGATTAATATTCCACTAGACCAATTTAAATAAATTGAAGTGAAAAAAAGTAGAGTACAGTGCTCAAAATGTGAATTTCGTGAAGAATTGACATTTTTGGTTTTAAGGGTAGTTTACAACTTTTATACTCTCCCGTCACATTTTACTAAATTAAAAGATTTCCAAAGAGTTTGATTTAAAATTCCCTTAAAATTGGTCATTTTCCAATTGAAAATTGTACAATTTTACACACAATGGTATGTAAAATTTTAAAATTGAAAAAGTACTGTCTAGTATTACGGAATTTTCTCTTTATTTAACCAATTTTTAGCTTGTTCGGTTTACGAAAGTTTCTGTAATAATAGCATCAGCTCTATATTTCAAAATATCCAATTTAAATCATCACTAATAATTGTTTTGAAATGAAAAGAACCCTATAATTAACTTGATTTTATATTTTGTGTTTTAGGAATCGCGAAGCATCCTCTCATTCAGGACCTAGAGATTTATTGGTGAGATTTTATTTACAAATTTGATTATTTATATGTACGATATATGCATAAACATTCCAAGTTTTTGTTGATCCACAATTTTCGTATGATATATGCACGTAATATTTATTATTAATTATAATAAATTACGTAATAACATATTACGTGACACTCTAAGGAGGAGGGGGGGTGGGGTCTGTACAAATTTTACGAAGTGTGTAAAAAAATTGATCCAAATAACAAGTCGAATCTTCCAAATAAAATTGACTCGAATTTCGAAGATTCGATTCGACTTTTGGATCGAATGTTTACTAAAAAATAAATGAATAATTTTCATTTAAAAAATTATAATAATCAAGAGAAATCAAACCGTTTTTATTCAAAGTTAGATTTTTTATTTTCGAAAAATCCAATGGTCCAAGCTTGTCTGAAATTATATTGAAAGTTCAAATAAACGACTGCTTACCTCTATTAAATACTAATATTATAAAAAAATTAGAAGCTGTATTTTGAACCAAATAGATGAAATTTCAACACGAAAATTTGAACTTTTGACAAAAAAGTTAATTTCTAGATAAAAAGGATGAATTTTTAACCAAAAAAGATGACTTTTCTACCATAACAGATGAATTTATAATTCAGTACAAATAATTTTTTAAAATATATTTCAACTTTCAATAGGATATTTGAAATTTCTACCAAATAGCTCAGTTTTTCACATACAAAGTTGAAATTTAAACCAAGAAGGTTAAACTTCTACTACAACACGAATTTCTCAAAAGAAAACAAAGTTTTCAAGCGAATAGTTGAATTTTCAACTAAAAAAGATAAGTTTTCAACCGAAAATGAATTAAATAATTTTTTAATTGAAAAAACAAACTAATTTTCAGCGTAAGAAACGACTTATCAGTTAGTTGAATTCAACTAAAATTTTTTTTTAACAAAATAGTTTAATCTTTAACTAAAATAAAGAATTTTTAAGAAACAAGAATGATTTTGTACAGAATTGTTGAATTTGTAACATAATAAATGAAAAAAAATTCAACCAAATATGGCATAGCGACATTTTCAGATAAAATAATTAATTTAAACAACCGTTTTTCGCCCAAATAGTTCAATTTTAAACTAAGATGAGGAATCTTCAACCAAAACAAAATAAATTTCGTACAAATTAGTTAAAGTTTAAATCAAGTAGGTTTCACTTTATAAAAAGAGTTCTCAACAAGGCAAGCAATTGTTAATATTTTAACTAAAAGAATTTTTTGACTTTCATTCAAAAACAGATATATACAATTTAAAAAGAGGAATTTTTAACAGAATACCAAAACAACATTATTTTCTACTGATTAGTTGCATTTTAAACAACAAATAAATGAATTTTCAACCTGGGATAGAATTTTATATAAAAAAATACGCATTTTCAATGAAAGAGATGAATTGTCAACTAAAATTATGAATCATTAACAACATAAAAATAAATTTTCAAGAAATGAATTCAGAATTGAAACAAGCAGTTGAATTTTCAATCATAAACTTTATTTTTTACCCAAGATTAATTTGTTGAAAAAAAAAATGGATTATCAAGAAAATGCATGAATTTTTTACCAGGAACTTGAATTTTAAACTAAAAAAATTTTTAAGCAAATTGTTTAATTTTAAAACAAAAAAGATAAATTTTTAAGAATAAATGGAATGGTTAAATTTTCAGTTAAAGAAATTATTTTCAACTAAAAATTAAACGAATTTTCAATAAACTAGTTATATTTGCAATTAAAGAGATAATTCTTAAACTAAAAAAATTAATGTTTATCAAATTAGTTCAAATTTTAAGCAAGTAGTTAAATTTTAGGCCAAAAATGTTAATTTTTAACAAAATAGTTGCATTCTTTAACAAGCAAACAGTTGAATATTTAGGAGAACGACAGAAATGATAAATTAAAAGTATAATATCAGACTTCTTAACTAAAATTTTTTAGCATTTCTTATATTAGGACTTAAACTTTAATTATTTTGAATATAATAACTTTTTTAAACTAATTTTTTTACATCTTTTCTATGAAAACAGTCTTTGGCAAAAAATATAAATGTTTCCATTCATTACCTGCGACATTAATTTCAGAGAATAATAACTTTTGTCGATTAACGGGATGTAAACATTGTCTGAACAAATGAAAAATATTCAAAAAATGGTAAATCAGCTAAATAATGCACGAAAAGTTTCAATTTATCGAATATAAGTCATTAATTTAGAACCAAAAAGACCCGCTTTTTCATGAATTGGACATAATATTGATATTTTGCATTTTTTGGGGTATTTTCCGGGCACAATAGAAGTAGTTAAGAGGGGAAGGGGGTATAAATTAAAAGTTATTTGGTAAAAATTATTTCTTGAACAATCTTTAAGAGGCGGCCAAACTTTAATTTACAAAAAGTGAATAAAAAATAACTTTTTTCCATTCCTCGAAAAGCGAACTTTTCCATTAAAATACCCCATGTTATTTTCAAAGGCCGGTGGCACGGCTTAATGTTTACCTATTTGAAAAAATAGGGAATTACCTTTTTCACAAAAAAGGAACAAATGGGGGGGGGGGCGGACACACAAAATCGAAAATAGAATTTGTATACCACCCTAATGTAGAGGCTGCCAATATTCTGTTCCTAAAAGATAAAAATGCTGATAAGATATTTTCACCGAACATACATTGCAGTAGACATTCTTTAAAGTCAGTCAATTCAATTAATTTTTATTTTGAGTGCGCCCTTGTTTCTGTATTTCATTCCCTCAATTTCGTTGAGTGCAGCGGGCTCGGACCTTCATGCAATTCGCGATAATCAAGAAACGTGAGATGGCTTCAATTAACGTGAAAATATTTACGTAAAAATTACCGCCAATGGGTTAAAGAGGTTGAGGAGCGGGGGAAAGGTGTAACCTCGCCTTACCGATGAGTAATCGATACAAAAGTCCACAAGGGTTGGGCAGACTTAGTGGCCCCGTCGTGTGCATACATTCGTTTCTCTTATGCATTATATTAGGTATACAGTCTCGAGTACACATCAGCGAATTGCAAAAGAGACTCCAAAATATTTATTTAATAATTAAATTTTTTAAGAAATAGATGGGAAATTTTACGAATTTTATCAGAATAATCATATGGATGGCGATTTGCGATTTTTATACCATGCAGTTTTTAAAACTAATTAATTTTTATACCGGTATGTCAGCAGGGATGACCTACCGGTATTTTTATAGAAAATTATTATTTTTATTTTCAACCATAGTTTTAAATTTGTGATTTAGTGAGTTCGCTAAAGTTGGATTCCTTTGTTTAAAATTAATTTTTTTATGATTCATAATAGTTTTAGTTAAAATTTAAATTACGTTGTTAAAAATTCGTTTTTATGTAGAAAATTCGGGTTTTTTGTGGAAAATTAATTTTTTAACTGAAAATTGATCTTTTTCAGTTGAAAATTGAACTATTTTTTTGGAAATTTAGCTTTACATTTTTGTAACTAAAGATTTACATATTTTATTTTTAATATAAAATTCATATATTTTAGTAGCAGAATTAACTATTTGGTTGAAAATTTATCTTTTTTATTTGAAAATTCATGTATTTCGTTAAAAGCTTGTCTTTTTTGGCACGAAATTACTTTTCGTGTCTGAAAATGCTTGTTTCTGATTAAAAATGTAACTAGATTGTTCAATATGTTAAACCCTTCTGTTAAAAATCCATAGTTTGTGGAAGATAATTCATCATTTTAGTTAAAACATTCATATCATTGACTTAAAATCCATTTACTTTTTTAAAAATTGGTCTGATTTGGAAAAAAATCAATTCTTTTGTTTCAAAATTCAACTCTTTTAATTGCAAATTCAACTATTTGGTTAAAAATTTAACCATTTTATTGAAAATTCCCTTTTTTGAGAATTGTGTTGCTGTGAAAAATCCGTTTTTGTTTTGGAAAATTAATGTTTAAACTATCTATTGAAAATTCATGTATTTTGTTGAAAATTCTATGTCTTATAAAACATTATCAGTTGCTCTTAGAATGTTGGAAATCTCCCATAATTAGGAGTCCTAACTACACGCCAGATCCCATAGAAGTCGGTACATAAATTTTCTATAAATAGTCAAAACATTAATTTTCCACAAGAAAAACAGATTTTCCACAGCGAAAAATTCTAAAAGAAAGGAATTTTTAATAAAATAGTTAAATTTTTAACCAAATCGTTGACATGGTCATTAAAAGAGTTGAATTTTGAAACAAAAAGATTGTTTTTTTGCCAAAATATACCAATTTTTAAGAATATGGATTTTTAACCTAAGAGTTTAACATATTCAACAAGCTAGTTGAATTTTTAATGAGAAAGATGCATTTTCAGACAAGAAAATTAATTTCGTGACAAAAAAAGAAAAACTTTCAACGAAATACATGAATTTTCAACTAAAAAAGATGAAATTTCAACCAAATAGTTGATTCTTTAACTAAAATGTATAAATTTGATATTAAAAATTAAATATTTAAATTTTTAGTTACAAAAATGCAAAGATAAATTTCCAGCCGAATAGACGAATTTTCGACAAAAAAGATAAATTTTTAGTTAAAAAATGAATTTCACACAAAAAAACTCGAATTTTCTACATAAAAAAGGATTTTCAATAAAACAATTCTCATTTTAATTAAAACTATTATGAATCATCAAAAAAAAAATTTTTTTATCGAAGAAATTCAACTTTTGCGAACTCATTAAATTTACAATTAAAAGAAATGATTTAAAAGAAAAGAATAATATTCTACCAAAATACCAGTTTCCATGAAAATACATAAATATTTAACCAAATATTAGAATTTTTATTTGAGAAAGATAAATTTTGAAATCAGAAAGTTACATTTTCAAACAAAATAGCGACATTTTTAAAGGAAAACTGTATAATTACATTTTTAGTGACAAAATAATGTTCAACTAAAAATGAAAGAATTATCAAAAAATAGCTTATATTTAAACCAGAGAGTTGAATTTTTAATTAAAATGTTGAACATTTCACAATAAAAATGTTTTTTTTTTTCAACAGAAAAATTCAATCTTCAGCCAAGTAATTGAATTTTTAACAAAAAATATGAATTTGCAACCAAGAAGATTAACTTTTCTACCTAAAAGACTAATTTTCAACAAAGCACATTATTTTAAGAAAGACAAATTTTAAACCAAATAGTTAAATCTCCAATTAAAAAAAAATAATTTGAGACCGAAAATCAAATAGGTCAATTTTTAGCTAAAAATTAATTTTCTATAAAAAACCAAATAGTTAAATCCTTAACTGAAAAATTAAAATTTGAAACCGAAAATCAAATAGTCAAATTTTCAACTGAAAAATTAATTTTCTATAAAAACTACTTTTGAACACAATAGTTGACTTTCACTTAAATTAAAAACCAAAGCCACTACTAAAAACAAAAAATTTTTGAAACAAATAGTTACTTTTGCTGCAATATATTCAGATTTTTAACCCAAAAAGACGAATTTTTAATAAAGCAGATAAATTTTCTTTCGAATACCATGTTTTTCTTCTAATATTGTTGAATTCTGATCAAAATAATTAAATTTTCACCAAAGAATTCGAATTATTACCAAAAAGCATGAATTCTCCAAAAATAAATAATAGTTGAATTTTTAACCAAAGTGATTAATTTTCAATTCAAATGATGAATCTTTAAGTGGAATACATAAATTTTTTGTGGAACATTAATTTTTCGTAAAAAATTCATGTTTAACTTTTCTCTTTCTATACGTGTTTTTATGAACTACGGAACATTTTAATCCTGGGTTGAGAAAAATTCAAAATTACTGAGAAAATCAAAGTAGTTATCTACTCGTGACTTATTTACGAAAGTAGGTTCGTTACCATTATCCTTACAAAAGAGGTAACTAGATACAATAATTGGTTAAAAGAAATTAGTTACTTTGCATTACTAAAACTGATAACTTTATTGGCGTTTATCGATAAGAACGTTACAAAATAACATAATAAAAAATTTTTTTTTCTAAAATCTTGTTTAAATCCGGACTATGGCTGGACATAGTCTGAAAAATGTAAACTTGGTAGGTGGCCCGTTACATTACACGAATGTATAGTGTCGCCACTCCTTGCTAATAATGAAGATTCCTGTATAGGAAAGAGAAAGACGTTGGAAGTTTTAGGGAAAATTCAAGTGGAAAAGTATTTCTTCAGTCAGACAGGGTCGCTGGAAAGCATTAGGAAACAAAAAATGTAAAATTAAGGCTTTTTTGTTGTTTTTGTTGCACGATTAAAAACAATGAAGAGAGTAATTTTGTAATTTTAGAAAAATCGAGATGGTCAAATTTTAAATAAAAGAATCAACCCCTTTAGTTAGAAAATATTTTCATTAGAATTCTAGTCATATTATAATATTCCAAATTAGTTGTGACATATTTAATCAACTAGGTCACGGATGATTATTTAAAAAAGTAGAAATGTTAGGAGAATAAGTAGAAACTACTAGCTTTTGTCAGACGAGGGTTTTAGATAGGATTAGAAGTTAGTTGTCTTCTAGTTTTGTGTGGTGGTTGCATAAACTAAACTACCGAAATGAATAATTTGGAGATTATGAAAAATTGTTAAAAAATAAACATTGTTCGAGATATGTTTTGCTCTTAAATTAATTTTTAGGGCAGAATCGACCCCTAAACTATAGAAAATTGGAATTCAAATTATAAAAATGATAAAATATTCTAGTGTTTTCTTGATATAAAATCACATTTGACTATATCAACTACCCAATTTTTAAATAAAAATCTTTTGTTCCTTGGAACCAATTACAACGTTCTTCGCTTAGTGAATATTTCATTAACAAAAATCAATATTCTTTTTTAACAAGAATTTCCTACTTTTCGTTTTTATGAAACTATTTCCTTAAGGACTCAAGAAATGTTTTATAGAATTTATTCAATAATTTCTTTGAATTGAGTAAATTTTCATAGACTTAAGATATTTTTTGTGCGTATGTTATGCGACCTTTTCATAATCAAAGCACTCAATAACTCATCATTTTATCTAAAAACTGCAGATTGAAACGTAAAATTTAAAATTCCTCAATTCAATCGACGATTTTGTCAACAAAATGAGAAGTATTCAGTTATAGCCCGCCGAAATTATTTCGGAAACAATTTTGAGTATGATTTTGAAATTGAATTGCTGCCACTTTGACGATCAAAGATACCTTCATAGTCAAACGACCTATTTGTTTATCATCAAAGGACCTTGAGTCTTTAGTGCACACTAAAATACCTAATGGTGCCATTATCTCATTTTCCACCAAAACGTGAGTTTGAATTTTTCGTTTCTTAATCAGGAAGTATTAAAAATTAAAGCTATCTGTTACAAAGGGACCTAATTATTTCAATATTCAATTTGAGAAAAATAATAGCAAAGTGAAATATCATTAATATGAATTATTAATTATGTAAATACTATAAAATCAGGTTAATAAACTCTTATATATTGTTTTTACTGATGACATTTATCGACATTTTTGTTTTATATAGTACTTACATATTTTTTGGACAATAAGATAACAGTTCATAATTTAGCTTATATTTGTACATATTGAAGGATTTCTGATTTACTTTTTTTTAAATTTGTTACAATCATTTTTCTTCGACGGTAATTTAAATAATCAGTTAGATCCCTATTTGATAATCATTACCCTTTGTAGGTCCCTTTTTGAAAAACGGTTTCAAATATAAAAACAAAATTTTAAGAGATAATTAAAAGTCATTCACAGTATCCTTTTATTTTATAGTATGATACATTAATATGGAGCGTTGCCGAATTTTCCGAAGAACTATTTTCGAATTCAATCCTACAATGTAAATGCAGCGTGGCGAGAAATAAAAACTTTGAAGTGATTTCTCAAATCTTTAACTATAAAATATTTAACTCTTATCTTGATATTAATCTTTTCAGAATCAATATAAGTTATATATGTGAATGTCAAATATTTAAAAAAAGTTCGTCAATATTATTTGACTATTTTTTATTTTTTATTTGTAGTTTTTACACGTGCGTGACCAGAAATTTTCCGTGCTTTATTGTTTAAGATTTACGAACGAAGTTGTCTCAAATTTTAAGAACCTATTAAATTATGCTTTGATTTATGTAATCACATTTTAATATTCGCTTCCCCTCCCTTTTTCAACTTTTTCCTTATATATTTTCCCCTATCCTCACTCCCTCAACTTCCCCAAATTTTGCCTGATTTTTCATTCCATCACTTCCTCTACTTCTGTACCCCTTTGGCTTCACGATTATACTTCTCCCTTCATTTCACTTCGCTCTGCTTACTTCCACTTACCTTATGTCCCCTTACTTTCCCTACTTCCCGTCATCCATGTTCCCATAATTCTACTTCCCTCATATTCCCGACTTCTTTCCTCAGTTATTTTCCATTCCCTCCCTCATTTCCTATTACTATTTCTCTCCTTAATTCTCCTCGTTTTACTTATTTCCCAACCTCTAACTTCCTCTCGTTTTTTCTATTTCCCATCATCTAATTTTCCATAATTCTATTTACCTTATTTTCTTCTCCTACTCTCTCTTCCCTTGTTCATAGTAACTTCTCTTACTTTCCCTCTCCTCATATCCCCTAAGTTCTCGTACTTTCCCTTCTCTTATTTCCCCTCACTTTTCCTACTTTGAATTCCCTAATTTCCTCTCCTGATACTTCCTCCACTTCGCCTCACCTCGCTACACCTTCTGCTCCCCAACCTTATTTCCTCTTCTTTTAGCTTTTTCGCCTACCTTCATTTTTCCTAGTTCCCCTCTTCCATTTTACCTAACTTCTCTTACTTCTCGTCCCCTCAACACCTTATTTTCATCTATCCCCCCCCCCATCGGACACTCGACCAAAACTATAAGGCTTCAAAATAATATTTTTATAGAATTTTATCTGACTAGTCTTATATAATTAAACTGAATTTGCATTCAATTGTGTTTACTTTTCTTCTATCATTTAACGAACCCCATTGGGAATATATAATAATGAATAAATATAACAATGCATTGAAAAATTATAATTGTATTTATATTCATATTATTCTAAAAAATTAAGAAAATAAAATACTCATGTCATACTCGTGACCCGTTATGTAGTTTTGATTAATATTTATCACTTCAGTCTGTGCTTGAGGATAAGTTTGGTACGTGTAAATAAATAATTTTTAATTTACAAAAAGACAATCTTTTGTTGGATCTCTATGATCTCCTCTATGTTCCGATTTGATTCTTCAAATTGGATTATTCTGATATTAAATGAAAAATTCAATGAAGATTATTAAGATGTTAATCAAGTCGTTCAAACCTCCCTCTCCCATATTTTAACTCCCTTACTCTACCTACGTTCCCCAACTTCCCTTTTCCACACTTCTACTTTTATTTCTCCTCCTTCCTTAACTTGCTTCTCATATACTCCCCCTCTTCTTACTTCGCCTCAAATCACCTAGTTTCTTTTCGATCATTTCCCTTAGTTCCCCTTTTGATAACTTTCCACATCTCCGTTAGTTTTCTATCTTTTCCCTCCCAATATTTCTACTCACTCCACCTACTTTCAATCTCCTAATTTGTCCCACTCCCCCTTCCCTCGTTTCCCCTTACTTTCCATACTTTCACTTCCTCCATTTCCTTTAATCCTACTCGCCTAATATTTCTGAACATCCTCTACTTCCCCTTCCATCATTTCCCCTCACTTCCCTCCTCTTTTCCCCCTAACTTCCCCTACTTATATACTCTTTTCCAGTACTTCCCCTTTCATAATTTCCTCTACCCCTATTATTAAACAATCAATTCCCTTACATCCCTGTCAATAATTTCCCTTCACTTTCATTTTTTATAAAAAAAAGGGCGGCGGACGGACAGATAACCGAAACTATAGGAGTTTCTACCCCAGGCTATGAAAATCTAAAATTGAAATAAAAATGATATAAATAATTAATTACATTTTTTTGATATTTAACTGACTGTCTATAATTCTCGGATATTGAATTTAATCTCTCTAGTCCTATAAAATTGCACTGATTTTTCATCAAAAAGTGTTTACCTTTCTCCTACTATATAACAAAACTCACTGGAAATGCATAATAATAAATAAATGTTGTAATAAATAAATGTTATAATAAATAAATTTAATAATACATAAATGTAATTCTAAATACTAAATTTAAAATTGTATTCATATTCACATTATTCTTAAAAATAGAGAAAAGGACTTCTTCCTTTCTTATTTTATCGAGAAGACGCATAGTTTTCAACCTATTTTGGAGAGAAAAAAGTAACTCTTATATAATTCACATTAAAATAACTTAAGAAATCATTCATTAACAGGTGGTATCATACTCGTGATCCGTAATCTAGTTTCGATTAATATTCATCACTTCAATCCGTGATCGAGGATAAGTTTGGTACGTGTGAACAAATAATTATCAAATTACAAAAGGACGTTTTCAAATTTCCAATTGGCTAATCACCAGACACCCTGATTGTTCTATAAATGATGTATTAAACTTTTATGATAATAAAGCCTCTGATCCCCGCATCGTTCACCCCACAAAAAATGATCGAACATTACCAATCGCTTATCAAAAATGCAATCAATTTTCCATTCAATTTCTGTACGACTCCCAAAGGTCAGCCTATCTCCTACTGCACTGCCTTTGCGCTATTGGCCGACTCTAGTGTTGAGGGGGAAGTTGGGGGGTAAAGAGGCTAGGTATGCACGTAACTCGGAGTCACGGTGAAACCAGCGGATGAAATAAAGCCGCCCTTTTAATGGGCAATACTAATCAATGAAATACGAAGTCGTGAGCGCGGTTCGAACCAACGCAACGCACGAACGTGGCCGAGCAAACAAAGGGGGTACATGCGCCCGCATGAGAAGGAAAGAGTGCGTGATATATATGAGCGGGTAGGGGGGATTATGAGGGGTAGTGTGCAGAAGAAGCGAGAGAGAAAGAAAGAGAAAGGGAGCAAGAGAGCCATATTTTTCAGGATGGGATATTTAACGCGCTGGCCAGGTCACTAACCCGATGGACGGGCCCCTCGATTGGCCGGCTTGGCGTCTTTGCCACGAATTCCCCTACCGTCATTGGACGAAGAGGGCCCTGGACCTACACCAACACAAAACTGAGAGCGCTGGTACGCACTGCGTACGTAACAACGTAGCTATAGTAGGTTTTTATATGTTGTCCGGAGTGTATGTGTGGGATGGCCTTATGTGTAGCTGTGTTAATGTGTGTGCTGTGTGTGTGTGTTTCGCGATACGTCATACGAACTACTATAGGCCATAAGCCCAGCGTCGTTGAACGTAATATGAGCCGTCGTGCTGAGCGTGCTTTCTTGCCCGCACGCATGTACAAAGTCGAAAAGGCAAACGTGCCTTGAGGATGAAAGATATTTTACATTTTTTTGTGGCTTTTAAGCGTCCCTTTTTCCTGATTATTAATAAAATATGCAGAAATAAAGGTAGAGGGAGAAAAAGAGAACACGTAAGAAAATGATGTTAAGATCAAATATCCGAGATGTTAAATCAATTGCGGAATACGCATGCTCTCGGACATGCGCACTGAATTCAAGATCATTCGATTTAATGGTTAATTAAATTGTTTCATGAAAGGTGGTACGTTGCTTTTTTGGGCGTTGAGGGTGGTCGTTGAAATTGACGCGTTATAAGATCTAATTTCATTTCCTCAATTAAGTGGATCTTGTAATAACTTGGAAGTTCACTTTAAATTGAACAAGTTCAAGATGCAGAATATTTTGGTCACTATTCTATAAGTCTTTATTTAATTAGTTAATTAATTTTCGCATTCATCACTCGACCCATATTTTTTTTCTCAAGTCTTCTCATAAGTTCTTTTCAATTAGGAATCTAGTTGTAAATTTAGTTTTCCAAAGATCTTTACTTGCTTAAGAACCTTACAGATTCTTTCCTCGAGTATCTTTAATCCTTTGCATCCCTCATTAAACATTTGTTTACAGATTTTATTATTGTTTTAATTTAAATAAAAATCAGGGTGTCTACCTAAACTTGATATTGGAAATACTTGGTTCATCGGGAAACGATAGGGAATGTAATTCAGTGACCACAATTTCTCTCTCGAATATACTAACATAAAAATTAACAGTGGTTTCATATAGTTGATTACTCTAGTTTTGAGTTGGAACAGGGAATTTGTGAAGAAATAATAATTCCCACAGAGAATAGGAAATTGTATAAAAGAATTATAATTTTGACTTTCAATCAGGGAATGTTCAAGAAGATTAATAATTCTGGGAGAGGGGGGACGCGAGTATGTAACTTTTTTACAATTAGCTTTTGTTCCAATTTTTCGAAATTCACTTCGGTTGTCCTTTTCTGGTATTTTAATTGTCACAAAAAAGCCAAAGTAAATTTCGGAAAAGTCGAGGGGGAACTGAAGGAGAAAAAGTTACAAAATCGTCTCCATCCCCAATTTGGGAGAGGGAATAAATGAAAGAAATTTAAAACAAAAATTAACGTGAAGAATTATATTTATCCTGAATTAGAACAGGCAATTTTGGAAAAGAATTATTTTTCAAAGTTGTGACAGAATTTTAGAAAAGAAATATAATTTTGATTTTGGGGCAGGGAATTTTTGTGAAGAATTATAATTTTTACTCTGGGACAGGGAATTTTAATAGAAAATTATAATTTTGTGTTCAGAAGAGGGAATTTCCATTAAAGATGTAATTTTGACAATTGGGACGGGAAATTCCTACATAAAATAATAATTTTGACTTTTGAACAGGGAATTTTGTAAAGAAATATAATTTTGCTTTTAGGATCATTTCACAATAGGAAATTTTTTAAGAATTGTGTTTTTTACGTTCGGAGAGAAAATTTCGTAATGAATGGAATGGGAAATTTCAGGAAATAACTTTTATTTTTATTTATGGAAAGTGAATCTGCTGAAATAATGAAAATAAATATAATTCTGAATTGGAACAAGAATTCAAAAGAGATTGATTTTAAAAATAAAAAGACGGATTAAAAAAAAAGATTTTACCACAAAGATGAATTTTCAACAAAACACATACATTTTCAAACAAAGATTAAAATTTGAAACTAAAAAAGACTGACTGTACTGATTTATAAAATTCCCTGACTTTTTCCTCATTTTTACGTTTTCCCTGACCTACAACCACAAAAACCAACAAAACTTATTTGAATTCTATCATCTAAAATTATAGGAATGTAACTTTTCCTGTGAATTATTTTTGTGTCGATTGAATGACGGTTTTTCATGTACCAGTCTAAATCGAAATTCTCATAGTCTCAAGCTAAAAAAAATTTCTCTCTAGCTTCACTGGGATTCGAACCCAGGTCTACCGATTCGAATCCCAGCGTTGCTAGTGAGGAATTTTTGTACAGCTAGAGACTGTTACCATTTTGGTTTATCCTATTATATCAAAAACCATAATTACATTAACACCCAAAATTATTTCACTACGCTTGTGAACAACATAATATCAAAATTCAATTTCCATGTGAATCTTTGAAGCAGAAGAGATTCAGAAGCTAAATGTTGGATCTTTAATTTATTTTGATGAAACTTTGAACTTTCCCAGGTAATTGAAAATTCTTTTCAGAAACTTATAATGATTTCAGTTCCTAATGAGAATAAATAATTTAATAAATGTGAAATAAGATGCTACGGTCAGTGGCTTGGAATTCAACTATACCATTAATGCTTGTTGCCTTGGTTCGAATCAGTCGTTAGACTTATACTGGTTGGGGAGAACGAATTCGCCTTCCAGGATCGCCAAGACTCATTTTTTCGCACACGCTTCATGTGTATGCGTGCGTGTTCCTGGAATGAAATGCTTTCTCGTACTTGCGCTCATACGTGCATAGACAAAGTAGATCTTTCTGAGACGCTTAAATACGATTACAAATCTTTAATAACAGTTTCTTAAAGCAGTTGTCGTGCCAAAAATCAGATATCTAAAAAAATAGTTTTTCTCTAATATTAAGAATGAAAATATTATAGCTGATGTCATTTCAAACAAAGAACATTATTTTTTAGGAAAAATATTAAAATTCACAACAACAAAAAACATTAATTTAAGCCATGTTTTTTTGCAATTGAATTTCTTCTGACCGTCGTTTTTTACCAATTTTAAAAAAATGATTGCATTTTAATAAATGATGGCTTATTTTTTCCGGGAAACCATTCTCTAAAACTCTACTGTTTCCAATTTCAAAAGTAAATTTTTCTTTGGCTGAAATCGTTAGAACGATTTTTGTAAGAAAACATTTTTTAAACAAATAATTATATTGTAAGATTATTTAGTTATTTTTGAAATTGGAAACATTAGAGTTTTAGAGTTTGTTTTTCCGGAAAAAACAAGCCGTCATTTATTAAAATGCAATCGTTTTTAAAAAATTAGTAAGAAGCGAAGGCCAGAAAAAATCCAATTGCAAAAACATGATTAAAGTTAGTGTATTTTTGTTTGTTAATTTTAATACTTTTCAGAAAAATTAATATTTTTTATTTGAGATGACATCAGTTATAACATTTTGATTCTTGAAATCATAGAACAACTATTTTTTCAGATATTTGACTTTTGGGACGACAACTACCTTAAACTTGTTTAATTTCAAATAATATTTTTTAAGAGTAATTCCAATGATCAACAGATTCAAACAAAAAATGGCATTTCCTGTTGCCCATTAGACTGGTGAAATTGGAAAATGACCGTGAATTTAGTTTAATTATCAGTGAAAAAACTCATAATTTCTAAAATAATGATTAATTATAATTGCAACAAAAGAGACGTTCTTAAAACACATGGCAATTCATATGTCTTCTAAAAATGTGTTTTTTTAATTAAAATTTTAATTCTTTCATTAAAAATGTAACTATTTTGCTGAAAATCCGTCTCTTTTGAGTGAAAGGACAACCATCTGGTTGTAAATGTAAATAATTTACCTAATAGTATTAATTTTCGTTTTTACACTTCAAGTATTTGGTAAAAATTTTATTTTTGTTGGTTGGAAATAATTTTTGTTGAAAATGCACTTTTTAAAGTTAATATTTCAATAATCTTATATAAAAACACGTCTCTTTAGTTTGGAAAATCATCTTTTTGGTTTGAAAATCCATCTATTTTGTTGAAAAGTAACTTTTGTTGTTGTTGAGAATTCACTTTTTCAAGTTAATAATTTAACTGTTTTTCAAAAAGTTCGTCTTTTTGTTTAAAAATCTAGTTATTTGGTTATAAATTTAACTATTTTGCTGAAAGTTCGTCTCTTTTGATTAAAACTGAATTTTGTTGGAAGTTGGTCTGCTTTAATTGAAAGCACACCTATTTTGTTGTAAGCGCATCTATCTGGTCCAAAATTATTTTTTTGTTTGTGGAAAATTGAAATATTTTTCTTTAATTTATCTTTACTGGTTAAAAATGATCATTATTATTGAAAATTCACTTTTCTGGTTAATAATCTTTATTAATTAAAAATTACCTTTTTTGTTGATAATTCCCTCTTTCAGGATGATAATTTATTTGTTTTCCAAAATATTCGTATTTTTGGATTAAAAATTTAACCATTTTTTCTTTTTTTATTGAAAGTTTGAATCCTGTCTGGAAATGCAACTTTTTGGTTAACAATTTTTTTTAAATTTAAAATGGTTTAAATTTTAAAAAAATTGTTAACCAAAAAGTTGCATTTCCAGACAGGATTCTGAATGGTCAGTTAAAAATTAATCTTTATTGGCTAATAATAATCCTATTTATAAACACACTTTTTCATATTGAAAATTAAATTCTCTTCAAAAAATTCTTTCTTTGGTTTGGAAATTCATCTGTATGACTGAAAATTATTTTTTTCCAATTAAAATATTTGGTTGAAAGTACATCTTCTCTGGTACAAGATAAAATTTTTCTAAAACTTCACCTTTTTAGGTTGATAATTCAACTGTACTCTGAAAAATTCTTCTATTTGGTTAAAAAATAAACTGTTTTAACGAAAGTGCAACTGTTTGTGGTTTAATTTTAATGTTTTTTGTTTGAAGATTTGTTTATTTGGTTGAATTTTCTTTGTTGGGTAAAATTTCAACTATTCGCTTAAAAAATATTATATTTTGTTGTAAAGTCATTTTTGGGCGAAAATTCCAGTATTCATTCGTCTTTTTGGATAGAAACTTTGCCTTATTAGATTGAAAATAATTAATCATTCATGATAGTAAGAAAGTCATTCTTTTTGGTTCAAAACTGATCTTTTTTTGATTAAAAATGAATTTCTTTGTTGTAAATCTTCTTTGTTGTAAGTCTTCTGAAAAGCTTGTTGTTTTAATTAAAAAATTTAACCGTTGCTTAACAATTCCATTATCTTTTTAAAAAATCAAGTTTGTTGGGTTTGTCAAAGCTTAACGTTTTCAGGTTGATAATTTTAAATTAATTTACCATTTACCTTTTTAACTTGAAAATTCCACCCATTTAAAAAATTCATCTTATCAGCTTGAAAAGGTAACTATTTGGTTGAAAAATGCAATATATTTTCACTTGGAATTTTAGGAATATAACCGAGAATATTTTCAGACGATAAAAATGGCGAAATTTAGTTCGTATAATTAAAGTTTGCAGAATTGATACTTAATCATTTTTTGAATTAAACTTTGGCTAAGCTTAAATTTGGAAAGTTGAAAATTCAGAAGAGTTCCGTCTTGGCCGCCTTAATTTGCGCTTGATTTTTGATTACTTCAAAAGAAAAATCTTCAGATTTAACAATTTCGACTTTTTAATTTCAATGACTGGCAAAAATGTTTTCGAATACGGACAAAAATGCGAATTTTCTACGGCATTAAAAGTTTCCACAAAGCTCTCGATTTTTTGATTAATTTGTCTATTTGTTGATCAGTTTGTCCATTTGTTTGAGGATTATACTTGTTAGTTTATTTAGTTTCTGTAGATGTTCTCTTATAAAGGCAAGATTTGTAATCTTCTTGAGCGGAATTGGTGGAACGACGTTTTCTGGAAAACTTATGAAGGTGGAGGTTTGAGGAATCGCAATAAGTGGCAATCGATGCTGGTGTCCCGGGGCGATTTCGGGGAAAGAGAAATAACGAGCCGGAGCGGAAGCGACATCAGTCTTCCGCAATTCCGGTTTGTGAAGAGTCTCGAAGCACTCTGGAAATTGAACGAGCTTTGGGCTCTGTAAGAGGACGCGTGCTTGGCTAATTCTGTGGTACTTCCGGTCTCTGATTCGACACGAAGTTGAAACTCTCAAAGTAGATCAATTCCCTCCATAGTTGACACTTCACGTTCCAGTCCCAATATCCATGCATAAAACTGTATAATGTGTAGAATAAAATGAAATACAGTATTCTTATACTAATTCAAACCAAATTTTCTTTCTCCATCTTATACTTCCCCTCACTTCCCCTAGTTCCCTTCTCATAACTTCCCTTTACTGTGACCTCTCTCCCTTACTTCCCCTCCCATTACTTTCTCTCTTCTCCTCTACTCCTCCTCACTTCCTTGTCACTTTCACTACTTCCCCAATCATAAATTTCCCTACTTCCCCTAGCGTCATCTAGTCCCCTCACTTTGCCTATTTCCCCTCTTTTCACTTTCCCTGTCTCCCCTAAATTCCCGCACCTCATTTCCCCTAATTTATCCCACTGCATCTTCTATTATTTTTCACGTTTTCTTCTACTTTCATCCTCTCACTCCCTCCGCTTTTCTTTCAATTAATTTCCATATCTTCTAATTCTACCGCTCCCTCACTTTCCATACTTCCCTCTTCTCACTTTGCCTGTCTCCCCTAACTCTTCACCCTTTATTTCTCCTACTTTCCCTACCCAACATCCCCTAACTCACATAATGCCTCTACTTTCCCCTTTTTTCCTCCTCTTATTTTTTATGTGATCCCCTAATTTTATTCTCTTACAGCCTCTACTTCCCCTTTCATCACTTCTCATAACTTTTAATACTTCTCATCCCTTAATTTTCCTCCCCTCATTTTGCAAATTTCTCTCCCCTTCCTTTCCCCTCACAACCTGTCGTGGAAGTACCTCTATCTTCTTCTACTTTCTACCCCCCCCCCCCCCCCCCAATCACCCTGCCTTTCTCTACTTCCCCTATACTTATTTACCTACTTCCCCTACTCCACTCCTCTCACTTTCTCTACTTTCTATCCCTTCACTGCCTCTATTTCGCATTCTACTAATTCCCATTCCCTGCCTTCTTCTATCCTAATTTCCTCTACCTTCTATCCTCTCACTTCTTTTACTACCCCTCCCATCACTTTTCCTATACCCCCATACTTCTTTCTCCTCACTTCCCCTTGCCTCCCCTCACTTCCTCTTTCATAACTTCCTATACTGTCTTCTAACTTTTCCCTTTCTTCCCGGGGCTATGACATCCTAGAAGTTGTATTATAATTTTAAAATAAACTAGGCAGCGTCTTATCAATGAGAAATTATGTATAAATCTATTATTTCTGGCTATTCGAAGAAGGAAATTTAAATTTAAATTAAAAAATTATAGTCTTTGAATGATTAATTAAAAACGTTTTCAAACGTAAAAATATTGATTAAAATGAAAACAGGGTGTCTATCCGATAGGTGATTTGAAATTCGTTTCTTTTAAATATTTTAACAGATTTATAAATATTCTTAAAGATATTATGGGCCTGTAATACTTGGAAAATTATTGATTTTACTAGTGCTAGATTTCCTCGGTTTTTTTTCCAACAGTAATAAAGATTTTGTCTTTAAAATTTAGGGAATGATAGCGAACATGCGAAGGGACATCCCTGGACTCTTTTTTGGTGGGTGATTAAAAAAAGCATCGGTACGACCGAGACCTATATTATCGGAAGGGCAGGGAGTTTAAGAACGATCCTAACCTCAAAATAGTGCACATGCATAAAATTTTCATTTATCACAAGAGACTTTTTTTTGTTATTGTCTTTAAAAAAGAGTCCGGGGACGTCTGTTTTAATATATTATAGCATCTCCGAATTCAGGTTTTAAAAATGTTGACTTTTGTGCAAAAAAGCCGAGGGAACTGAACCCGATTTACCAGACGGCGAAGTATCACATTTCCTCAAAGATTTCTGAATAGAAACAGGGCATTTTGGCAAAGAATTATAATATTGAGTCGGAGCAGCAGATAATTTTCGTCGTAGAAATTTAAATTCTAATTTGGAACAGATAATTTTGTAAATTTAAATTCCGAACTTAAACAGGAATTCCTGTAGATTTCTTTCTTTCTAAGCAGAATTAAAATGTTATTCCAAAAATTCTTGTTCCAGGTCAAAAATTCTCTGTTCCGTTTAAAATAATAATTCTTTACAGAAATTCTCTATTTTAAGGTCTAAATACTAATTCTTCATGGAAATTCTCTATTTCAAGGTCTAAATTAGAATTCCTTACGAAAATCTCCTCTTCTAAATTAAAAATGACAGATCTTTACAAAGATTCTCTGTTTGAAGTTCTAAATTACAATTATTTACACAAATTTCCTGTTCCAAGTCAAAATTAGATTTATTTTCAAAAAATCCCTGTTCCATGTCAGAATTATATTTATTTGCAATATTTTCTATTTAAATTTCGATGTATCGTCATTCCTCTATTTAAATTTAAAATCACTAAGTTTTAAATTCTGGCAAATTTTTATTTGCAAAAAGAAATCATTTCTAAATTCAAACAAATTCTGATTTTGAACAAGGAGATTTAAAAATGCGACGAATTCTGACTTGGAACGGGGATTTTTAAAATAAATGTGCTTTTGTAAATCAGAATAAAAATTATTTTCGAAAATTTTCCATTCCATATGAAAAATTCTTGTTCCAAGCCAAAATTATAATTTTTTGCGAAATTCAGTGTTACAAAGTAAAATTTTTAATTTTTCACAGGAATTTCTTATAAAATCTTATTTAGTTATTCACCGTCCAAGCACAGCATTATAATTCTTTTAGAAATTTTTATGTACCAAATAATAAATATAATGATTTCTAAAATTCCTGTTCAAAATAAATCAAAAGTCAGAATTATATTACTTTACTGAAACTCACTGTCCCAACTGAGAATTTCAAGACACAATTAGATTTATTTTCCAAAATTCCCTGTTCCATTTCAGAATTATATTTATTTATAATATTGTCTATTAAAATTCAAATATATAGAAACTTTACTGTTTTAAACTTGAAAGAGCCATATTTCAATTTCTCGCAAATTTTTATTTTAACAAATTTTGATTATATTTCTTTACTGAAATTCCGTGTACCAAACTTAAAACTCCCTGTACTAAACTAAAAATTATGATTTTACACGGAAATTTTCTGTCCCAAATTTAAAATTATATTTCTTTAGTGATTTTTTATTTATCACTTTCACAACTATGAATTCGAAATTTATTAGATAATTTAATGTTTCAAAAGTCAAAATTATAATTCTTTTGGAAAATTTCGTATTCCAAATGAGAATTATGATTTTTCCCAAAATTTCATGTTTCAACTTAGAATTAGGGTAATCAAATGTATTAAATTACTTTTGATTTACAATTAAATTCCTGGCAACTTCCAAAGCTTTCCCGATTTCCTGGTCCGGTAGACTTTAGAAACAATTACAAATTTCTCTGTTTGTTGGTATATAAGTATCCGCACGTTTTATTTATTTTTGTCCTAATGTGGTTAATTTATAAAAAAATCCGGTTTTTGGCTAAGCCAAAAAATGTTTTGTTGAAATAAACAAAATTTGGTTGGGACAATAAAACCGTTTGGAAAAAATCTTTGATTTTAAGTTTTTAAATAAATATGGATCTCTTTTTTTTGCTTTTTAAACATGATTTTTATTTTTAAATTAAGAATCAATAAAGAGGTGCTTGTTCTTGCAAGTGTTCAGTTCATTCGTATATAGTGAGAGTATGAGGTGAGGTTAGATAAGCCGTAAATACCGGTAAGTGAATGAGTGAGTAGGCTACTAGAGTCACGACCTTCCTCTCACGATCTTCACTCGCTTCGTTTACTTTTACATGCATCTGGGTATGCAGGGATTTGCAATGTTTAAATTAATGGTTTTTAATTATGAAGTCAATTTTTTTGAATTTTTTTTTATGTTAGTATCGTTACATTGCCAATATCTAAATCAAAACAGTATCCAAAAGTCAATTTCAACCATATAATTAGTTTTTTAGAAATTAGCTCTTAAGCTCTGTCGATTTAAGGATTTTTTGAAATAATGGGTAGAGAGCAGTTGTTTTTCGATCGAAAAATATGAAGGAAAAAAATTTCCACTTTTTTTATTTGACGTTTCCGGTGCTCGTCAATAACAGTAAAATGGTTGAAATCGCCGAAGTTTTATAGTATAATATTAGATAAAGATGTTCTAATATTATATGATGAAGTTGAAAACTTAATGACAATTTCAGCAACAATTATAATTATTTGAAAAATTTTATGATTTTTAAAAACAAATTTAATATAAAAATGCATTATTGGGACGTCTGTCGACGGAAAAATTCTTTTTCTTCTATGTCAGAATTGTTAATTGGGATCTTTATAATAAATTCAGCAAAACTCATGACTAGTTGGTAAATTTTCTGATTTAAAAACAAAACTTAACGAACAAATGCATTATTTGGGTATCTGTGGATGGAAATTTTTTTTCGATGCCAGTCTTTTTAATTGGGAACTTAATGATAATTTTTATTAACACTCATGCTTATTCTATAAATTCTATGATGTTCTAAACAAATTTATTAAACATATACATTACTGGTGTATATGAAAAAAGTCATTCTACTCGATCCTGAAACTGCAGCCTTATTAAAATAATCAACGTAATGAGAAACTTAAACTGAAAGCACTGAGTTGAAAAAAAACTTTTTCGTCGAAAAATACCCAAATAATGCATATGTTTAATAAATTTGTTTGAAACATCGTAGAATTTAATAACTAAGCATGAGTGATGATGAAATGATCATTAAGTTCCGAATTAAAAATACTGACATCGAAAAAAAAAAGAATTTTTTCGTCGACAGATGCCCCAATAATGCATTTTTTTATTGATTAAACAAAAAAATCATAAAACTTATCAACTAGTCATGAATCTTGCTGAATTTATTATAAAGATTCCGATTGAAAAGTCTAACATAAAAAAAATTTCCTGTTGACAAATGCCACAAGAATAATAAAAATTATAATCACATTCTTTGTAGAAAGAATTTTTTTTATGTTTTTGCATAATTTTACGTATTTGAAGTTATTTTACAAGAAATTTGGATAAAAACAGTACAATGATTAATCTTATAATTTTTTCAACAAATTTATTAAAGAAATGCATTATTCGGACATAGATAGAACATTTGTCAAAAGAAAAATTCGTTTTTTTCGATAACAACTTTGTTAATTAGGTACTACATGATAATTTTAAAAAAATTAATAATTCACTGATAAATTTTATGACTTTTTAAACAGTTTTGATAAAAAATGCATTTTTAGGACATCTATCCACAAAAAATTCTTTTTTTCGATGTCAGTCGACTAATTCCGAAATAATGCATATGCTTGTTAAATTCTTTTTAAAAAATCATCAAATTTATCATGTAATTACGCATGTTGTTGAATTTACAATAATTGCATTTGATTGTCAAAATTGTTTAAAAATCATAAAATTAATTAATAAATTATAAATGTTTTCTGAAATTATCCTGAAATTCCCAATTTAAAAAATTGTCATCGAAGAAAACCAATTTTTCTTTCGAGAAATGCCGTACCTATGCTTTTGTTTATCAAATTTGTTTAAACACTTTATAAAATTTATCAAGTAGTTATACATCATGTTGCTGAAATTGTTATGAAGTTTCCAACTGAAAGGACTGGCATTGAAAAAAAATTCTTCTGACAAATGCCCGAAAAACACATTTGTTTATTAAATTTGTTTTAAAAAATCAAAAAATTAATCAATAAATTATGAATTCTTCTAAAATTGTCATAAAGTTCCTAATTTTAAAAAATGACATCGAAACCAACGAATTTTTCTGTCGAAAAATGGCTGATTAATGCCTTTGTTTATTAAATTGGTTAATAATATTAACAATCATAATCCTAAGAAGAAATTTCATCATTATATTGTTTTTATCCAAATTTCTAGCAATATAACTTAAAAGAACGTAAAATTATGGAAAAACGTAAAAACAATTCTTTCAACAAATAATTTGTGTATACAAAAATTTGTGGTTCATTATATAATGTTGGAATATATTTAGCTAATGTTAGTCTATGAATCTTATTCGATTTCGACTATTTTCATATTGTTTACCAGCACCGGGAATGTTAAATAGAAAAAATAGCCATTTTTCCGTCATATTTGTTTATTTATAAAAAATTGAAAGTCTATTTTTAAAATCGGGCTCGACAACTCTCTTAGGAATCTTATCAGTTTTTTTCCACATTTTTTCTTCAAGCTGGTCAATAATTGTGCGCTGTACGTTATTTTGAATCAGAAAAATAATTTTTTCAAATACGAATTAATCTTGACTTTGAAAGAAGATAGCGTCTCCCAGAATGAAGATGAAATTTTTGTTTCAAAATTATTGGAAATCTTATTGAATTCTGCATTAAATAAGCCCTGGTTAAAGCAATTTGGCATTGTGGATTTTGAATAAGCACGTGAAAAAAAATAAATAAAATTCCGAATTTTAGGGAATTTGTTATTTGAATTTCAAATTTTGACAGGAGCTAGCAACAAGCAAAATTAAATTATCAATTTGATGCCAATAAACAGTGAAAAATCTTCACAAGTCAATGGAATAGTTATTTTTTTCTGTTATAATAATAGATAAAATAAAAAATATTGAGGTAGAGATGGCTAAAATGTTTGCTGATGAAAAATCATTTTGAGTTTCATTATCAGAGAAAAGCGAGTGATTCAGCGTAAAAGTTGTTCAACTTTTGTGTTTAGAAAGTGGTGTTGCATTGTTTCTCGGTAAATTTCACAATTTTTTATGAATATCCTGTGTAAGCTGATACGTAAATTATCGCAAATAACTGATTATATCCATTCTGTGTCTCGATCGATATCGGCAATGACTTCAGTCAGCTGAGGTTAATGTCCTCCTGGATGGTTTAAGATAAACTGACAATATGTGTCAGGTGCTTCTCCGTAATGCGAAACCGATTGAAGATCAAAATATACTTTCAAGAGTATTTTCAATTCGACAGAGCTTATAACAATAATCATGAATTCATTTATTCACTTTGTCTGCATTGAAGCTCCTGTTGCCACTAGCACCATCAATCGTATTTTTTCGATTTGAGGGAAAAAATAATTTTTAATACAAAATAAAAATTTGGAATAACCATTGAATTTCTAGGGTTATTCGTTTTTTTTTGTTTTTCGGGCTATTTCAATATAATTTCCCTACGATTTTTGAGAAAATTTAAAAAGATTTTTGGAAATTTCAGATGTCAAATAAATATTTCAACAAAAAGGTTTGCCCGAGAACAAATAGTCGAATTTTCAAACAATAAATAAGAATTATTATCGACAACTGTAATAGTTGATATTTCAATCCAAAAATATTTTTAGTTTAAATCATAATCGGGAAAGTCATCCAACAAAGACTCAAAAAAATACTTAAATTTTCAACCAAAAAAGATTAATTTTCAACTGGTTGCATTTTTAACCAAAAAATATTATAATTTTCCAAAGGAGAAAAATGTTCTACATAAAGGTTCAACTTGAAACCTAAGAAATTTGAATTTCAACAAAAAAGTTCATTTTCAAGACACAAAAAATAACTAATTTTCAACCAAAAGTATAATAGTTAGTATTTGAATCCAAACATATTTTTATTTTTAACTGTATAGTTGAATAACTGAATAGTTAGGCAAATTATAATTCGAAGGTAAAAAAAATTTGTATACAAATAAAGAATGTCTAATAAGTCAGTTCAAAAGAGATTTGGCACTGTTCACGCTTGGGAATCGTTTTAAAATATTTTTTTAATTTTCAGGAAGCTTTTAATGTATTGAAATATTTTTAATTTGCTCAGAGCATCTAAAATTCCTTAATATCTTTTCGACTATCTCGAAGTATTCCTAAAATTGTTTCTAAATCTTTTGAATTCGTTTTTGAAACTTTTGGAAATCTTTTGCAATGTCTTAAAATATTTTTAATTATGTCAAATTAATTTAAAAATATTAATTTTTACATCTTACGAGTTTAAATCCTTTTCAAGTTATTAATTTGTCTTGCAGAAAATTGCGTGAAAGTAAACAGTTCTTATTGATTTTTTACATATTGAATTTTAAAAATCGTGATGGATAATCTAAAAATAGTTTAGTTTTAGCGAATTAATTTATATCTAGTTTAAGAATGCTTCCGGTTTTAAACAAAATTTGGAATTGTTTAATTTCTAACGCTTCAAGTCTGTTTCAATCATTTTTAAAGTTTCCAGTTAGAAAGCTTATAATTTTTAACTTTTTGGAATAATTTAACTTAATAGCTTTGCAATACTTGAAATTCTTTTTAATCCTGAACGTTGAAAATAATACTGATTTTTTTTACAGAATCAAAAGTTTTTAGTAGAATAACCTATCCAACCACTTTGGATGTCCCTTAATACTACATGATATGATATTTAATTATAATACATTTATCTTATTTAAAATTTCTATGAATATCAATTTAAAATTATAACTTTGAATGAGAAATTCTAAAGAAGCTTAATTTTTGTGGTCTTGAAAGTAAAGTTTTTCTGCTTCGAAAGCAAGGAGGTCAAAAGTGTATGTAAAAAATAAATTTTACTTTTTTTTAATTAGGGTTCTTTTTTATTGAAAGGAAAGCTTTTCTTTTTCTTTGAATACCTGCACGTTCAAAAATCAACGTTTTTAATCGAGTTTTAAAATAATTTTTATGGCATTATTTGTTCGCAAAAATAATTTCTAATATTCATTAAAAATTTTTGTTATTCTTTCTTCCAGGTTCTTCAGGCCCTTCCCATTAAATATTACCATTATTAATGACTTTGAAAAATGTAAGATAACCAGGAAATTACAAGAATTCTAGTTTGGTCTGGAGAGGCCACCCTTAAATATTTTAAAATTCTATTAGGAGTTTTGTGACTAATATTGAACAATAATTTTTAATGGATTGTCTTAATGATTTAACAATTTAAAGTTAAAATACTTCTAAATCGATAATAGTTTTAAATTAAATTTAAATTTAAATGGTAAATTGTGTTGTAATAGTTTCTGTTAGTTTTGAATGGATTAATTTTCGATTTAAATATTCAAAATTGTTTTGTTTCAATTTCAGTCAATTTTAATTAAATAATTACACTCAGATTTATATATTCTAAATTGCTTGGTATTAATTTTAGATATACAAAATTAAATTCATCCGGAATTAATTCAAAATAATGAAAAATTAAGACAATTTTTTCAATTTAAAGTTTTAAAAAAGTGAAGATTTTATAAGTAGGCCTTGAAAATAAAAATGATTTTTTATTTTAAAAATTTCCAAAATATAGATCATTTCAAACAAACTTAATAAAAGAATTAAAATGTAAAGGATAGAAATTGTGGAATTTCAAACATTCAAGTCATATATAGTAATATTTTTTTCTCTTTTATAAAAAATTTCTCATGCAAATTTTTGAATCTACCTGAATTTTAGTTAGAGATTAAAAAATGAGTTATCTAAAATTAAAAAATATTTTATTGGAAAACTTCAGGAATGAGTAATAATTCTAAGTGAATAAATCTTCAATTAAAAATCTAAGAAAGTAGAACTAAAAATTTGATAATTTTTTAACGATTTGAATTTAGGTAAAATAATTTTTTTTAAATGGTTTGAGTATAACGAAATATAAATATCACTGTTTGTAGAAACTACAATTTTTCCAGATGTAGATGAATTTAGAAGTTTTTTGTAGGTATTTTTAATGTTTCCAGTATAAAACTAATTTTTATTTCAAACATTTTTTAGAATACTTCAGTCTTAAAGGTTTGTAATTGAAAACTTACAAATTTTCAGTCGTGAAAATTACGGTGAGTTTTTAAATTTATTTACGAGGGTAGTTCAATAAGTCCTTAGAATGACCAACAGATGGCGCGCGAATCGCTCCAAATCATCTGTTTTCAGTCAGCACCACTCCCGACTAGAT
>NC_046662.1:58018168-58055011 GCF_010883055.1 Belonocnema kinseyi | reverse complement strand
GAGCTCCAAGGAGATTATGTTGAAAAATAAAAAAAAATTTACCCAAAAAAAATTGTTTTTATACTTCATTCTAAGGACTTATTGAACTACCCTCGTATTAATAGAAATTGTCTAATTAATTTAAATATTAAATATTAATTTTTTCAATATGAAAATTTTTATTCATAGAATTTCATAAACTTTGATTTGCAAATATGATTTTAGTTATAAATTTCAAATTTTCACTATTTAAATAGCTTCAAATTGAAAATTATTTAAATTCAGAAATAGAATCATACAATTTTAATTCTTTTAACTTTTGAATTATCCAATTTTCAAACTTCTAATATGAGTTAATTCAATATTAAAATATTTAAATTAGGAATGATATAATCCTAACTCGTTTCTAACGAAATTGTTCAATTTTTTAAATGTGAGTTTCAATCACAATCAAGTAGTTGAATTTTTTAATCAAAAAATATGAATTGTTTGCCAAGAAGGTTACCTTTTTTACCAAAAAGGTAATCTTTCAATAAGTTTTCACGTTATAAAAAAATTTTAATCAACAGAACAGTGTAACTCTAGAAAATAATCAATATGTATTATTGTATATTATCACATTATATACATATAAATTATTTCTAAATTATATATTATATATTAGTATATTATATTATTATATGAAGTGGAATTGTTTTATGAGTAACTTTTCTAATGGTTGTTCATCAACAAGAAACGAATATTCAACAAAAGAATTAAATTGTTAACAAAAGAAATGAATTTTTATTAAAGAAGATTAATCTTCCACCAAAAAGAAAAACTTGAATAAATTCAACAATTTTCAGAAAAAAAGTTAAATTTTGAACTAAACAGATGAATTTTCAACAAAGCATGTGAACTCTTAACTCAAAAGATGAGTCTTTAACAAACAAACAAAATAATTTGTAACAAAATAGTTCGAATTTTAACCAAATACTTAAATTTTCAATCAAAACGATGAGTTTGAAAGAAAAACAATTTTTCAACAAATTTTGTTTAGAAAATCAAAAAAGAATCTATACCATTAGAGAAGTGTAACTCTAAAACATAATGAATATTTTTATTTTTTGTTCTAAACTAGAGTTTGAAACACATCACTGAAATGGCAGTGGAAATAATATCTTCTCAGGAGCTGTTTTGATGTCATATAATTATAAAGAGTACCATAATTGATTTTTAATCTTAATGATAATGATTCTCATGAGAAAAAAAAACACAACAAATTTTTAACAAACAGAGTTGAATTTTTAACTAAGCATACGAATTTTCAACTAAATAGGTAAAATTTCCACAAAATGGCCAATTGGTAACCAAGAAAAATAATTCTCTGCTAAAAAAAGACGAATTTTTAACAAAATAGATAAACAAAAATAAGGAATTTTTAACAAAGCATACCAACCAAGTAGTCGAATTTTCAACCAAAGAGGTGCATTTTTAACCTAGAATAGTTTCTACCAAAAAAGAATCCTTCGAAATTTTTTTTAGCAAAATATAATTTAAACCATTAGAAAATTCTAACTTTATGAAATAATCAATGTTTTAACTTTTTGTTAAAAACTAAAGAATAAAACACGCCACTAAAATGGCAGTAGAAATAATTTATTCTCAGAGACAATTTCTAACCAAGAAGATTAATTTTCTATCAGAAAAGACGAATTTTCAATAAAAGAGTTGAACTTTAAAAAAAAAGGTGAATTAAAAAAGTAAATGTTTAGGAAAGTATGTCAACCAAGCAGACGAATTTTCAACCAAAAGGTGAAATTTTAACCAAATTATTTTCTACTAAAAAGCATCTTTCAACAAATGTAAAAAAAGCAAAGAAGAATTTAAACGATTAGAAAAGTCAAACTCTATAAAATGATCAATATTCAAATTTTTTATTATAAACTAAAGAATAAAACACATCACTAAAATGGCAAAGGAAATAATGTCTTCTCACTGACTTTTTTGTATGCCTAAAGTCATATATATATCACGTCACTTCTTACCAATTTTTGAAAAATGATTGCATTTTAATAAAGGACGGCTCATTTTTTCGGGAAAAATTTTCGGCAAATCTACTGTTTCCAATTTTAAAAGTACATTTTTCTATGGCTTATTTGGCTTCTTCTATGGCTCTAAATAGTTAGAAGAATCTTTTTTTAAGGAACAGTTTTTTGAACAAATAATTATATTTCAAGATTATTTTGTTATTTTTAAAATTGGAAACAGTAGACTTGTAGAGAACGTTTTTCTGGAAAAAATTAGACGTCATTTGTTAAAATGCAATCATTTTCAAACATTGATAAGAAGCGATGGTCCGAAAAAATGCAATTGATAAAACATGGTTAGAATGAATGTTTTTTGTTGTGAATTTTAATATTTTTTATAAAAAAAATATCTTTTATTTGAAATGACATCAGTTATAATATTTTGATTCTCATAATCATAGAAAAACTAATTTTTCAGATATCTGACTGTTGGCACAGCTACCTTAAACCATTAGAAAAGCAAATCTTTAGAAAATGATCAATAGTTCAATTGTTTGTTATAAACTAAATAATGAAACATATTAGTAAAATGGCAATAAAAATAATGTCTTCTCATTGACTTTTTTGTATGTCTAATGTCAGATAGATATATAGAGCACTATAATTTCTTGTCAATCTGAATGATAATAATTCTCACGAGGTAAAAAAATTTTTTAACAAAAACAGTTAAATTTTTAAATAAACATATGCATTTTTAACTAAAATAGTGGATTTTCAGCCAAAAAGGTCAATTTCTACCCAATTGGAATAATTCTCTACTACAAAAGATGAATTTTCAACAAAATTGTTCAATTTTCAAGGAAAAAGATGAATTAAAAAAAATGAATGTTAAACAAAGTATGTAAACCAAGTAATTAAATATTTAACCAAATGTGACATTTTTACCAAGATGATTTTCTACCAAAAAATAATCTATCAACAAATTTAAAAAAAATCAAAAAAGAATTTTTAACATTTGAAAAGTAAAACTCTAAAAAATGGTTAATATTTTAATTTTTTGTTATAAACTAAAAAATAAAACACATTAGTAAAATGGCAATGGAGATAATGTCTTCTCAGTGATTCCTTTTTTGCTTGATGACATATAGTTATAGAGCACTATAATTTCTCGTCAGTCTGAATGATAATAATTCTCTTGAGATAGAAAAAACGAAATTGCAGTACGTCGATTTCCTCGTGAAATTGGTGTAATTTCATACGAATTTTCGCAGTACTTTGATGGTGCGGAGTCAAAGTCCGGGGCGATGAAACGAAGCAAAACGAGAGAGGCCTGGAGGGAACTTCCAACCGGTTACGATTTCGCGACAGCGACAGGAAGCAATTTATTGGCTTCGAGAGTCAAGAGACTGCTGCGAAGGACGAGGAATCGCGCATTAAAATCGGTAGGGCAAATCGAATTCGGTTGACACTCGTCACGGCATCGTCGCATTCATAAAAACTCAATAAATCGACTTCAATTTTACTAATGCTTTCAAATTTCGTCGCTTCCATTTTCAAGAATACAGGACTCGATTTCTAAATTCCAATTAATATGTCTCCAAAATTTTTGAAATCGAATTAGGTTCGAAAGAATTTCTCGAAGTAACGTGCTATTCGGACAATTTTTTTTATAACACATAGTCAATTTAAGAGAAAGTATATGATCCAATCTGTTGAAGTTTCAACTAAAAAAGTTCAGGTTTGAGCCAAAAAATTAATATTGATTTCAAATCGTAGATTTCAAATTATTTATGTCTTACGGTCCAATCGTAAATCAAAAATAAATTATAAGTAAAAAAAAAGATGTTCTTCGAAACTCAGATATTTATTTGATAGAAAAACTCGTTTTAAACTTCCTTACGTTTCGGTACACATGCGTACCTTTTTCATGCGTCCTTTGAAAAAGGTAGGCATGTGTACCGAAACGTAAGGAAGTTTAAAAGAAGTTTTCCTATCAAATAAATATCTGAGTTTCGAAGAAGATGTTTTTTTTTACTTATAATTTATTTTTGATTTACGATTGGACCATAAGACATAAATAATTTGAAATCTACGATTTGAAATCAATAAATATCAACGGTCGAAGAAAGGATTGATTTGTTTCATCAAATCACTTTACAAACAATTCATAGTTGAATTTTCAGTCAATACGTTAAATTTTTTAACAAAAAACTTAATTTTTAAGGGAATGGTTAAATTTTCAACCAAAGAGATGAATTTTCAACAAAAAATAATTAATCTTCAAAGGAAAAAATAATTCATTTTTAAAAATGGAGTCCAACTTTTAGATAAGTGCTTGAATTTTCAATCAAGTTTTAGCTGAATTTTCAATCGAAAAGGTGAATTTTGCAGCTATGAAGACTTTTTAGCCAGTAAAAAAGGCGAATTCTTAACAAATTAGTTAAATTTAGAACTAAAATAATAAATGTTAAAAAAAGAGTTTTTAACAAAGTAGATTAATTTTCAACCAAACACTTAAATTTTCAAGCAAAAAAAGATGGATTTTTCATCCAGAAGATTAATTTTTTAACAAAAAAGACACATTGTCTACAAAATACAAGAATTAAAAAAAAAGTGCAATTTTTTATTTCAATAGATGATTTTTCTACTCAAGAGATGAATTTTCAACTAAGACGACTAGGCGAACTTCAAAGAAGCGCTTTTTCTACCGAAATTTTGGTCCTAATAGCAAATATTTCACGAAGTAACGTGTTATTGGCATTGAGAGGAATTTTCTTATAGCAAATAGTAAATTTTAAAAAAATTATTCAAGTAATGCAGATACAACGACTAAGAAATCAGTTAACTGTGACTTCAAACCATTCAACTTGACTCCCTGATGAAATCAGTTATTTTAAATGGTCCAATTTCTTGACTTTTTAACTGAAAATTTCAATTATAAACCAAAAATTTAAAAGGTAAATTATTAATTAATGAAAATCATTTTCAATTAAGAAAACAGTATTTGACGAAAAGATTATATTTTTTATCAAGAGAAAAAATGAATTTTTCACAGTGTTCAAATTTAAATTTAGTAGATGGTTTTAAAAAAGAGATAGACTTTTAACTAAAAAGATCGATTTTCTACCAAAAAAGGCGAATTTGAAACTAAAAAAGTTTCATTATAAACCAAAAATGTTACCGTGGAATGTTCAAATAATGAAATTAATTTTCTAAAGAAAAACGAATATTCAACAAAAGAATTACATTTGCAAACAAAAGATATATTCTCAACTAAAATTAGTAATCATAAAAAATTAAATTTTAAACAAATTAGTTCAACTTTCAATCATGCCGTTAAATTTCTAATCCAAAAATGTACATTTTTAAACAAGAAGTTTAATTTTCTATCCAAAAAGGCAATTTATTCAACACAATTATAGAATCTTTAACAAAATATTTAAATTTCCAACCAAACTTTCAACTGGATAGTTGAATTTTCAAAAAAAAGACAATTTTCCGCTAAAAAGATTAATTTTTCATGAAAAAGACTCGACAAAAATATAAAAGTTAATATTTCAATATAAACAGATTTGAATTTGAAATAAAAAGCTGTTAATATATTACTTAAAGCATATTTTAAATTTAAATAAAAACCAGTTGAATTAAACCAATTAAAAAAATTAAATTTTCACACAAAAAAATGAATTTTCAACTAAAATTATGAATCTTCGACGTATTATCGACCCACTCTATTTTTCAGAAGTATTCAGGAGACTTTCTAATCCACTCGTCATACCAAAGCCGGATTTTTCTACTTACGCTATTCTAATCTTTTGTGCAGAAAGCCTCTGTTAGGGTGATTAAATTTTTTTGTCTTAATTTGCATGCCTTCACCCCCCCCCCCCTTCCATTCCCCAAATTTATTCGAAAAAAATAATTTTTTTTTACAAAAAAATTAATTGGTGGTGCAAACCCATGAAGTTTAATGCGTACTTTTCATAATAAAGAAATACGTTTTGGTACCTTTTTGAAAAAATCGTCAATAATTAGCATATCAAGCTGTCCATCAACATTTATCTTCATAATTCGTCATAGAATACAAATAAATACAAAAATTCCTTTTTGAATTTTATTCCCATAATTTTCGCTTAGAATATTGCGAAATAGTTTCCCTTTTTTTCTAAAATTTGCAAACTTTTTCTAAATTTCAGTTAGAGCGATGGAATATTTAGTTAAAGTTAAAAATAATTGTCTAAATAACTTATGATTATATATAATAATTTTCCTTTGAATAAGTGACGAGAATTAGTTTGTAATATGAAAAAAAACGAATTTTCTACAAAACAGTCTAATTTTATACCAAATTGTTGAATTTTGAAGCCAAAATAATAAATTTGCGACAAAACAGTTAAATTTTCAACCTGAAAAATTCATTTTTAACAGAATAAAGGTAAATTATTGGTTGAAAAATTAATTTAAAAAAATGAATTTTCAATTAAAATGATGAATCTTCAAACAAATAAAGAAAATTTGAAGAAAACTGTTCAACTTTCAAACAATGAGTTGGGCATTTTTACTTATAAAGATTAATTTACAACGAAAAATGTAATAGTTTTGATTAAAATAAAAAAAGAATTGGACTTTAAATTAAAAGAAAGTTTTGTATTCTACAAAAGGCAAATTTTGAACAAAATACTTGAATCCTTTACAAAAACAGATTAGTCTTCAACCAAACAGTTGTAATTTCAGCTAAAGAAATTAATTTTCTACTAAGAAAGACATTGTCAACAACAAAAAAATACATTTTCAAACAAATCGTTAATTTTCTTTAGTAAATTGTTGAAGCTTAGAGGCGAAAACACGAGTTTCGTACATAGCAGTTGAATTTTCAACAGCAAAAAATCATTTTTAACAGAAAAAGAATAATTTTTAACCCAAAAATAACATTTTGGTTCGTGATACAAATAAATATATTAGTGCTGTTTCTATTCAAAAATCCACCGGTAACAAATTTCTCTCGTTTAGACCTTCAGAATTTCAAATTTATTTCATAGTTAATAAACCATATGTGTTAGTAAATTAAAATGAGAATGATTTATTTTCAATATATTTATGGTTTTAATGAATAATTAGTGATTAATTTATTACAAATCCCCAAAAAAGTAGGAATTCCGACGTATGCGACTAGTGAATTCTTACGTATTTTGGTCGCTGAATCTAAATCCGAAGTTGAAATTTTGAAGTTATCTCTTGTTCTCTGCCTAACATAAAAATTACCTAACCTCAGAAAACATATTTCGTAGATTTCGCAGCCTCGAAAAAAATAAGGTGCTTCCACGGAGCGATCTAGTCATGATTTACGAATTTTTGAGTCGATGATTCTGAAACCGGGGTTAGAATTCCGATGACAGCTTCTGTATCTTCTTCCTTACTTCAACATTTTCTATTCTAAAAAATTACTTCAATCGTCCTTCTCGTGGTTAAAAAGAACAGAAAGGCTAGCTTTGGGATTCCACCTTCGAATACAAATTCAGTGACCAAAATACTTAAGAATTAGATAATCTTTACTTTCAGAAGTCCAAATTTTTTGTGGGCTGTAAAATGTACAGAAAAAGTTTTTTCTGTAGTTATGAATAAAGCAAGAGCTAGGCTTAGAATTCCAACCTCGGATTCAATTCAGCGACCCAAAATACGTAAGATTTGGCTAGTCTGATCTTTAAGAATTTCGAATTGTTTGGTGGGGTTGTGAAATGTACGAAAAAAGTGTTTTTTAAGGTTAAAAACAAAGAAAAGATCAAACTTCGACATTCCAATTACGGACTCGGACTAAGCGACCCAAAATACGTAAGAATTGGATAGCGTAGTCTGTCGAAAATCCGACTTTCTTGTGGGTTTGTGAAATGTACGAAAAAAGTGTTTTCTGAGGCTGGGAATAAAACAAGACCTAGGTTCGGAATCCCAACTTCAGCTTCGGATTTAGCGACCCAAAACAGGTAAAAATGAGCTATTCTGATCTGTCGGAAATCCGACTTTTTATGGAACTGTGCAATGTACCAAGAAAGGTTTTTTTAAGGTTAGAAATAAAAACAAGAGCTAACTTAACATTCCGATTTCGGATTCGAATTCAGGGACCCAAATACGTAATAATTTATTAATCTAGTTCCTTCGAACTCCTACTTTTTGTGGGGCTGTGTTTTTTATGCTAGCTTCATTATCTACTGTAGGGGGTCTCCCCTTCACATTCAAGAAAGAAACAAAGGTTCAATTAAAATTTTTTTTAAATTTTAAGCCAGTAAATGGCAAGTATTTCCGTAGAGCGGTTGCACCTATATTAAATGTGGGTCACTGAAAGTGCAATTTCAAGGACGATTAGGGTTACGCGACTGTTTTTTTTTCTCAGAAGAGCGGTGGAGGATTCTCCGATTGTGAAAGATCTTTCCAGGGTTGCGAGATCGTTGATCGGGAATAAAGGTCGACCCGCGATATATAATAGCGACGCTACAGGAGGCAAGGGTAAGGCAACTGGTAATAGATTAGCTGGTAGGTCGTGCCGTATACGCAAGTGATTGCTGCACTTGGACTTGCATTTCCCTCTCTACCTCTCTCGAGAGGGAAATGCCGTTCGACTCTATAAAAAAAGAGAAATAAAGACAGAGAAATAAAGACCGCGTGTTATTCAATGGGAAAGGGAGAAGGCATTATTAACTTCCATATAGAAGGGTCTGGAACTTCTGCCACCGCATGAAATCAGAAAAAATTCTGCTATTTCTCACACTTCATACTTCTCACCTTCCACTGTATAATTTCGAATCATAACGATGAAAATGAAATAATCAACAGTATCCTGTATTGAAAATAACACTGGCTTCCATTTACCTAAATACTATTTTAAGTATAGACTCTGATAGTATCAAAGCTATCAAAGCAAGACTTTTTTTTAATCATTCACAGTTTGGTCTGGTCCAGGTTTGGCACTGATCAGCTTGAAAGGATCAACAATTGTAAGTTCCGTCTAAAAGGTCTAGCCTGGCCCAGAATTGTACTTTAAGATTTAAAAATTAAATAATATTTGATTGTGCAAGACGATTTGGAATCACCTTGCAATTTTAGAATGTCCAGATTTTAACGTTAAAAATTAAACTGTTTCAATTGGAAAGTCCGACTATGGGAGCAAAACGTAAATTTTTATAAAAATAAAATAGTTCCTCGTAGGAATGACCGATCTTGATGAAACAAAGTGAAAATTTTAGGTTTTTAGTTGTAGAATACGAAAAATATGGTCCGATATGCGTATTCGGCTTTCCCGACCCGAAAAATCAATGGAAACCGGGAAACGGTCGAAATACCAGTTTTGACCGGGTGATATGATTTAAAAAAATTATTTTTTGGGCAAAATTCAGGCTGTTTGTCTTTAATTTGCATAAGTACAGTATATGTATTCATATTCTATAACCCCCCCCCCCCCTCGTCTACTCTTACAATGTTAGGTGCACATTTGCTTCACTTTCCAGATGTCCCTGCTTTTATGAAAAATACTCATAAACATAGCACATAGAATGAAATAAGTCGTGGAATAGTCAAGATTTATTCATTTTTATGAAAATCTGAAAATTTTGAACAGTGTCATATAACCTAAAAAGTGCGTTTAAAAATCAAAATTGCATTTAAATATAGGTATGTTTCCTTAAACATAGTTATTCGAGCTGATTGAGAAATTGAAATTTATTTAATTTAATTTATATATATATATATATAGCGAAAATTGGTCTAAAAATCGTCACGAAAGCATTTAAGTTCAAGCTTATTTTATTATTAAAAAAAAATAGAAAAATCAAGCATACGTGAAAGTACTTGGTACTTTATTATCTTTTCGAGTGAAAGGATGTTTTGAAATTTATTTTTCATAAATGGCTAAATGAAAGAAAGTTTCACACATTTAGCCATTCATGAAAAGTAAATTTCAAAACATCCTTTCACTCGAAAAGATGATAAAGTACCAAGTACTTTCACGTATGCTTGATTTTTCTATTTCTTTTATAATAAAATAGGCACACACACGTATACAGGGTGTTTAAAAGTCCCGGGACGGTTGGATATTTCCTCAGATAAAATATTTATCAAAAAAGTGAAGATCATTCCTGAAGTAAATTTCAACGAGTAATTCAATGGTGACCTTCATTTTGACCTTGTAGTTGACCTTCATGGTTTTTTGTAGGTCAACTTTGTTTTTTAATATAAAAACCCCCTTCTTTTACATTTGAATTCGATAGAGCGGAAAATTCTACGTTCAGGTACGTACCTAAGTCATAGGCATATTGTAACGTTCAAGGTCAGTTAGAAGTTATTTGAAATTAACAAAGTTTTCCAAGAGATCAGTGTAATTCCTGAAGTAAATTTCAACGAGAAATTCATTGGTGATTTCTGTATTCATCTTGGTTACAGCGTTTTGTATATTATAAAATCATAAGGAAATTTTTCATTAAAAGTTCCAGGTGTTCTGGTGAGAGTTCTGTTCCTCCCCGAAGAGTTATACAGTCCTATACCGTTTTTCGATACCAAAGTCAATACCTAATGCGATACCATAAGTCCTATACCGTTTTTCCATACGAATATTACAAATCGAAACTAAATTTACGTATTACGAGTACATACTTACTATCTTTCGCTAAAAGATTATTATGGCGCAAGCTAAACTTTCGGAACGAGAGAGGGTATCTGTATTAATGAAGCGTTGTTGGGGAGATCGAGTTCGATCTTATGATCAAGTTCGTTTGCTTTTTAATCGCACTTTTCGTAATGGAAACGGGTTAAATCCTGTCTCAAAGTCAACAATTGAAAGAAGTGTAAGGCGCTTTATGCATCATGGATCTATCAAGGACCTTCAATGAAATGGTCGGCCAAAATCTGCAGGATCTGAGGAGATGCAGATGGACATAGCCCAAGCATTTGTTAAAAACCCACACCTTAGTTTACGTCGAGCTAGTGATGAGCGTGACGTTGCTCCTGAGACAATGCGAAATATTTTAAAAAGCATTAATTTCCATCCTTACAAAGTTCATCTGGTACAAGAGCTCAATGAAGACGATCCTGATCGTCGGGTTGAATTTTGTGAAATTATGGTAGACAGAATTGATAGAGATCCTGTTTTCTTGTATAATACAGTATTTTCAGATGAATCTGCTTTCACTTTGAAAGGTGAAGTTAACAGGCAAAATTGTAGATCTTAGTCCGACACAAATCCTGATTGGATGTTGAAGAGTCACACCCAATATCCACAAAAGATTAATGTTTAGGCCGGTATCTTGAATGATACATTGATAGGCCCTTTTTTTATCGATGGTAATCTCAGTGCCCGTGCATATGAAGAGCTTCTCAGAAACCAAATTGTACCAAGCATAAGGGATATTACAGGCGATAATTTTCAAAATTTTCAAAGATGGATTGGAAGAAGGGGTGAAATCGAGTGGCCTGCTAGATCTCCTGATCTGACGCCCCTCGACTATTTTCTTTAGGGTTATGTAAAGAGCAAAGTATACTCAACGCAACCGCAAAGCTTAGACGAATTGCAGGATCGGATTCTGCAAGAGGCTACTTTGATTGATAGGAAGATGATTCGTAATGCTGTAACTCATTTTTACAATCTCATAACTTTTTGTCAAGAAGCTCAAGGTTTTCAGTTCAAACATCTTCACTGAAGCGTGAGAGGCAAGGGGACTCACGCTAATCAAGTACCCCAAAGGGCACAGAATTTACTACGTCCAGGTCGTTGTTCCTGGGTAATTCTTAACGTAAACGTAAACGGTTTGGAAAAAATCTTGAAAAACCTTGAAGATCATCACCAAGATCAATACAGAGCTCAACAATAAATTTCTCGTTGAAATTTACGTCAGGAATTGCACTGACCTCTTGGAAAACTTTGTTAATTTCAAATAACATCTAACTGACCTTGAACGTTACAATTGACCTATGACTTGGGTACGTACCTTAACGTAGAATTTTCCGTTCTATCGATTGCAGATGTAAAAAAGGGGTTTTCCATTTAAAAAAACAAATTTGACCTTCAGAAAGCCATGAAAGTCAACTTCAATGTCAAAATGAAGGGCAACATTGAATTCTCCGTTGAAATTTACTTCAGGAATTACACTGACCTCTTGGAAAACTTTGTTAATTTCAAATAACCTCTAACTGACCTTGAACGTCACAACTGATCTATGACTTGGGTTCGTACCTGGACGCAGAATTTTCCGCTCTATCGATTGCAGATGTAAAAAAGGAGGTTTCCATTTAAAAAACAAAGTTGACCTTCAAAAAGCCATGAAGGTCAACTTCAAGGTCAAAATGAAGATCACCGTTGAATTCCTCGTTAAAATTTACTTCAGGAATGACCTTCACTTTTTTTCAAAAATATTTTATTTGAGGAAATATCTAACCATCCCGCGAAAAATTTTTCGAATTTGTACGTATTTTCCGATAAGAAAAAACTATTAACCGTTGTTTACTGCTTTATAAAATGTGTTGGCAAAATTTTACACTTTAAATTTTTCAATCACGTGGAATCACTATGTTTCAGGAAACACACCTAGTTTGAAGTGCAATATTGAAATTGAAACACAAATTTTAGGTTATATGTGACACTGTGTCAGATTTCCAGATTTTCATAAAAATGAATACATCTTGAGTATTCTACGACTTTTTTATTCTAGGTACTTTGGTTATGAGTACATTCCATACGAACTGGGATATCTGAAACGTTTAGCATACGTGCATGTATTAAAGTAAGATTGGTTGGGGGATGGAGGAGGATATAAATGTAATCACGAGTATTCTGTGACTTTTTGTATTCTTTGTACTTCTTTTTAAGTATTTTTCATAAGAGCAGTGATATCTAAAAAATAAAGTATATGTGCATCTATACGGGTAAGAGTTGTTGGGGGTTGGGGGGGGGGGGGGGGGGGGGGGGTATAGAATATGAGTACATATACTGTACTTATGCATATGAGAGCCAAACAGCCTTAATTGTGCCCGAAAAATAATTTTTTCAATCATATCCCCGGTCAAAACCGTATTTTGGGAATTTACCAGTATCCATTGATTTTCCGAGCCGAGAAAGCCGAATACGCATTTTGGACCAATTTTCCCGTTTTCTACAACTAAACCCCTAAATTTTGCATTTTGGTTCATCAAGATTCGTCATCCTATGAGGATCTATTTTATTTTGATAAAAATTTACGTTTTGCTTCCGTAGTGCGCCCTATTGATACTTTATAAACGGTTCCTAATTTTTAAATAATTTCAAGATAATATATTTACAATAAAGACTCTTATTAAATTTCAATTTTAATTGTTCTATTTAACCAAATTTAATATGCAAGTCAAATTGAGGAATTTTGACGTATACATAACAATTAAACCCTTTTTATTCTTAGAAAAAATTCCAGTAAGTTGAAAAGATATTTAGGAGATTTGAAAAAATTGAAAATCAATAAAAAATTTTCAATGACTTCAAATAATTTAAACAAAGCGTTTACGTGTACCGGAAAATTCGGACTATTCGTACCCAAATCTCAGTAAAAATAGCCCATGGTCTAATTTAAAACAAAATATAGATTTTTGCAGATTTCAAAAAAAATTTAGAAGTTTTTAATTTCATTTAATAAAATAATAATAAATAATAAAATAAGAATAATTATGAATTGGGATCGGCAATTTTCAAATTTTAACCAATTCCGAACTAGTACTGGAAATTTTCTAAAAGGAACGAAATTTTGAATTGGAACAGGAAATTATACAATTGAAATAAATTCTGAGCTGTAGAAGGGAATTTTGTTAAAGAATGAATTCTACTGAGTTGAAGCGGGATGTTTTCGAATGAAAAAATTAAAATTATGAATTGAACCAGGTAATTTCACTGAAAAATTATAATTCTTAGTTGAAACGGACAATTTTCTTAAAGAATTGAAATTCTGGATTTGAACAGATAATTTTCAATTTTTAATCAATACTGAGCTGGAATTACAATTTAAAATTCCTTAAAAATGGTTCAATTTTGAACACGTTTATATTTATTCATTTTTCAATTAAGAGCATTGCAAATTATAACCTTGATATATATTTTTGAAATTGAATCTTTGAACTCTACAATTTATAAAAGTTAAAAAAATTTTATTTGGCTGTTTAATAGAATTGAATTTAAAATTGTTCGGTTGAAAAGTGTTAGTAGCTTCATTTTATACGGTTAAATTATTGAGCATTTGAATAAAAAATTTTTGAATGAAAAAACTTTAAACTTTAATTTTCAAAGTTTAAATTTCAGGAGTTTCACTTTGTTTGCTTTTATCCCCGTGTAGAAATTCAAATGGGGAACTTGTCCGGTTCCCGACCATCCGACCCCACTTAAAGTCGGGGGCTAGTTGGGTCATCTGACTAGCCCCCCGACCAGTAGCGTCACGGTAGATTAGTCGGGGGCTAGTCAGGTGACCCGACTTATCCTAGTCGGGGCCTGATCGGGTACTAGTAGGGGTCATATTATAATACATCTGCGAAGAATATTAACCAAACTCTCCAAAATTTGTGGAACATCCGCTAAAAATTTGTCAAAATACTTATTATATACGGAAATCTCCATAAACTTTTTTGAAATATTTAAAAGTGCTCAAATATACCCAAGATATAATGGTGAAGGTATCCTACGCTTAAGCATACATAAATTTATGTAACTGAAATTCCCCAAAATTTGTGGAATATTAATTTAAAAAAAAAACTTCAGCTGGAAGGCAGCAATGGAAGAGCTTTGCTTTGAAGGAACCGCCATGTTGGTCACGTAGTCTCTGCTCCAGGTAATTATTATTCGTTACGTGTGGACTGCTGTCTTACACATTCGACGCGTTATTTCTTTAGCGCGAGAGGCGGCACGTCGCGCCCTTGCGGATTTACTTTAAAGCTAACAGTCCAGAACCGCAAGACTCAAATGAAGGTGGTAGCGAAATCTGAACTGTCCCGTGCTTAATAGTTTACTACTAGGATACTGCTCTCCACTGATTAATCAAAAACTTTTTCTCTTTCCAATTTCAACTACATGAAGGATTAGACTTTATTTACATATGGCAAACCTTTCAGATCAATTAAAAAATAAGCATCTGTACAAATTTAGAGTCTTATGACTTTTGGCAGACTTTTCACCTTCATCTATATGTACTTTTTCCAATATGGATTTTCTTAAAATTCCATACAAAGGTATTTATAAATATTCCTAGAAATTAGCAATTTTCTAAAAAATACTACAAAAAAAATAAGATTATGTCTTTTTGAAGATTTTGATCGTTGTTTTTATAAAAAGTTGATTTTCGTACAAAATTCTTAACTTAAGAATTATTTATTAAGTATATTTGAGATGAATTTAACATTAATAAATCTTTTCTCCAAAAGCGGTGTAAAATTATTGTTAAATATATTCTTAGTATTTTAGAATAAACAAATCATTACACTTTTTTAGATATTATCTCATTTGATAAAACCTCGCCGAAAACTCAAACATGAGAATAACCCGACCAGAGCGCTACTAGCTCCCGACCAGAGCCTGAAGGTTACCCGCACGGACATTAGTGAACAAAAAGGCTTGACTAGCCCTTGACCAACCACCGACCAGGCCTCGACTGAAATTTTGTCAACAAAAAGCCCAACTAGTCCCCGAATAGTTCCCGACTTGTAATAGGACCAAATGGGTTTATTTCCACACGGGTCTGCAGTTCAGTTTTTATTACTTTAAATGGAGCCATTTTTATATTCAGTGTTTGACTTTTTAAATATCATTGACCTTGAAAAATGTTTGCGAACCGCGAAAAAATCGGGAAATCACCGGGAATTTTTTTCTTTTGATTGGAACAGCCACCCTGAATTTATTGAAGTTTCTTTTTCTCATTATTTTTAAACATAGTTTCTCAAATTCTTGGCTTTTTTACGAGGCTTTTTTACGAGAGAGAAGGTGGAAGTATTGACGGGAAAATATGGTGGCGAGAGGGAGAAAGTCGTTAAAGCCGGTGGGATCGAAGGCGATACTCGTCAAATATCAATGCAGAGGAAAAAGTTCACCTGCGCTTATTACTGGAAAGACGCGTGGGAAGAACCGATGATTACCGTCTTGTCAGCCTGCGAGATGTATCGACATATCGAACATCTTTCTTCGTCTGTCTTCGAGCACTCAAGTAATGACTGTTTTCTAACAATTTGCTGCAATTCCTTGTCAGTTCCTTTCCATTTCATGCTAACAACTTACAATCAGACACGTCTCTACAAAATCATCGTCATTAATATTACATCTCGTCTATATGTGCAGTCTAAAATAAAAATCAAACAAATACAACCTAAAGTATATAAAAATCAAAATTATCTTAGAAAATATAATTCGATGTTCTTTGGTGTCGGCCAGTGTAGGAAGCATGTGAGAGGTGGAAAGAATGATAGATTTTCTCTGTCGTGATGAAAAAAACACCGCGTTAAGCACCTCGCTGAAGTTTGCAATGTCAAAAAAAAGAATTTACAATAACAATTTTTGAGCGAGACCTAGAATTTAAAAGTTCTAAATGGATCTATTTGATGACCGAACGTACCCGCAAAAGTTTCACTTTCAGAACACAACACAATTCAACCCTTAGATATCGAAAAAATAATAAAAAATGACAACGTCTAGACCTAAAATGTTAGTGTTGATTATAAGATTGTTTAATGTCCAGATTAAATCCAGAGGTACCGCACCTTTATCATTTTTGGAACATACCGTATTTCAATCCCTAAAAGTAAAAAAAATATCGTAATCAATGATCCAGCATTTACACACAAAAAACGATGGATAAAGTTTAAATCGATTCCAGGTGAAAAATTCACCGCAAAAAAATTAACCTTGCTAGATAACCCTTGCCTGGATAACCTTTCGTCGTATAATCGCTCCATTTTTATTCGAGATGTAGCTTTTTGCTAATTGGTATTAGTGAAGTTCTAATTCGTCTACAATAGCGTAATTTGTTTCGGAGAAGACATATTAGAAAGTACAATTTTTTTTTCGTGTTTTCTGTTATTGATTCTACATGTTTTACCGAAATTTGCTCACTTCAGCATTACGCAGTCGAAGTGTTTAGAATGATTTTCCTAACCTCGGTGAAACTTTTGCTGAAATATGTTTCATTTTTAATCGTTGCAAGTATTTCCTGCAACAAATTTTAACTTTTGTTTTTCTGTGTTGTTTTAAATCTGATATCCTCGATTTATAGCTCGAATTCACTCACACTTTGCCGTTTTCATGGGAAATTTTACATGCAACAAAATTTAACTTTAGTTTTTTTGTGCATACCTAAATGTTATGGTTTAGAATGCTTCGATTTAGTGTCCAACGATAACAAAAAAGATTCAACGACCTAGCACATCCAGAACACACCCCAATTCAACCCTTATGAATCGAAAAAATCATTTAAAAAATGACATAACGTCTAGACCTAAAATGTTAGCGTTTATTGTAAGATTATTTGATGCGAAAATTAAATCCAGAAGGTACAGCACCCCTATCTCTTGCGGAACACACCCTTTTTTAAGCCCTGAAAATTAAAAAATCATAATAAATGATCCACCAACCAGACCTAAAATTTTGTGCTTCAGAATGATTCCATTTGATGTACAGAGATATTGAAAAAAGTTTCACTCCATTATCTCTTCCGGAAAACTCTCGTTTTCAACATTCACGTTAAAAAAAATAAAAAGTCCAAAAAGTCGCCTAACTTCCAGACTTAAAACTTTATGCTTTAAAATAGTTCATTTTGATATTTAAAGCCACTGAAGAAAGTTTAATTCTCCTATCTCTTCCGGAGCACCCTCATTCTCAACCCCTACGATGATGAAAAATAAAAAAGATTCCAAAAAATCCCCTAACTTCCAGAGCTAACATTTTATACTTCAAGATAGTTCAATTTGATACTTAAAGCCACTGGAAAAAGTTTCATTTTCCTATATCTTCCAGAACACCCTCGTTTTCAACCACTAAAAAAAGAAAAATCGGAAAAAATTTCGTAACATCCAGACTTAAAATTGTATGCTTAATAGCGGTTGCATTTGATATCCAAAGATACCAAACAAAGTTTCATTCCGCTATCTCTTTTGGAACACGTTGGTTTTCAACCCCTAAAATAATGAAAAATCATAAAAAATTTCAAAAAATCGCCTAATAACCAGACCTAACATTTTATGCTTCAAAATAGTTCAATTTGATGTTCAAAACACTGAAAAAAGTTTCATTCACCTATCTCTTCCGGAGCACCCTCGTTTTCAATCCTTACGATAATAAAAAACAAAAAAAATTCGAAAAAAATTCCGTAACATCCAGACTTAAAATTGTATGCTTAAGAATGGTTCCATTTAATGACAAAGATACTAAAAAGAAAGTTCATTCCGCTATCTCTTGCGAAACATGTACTGGATTTACAGCATTTTCAAAATTAAAGAAAAAAACGAAAATGAATATTTTTACCGAAACAACGCACAATGTGATTAAAACCCAGAGGAAGAAAAACGATGAATTTTGAAAACCCTTCAAGATTATCCTAATAACGTTAAACATTGGTCTGGAAAATCGAAAATTCAATTTTTGATTGCACAAAACATAATAAAAAATAAAAAATGCCATTTTGCGGTAAAACTATGCAAGATGCAACAAAAGATGAATCGACAAAAATTATGCGCGCAAAAAAGATCTACAAATTTGCTATCATTACCTTTTTTATAATATGCGTAGTTTTTGTTTTATGCGTAAAAACAGCATTAAAAAGTGACAAATTAAATTTGTGCGCAAAGGATCAAACAACGGAAAAACTGAGGACATAAAAAGTCAAATCGTCAAAAATAACATTAAAAATATACAAATTGAATTGATGGAAAAACCTCAAAAGTTGCAATAAAAGGCATAATAATAAACAATTTTACATGCTCATCATAAAAGGTATTGCATAAATTTGTGTAAACTTTCAACCCACCTGTTTTTGTAAAATTTCCACGTCTGGAGACCTTCTGTGTGTCTGTAGATTTTTTGTCTGCTAGCACAAGAACTTTTGAAAAAATTGAGCAATTGAATGGGTATTGGATGTTCGTAGCATAGAACGTAAAACCATTGTCTGTTCTTTTACAGAAGATAGATAATAAAAAAGATGTAAAATTAATGATCAAAACTAGGTGAGTATTGAAAAAGGGCAGTGTCACTTTTACAATAATTTTTATGTCCCTTAATACGTACATGAAAGTATCTTTCAGATTGACCAATGTAAAAGCTATTACAGCCAGAACAGTCACTTAGATCAACAATATGTGTCCTATTATCTTTTTTGATGGGATCAACATATCTTTTTCAGTTTGAAAAATTGTAATCATAATATAAATGTCTTTAAAAAATGTGTAAATTGCTAGAAAACTCAGAAATAAAAAAAGAAATAAAAATCCATAATGATTGGAGGAATAACATATAACATATTTATTAACGTAAGAATTTGGATAATCAATCATTTTTAAAGTATTTCTGACTATATATTAACATTTGTAAAACTGTTCTGTGATAACTTAATCATTTTATTGATGGCACTAACTTTATATTTAATACTTGTTATATTAATATTTGTGATGACACCTTTATCCTTCCTGATGATAGTATAGTCCAAGAAAATGATTTTATTTTTTAACTTCAACTGTAAAATTAAGTTTTGGGTGGTAATTATTAAATCTACTAAAAATAGAATTAATTTTATCTTATAAATAAAATAGGCAGAACATAATAATTTCGATAACTTTTAGACTAATGGTTTAGTCTGGTTTAGATGAATTACCATTAGTCTGGAAGATGTCGAAATTATTAGGTTCTGCCTATTTATTTATAAATTAAAATTTTACCAGAAGGAAAAAAAGTAAACATTTTTTACTTCTTAAAAAAACTCAATTTTATCCGAAGGCACACAGATATAGATATCATCTAACATAGCAAAAAAAGAAAGTGAGATCATAAGGAATTTGTGCAAGAGTTTATTGATCAATTCTTTTAAGAACTAAGTTGGGAAGAGCTGCTTAAATAGAAAATCATATTAGGGTTCCACACGTTTAATTATAAAATTTATCGTTAAATGGACAATAGGAATTTTTTAATAGAATTTAATTAGATTTAAAATTTTGGTTTTTGGAAAATTAGTACGCTAAATGATTTTATTCAAACTTATTGGTATGTAATTAATCATAAGAGTGTCAGAAATACAGTGATATGTATTAACTTAGTGTCTTCGGAAATGATCTTATTATTGTTTTTAATAATGATATTATCAATTTTATTTTTTAAATTTGAGCTGTCTAAGTAACATTCTCTTTGTTCTAAAATGTGTTTTAATAGATTTAACTAACAGTTTTAAAAGATTTTAAAGTGGCGCATCGTGGAAAGTAAACTCTGGTCTTATTTTTGATATCTGGCTTATGAGTTTTTGCAAGGGCATAAAACAAAACCTTTTTAATGGACCAAAATATCAGTCATTCTTCCTACTTTCGCATTATCCCATAAAATTAAATAAAAAATTACTGGTTCAAAATCTCAAAAAAGGTTTACCTCTTCAATTCTTTCTGAAGGTTTTTCATAAAATTGTGGCAGTAATTTTTAATTGAACAAATAATAAAAAACTCTAAATATAACATTCTTCCTTCCGTAATAAAAAATTGAAAAAAAAGTTTCTCAGCCTACCCAAATTCTACTATAGTCCTAATTTTATTTATGAGTAACGACGTTTATAAAGACACAATTATTTCCAGTAATTATGATTATACGAGCGTTCAGACTTTACACTCTATCCCCTATTCCCAATTTCCCCCTTTTTTCAAGAAATTTCTTTTTTTACCTTTTTTAAAAAAATTCACCCCTTTCTCTTCTTTATCTCATTTTTTCGTTGAATCAATAGAAGCCAATAAGAATATTCAACTATTTCTTACAGAAAGTTAATTATTTTGAATTAAGAAGTCTACTATTATTATAATTTGGTTCTGAATTAATGTATTTTTAGTGAAACATTAATTTTTTAATTTACAAATTTAACTACATCGTTTTTGGTGGGAAATGGATGGATTGAAAAAAATTTCAGTCACAATTTTATCTATTATTATTATCTATTACATTTTTTGTTGGAAAGTTCTCTTTTTTCGTTGAACGGAACTTTTTTCATCTAAAACTAAAATATTTTTTAGTTGAATATCAGCTTTTATGTACATAATTCATCTTTTTTATTTTTTATTTAAAATCCATCTCAGTTTAATATTCTTTGTTGAAAATTCCATCATATGTTCGAAAATTTTTATTATTTTGTTGGAATTTGGTTCCATTTTTGGTTGAAAATTAATGTTTTAACCCGAGTTTTAATTATTTTATTTTTTGTTGAAAATTGATCTGTTTTTGTTAAAAATTCAACTATCTGTTTTTGAAATAGCTTAAATTAAGCTATTTATTTGAAAATTTAGCTTTATTTGGTAGGAAAATAACTTTTTTTGATAAAACATCTTATTTTCGGGTTAACAATTAAACCATTTTGTTGAAAATTCGTGTATATTTCGAATGAAAGTTTAGCTATTTGGTTGTGAATTGAAAGGCTTCATCTACCATTAATAATTTTCTTTCGTGAAAATTCAACTATTTGATTGAAAAATTATCTTTCACAATTGAAAATTATCTGGTTTCTTAAAAACTCATCTGTTTTGGCTATAACGTTCGACTTTTTATCTAAAAAAGACGGAAATTTTCAATGAAAATTCACCTCTTTTGTTAGAGAATTAATTGGGGGGGGGGGGGTAATAATATTTTGTTTAAATGGGATATGTATTTCGTCTTAAAATCTTAAGCATTTCATATTAAATTCAATATGGTACGTATACGTTTATTTAATTTAGAAGAATCATTACCCTTGTATAGGATTCTTTCCAAAGTCAGATATCATTTTTCCAATAAATGGATCTTATAGTATATAAAATTCTAATTTTAAAAACACCCATAAAATATTTTTCGAGTTTTGTTTACTATTTTTAATTTAATGTTGAAATATGAATTTTCTATCACGAGGTTAAATTGGAGGGCCCCTTTAACGTCAAAGGGGTCGGATTTTCCACCAATCACAGCATATGTGTCAGTGATTCTCAAGTATCTTTTTCTGTGCCGATGTATATGTAATATTGTTTAAGAAACATTATAAACATTGGAAAAACATTTAAAACAAAAACTATTGTATAAAAAATTCATTTAAAAAGTACTTAAATAAAGTCATGTTTACTGAACAATTCGTAAATATGTACGATTTTGAAATGTGTTAATAATTGTACTTATTATTTTCCTTAAACGTACTACTGATTCTCAATCAAAATATTACAACAGGAGAACTTTTTTGTCACGTAAACCTTAACAAATAAAGCTATCAAATCAAAGTAGTCAAAAATGACAGTAGACCGTGACCTAACCTCTTTATAATGAGTTTCACATTGTCACATTGATAGATAATCATGAGAACCTCTGAGTCAGGTGGCACCCACGTGATACCAACTTGAATAAGTGTTTTACCGCCTTCAGTTTTTAATAATTTTTTTCTGTTGAACGACTCAACATAAAAAACATTATAACGCATTTTCAGTTCGCATTAAAATTATGTATTAAAAAATTATTGAATCTAAAATCGCGAAACAACCCTATTCCCCTACTCACGTGAGACTTGTGGAAGTAATATATAATTCAAAAAATAATTAACCCATTTATATATAACTTTTTTGCTGTCACAATGAAAACTATCAAAAAAATTTTCTCGACTGATCCTTATAGTTTCGATCCGCTGTCTGCCCGTCTGTCCGTCCGTCCATCGTGATTTGTTGCAAGGATCGGAAGTGAGGGGCAATTTTTTCGAGGGAATTAGTGGAAATTATGGGACGGGCAGAAAGGGAAATAATTGTGGGAAAGTCAGAGACGTAAGCGTAATTAAGGTAACAGGGAGTGGAGGAAGTGAAAAGGAATTATGGAAGGGCTGAGGGAAGATGCGGAAATAGAATGTAAAAAGCAGGGAAGCTGATAGGGGAAGTGAACGGAAATGGTCGGAGAAGTATGGGAAGTGACAAGAAATGAGAAGAGGGAGAGTAAGAGTTAAGAAAGTATGAGAAGTCAGAGAACGTGAAATTTGGGGCTGGGAAGTGAAGGGAAATGTGGGGTGGAGAAGTAAAAGAAGAGGAGTGTCGGCTGAAGAATTGAGGAGAGGGGAAAGCTTATGAGAAAAAAGTTAAGGAAGTGCGTGGAAAAGGCTGAAGTGGGAGTGATAGAAGGGGAAGTATGGAAGGAGGAAGTATGAAAGAGGAATTATTGCAGGGGGATGTATGATAGGGGAAGTATGGAAGGAGAAGTATAGAACGGTGAAGTTAAAAGACTTTATTAATTATTTAGTTTAAAATTTTAGCCTAGATATTTATATTACCTAAACAATATTCTAATGCTGCTTTGCCATAATTTGCTGCTTTCTCATAACTCCTATTTAAGTGAGGAAACAACGTGAAGAATAAATGAGTTGCGTGGTCGTTTTTGCACATCAAAGGAAGCGAAAATATCGACGGTGTGATATTTCCTCGCCTTCTGAAGGCCCTTGGGTCTTGAGAGGGCTCACAGAAGAACCGACGATGGCTATAAGAGGAGCTTGTTATCACCCGCGAACGCATACGTGCGTGGGGCAAACGTGCTGAGACAATAGCGCGTTTGACCTGTTCTGTTCGCTAGAAATGAAGGTGGAACTTCTTCGAGAAGTCTCAAGACTGCGTATAAGAAATCGCACTTGAGCAACTGTGAACCTTAGTCATAACACCTCCATGTACGTGTCACTCGAGAAGGATCAAGTTCATTAGTGTCCTCGAAATCGATTTCATATCACTATCAAGTTTCGTTTTGACTATTTAAGAAAGGAGAATTAGGTTTAACCAGAGCAGAGTCCCTGGTGGAAAACATTTTTACAAGAAAGTACAATATTTCTACAACTGTAATTTTTTAATAAAATTTTGTTTGTAAACAAATTTATAACATTGAACAAAAACATTCTCCTAGATACAAATAGCTAATTTTTTCTTGTATTTTCTTGTAAAATAGTTTTAAAAAATCAACAATATAGTATAAGTTTCCACAATTCAAAAATTCGTTGGACTTTTCATTCATATTTTTTGTACTTTGTGGTAGAAAGCTTTTTTGGTAGCTTTTTCGTTTAAATTTGAACTAAGTAAATAAAAAATAGTAAGAAAATTCTTATATTCTTGTTTGAAAGTTAATTGTTGTTGGTTGAAAGTCTATCATTATATTTTTTATTCGAAACTCTTTTTTTGTCTGAAATTTAAATGTTCTTTTTTTTAATTGATCTTTCAAGTTTAAAATTCAAGTAATTGGTTGAAAATTCATGTTTGTTAGTTTAAAATGCAAGTGCTTGGTTGTAAAATTAGACATTTTGTTGTGACTCATCTAGTTGTGCAGAAAATGAATCTTCTATGTAGAAAATTGATCATTTTGTTTGAAGATTTAACTTTTTCTTTAAATCGTTTTTTTGGTTGAATTCAAGTGATTGATAATAAGTTTTATTGTTGTTAGAAATTAGTTTTAAGACTGCAAATTTCGCGATTGCATTTTTTGTTAAAAATTTATCTCTTTTAGTTGAAAATTCATCTTTCTTAATTCAAAATTAACTTTTTTGTTGAATATTTAACTGTTATTTGAGAGAATTGCCGGTTAAAAAAATTATATCTTATGATAGAAATTTGATTTTTTTAAATACAAGTGTAACTATTTGATAGGAAATTAATATGTTTTGGTTGAAGAATCAAATGTTTTGTCGAAAGTTCGTCTTTTCTTATTGCTATTACATTTTTCGGTTAAATTCGACCATTTATTTAAAATTGAAACCTAATTTTGTTTGAAATATTAACAATTCTTTTTTTTATAAATTAAATTTTTTGTAAAAGACTTAACTATTTTATTGAACTTTTGTCTTCTTAGATAGAAAACTCGTACTTTTCGATTGAAAATTTAATTATGTAGTTATAAGTGCTACAGTTTTTGGTTCAATGAAACATGTTTCGTTTAAAAATGTGACCAATTGGTTAAATTTTTTTTTGTCGATGGAAAATTCATCCTTATTGTTTCAAAATTAAACTGTCTACTAAAAAATTTATCTTTTGGTTTAAAGATTCTTCTATTTGTGTGAAAATGCATCTGTTTATGCTGGAGTTTTACTTTTCTTTTATTGAAAATTCGACCATTCGGTTAAAAAATTCATCTTGGCAGATTGAAAATTCAACTCTTTATCTAAAAATTCAAGTTTTGTGAAAATTTTCTATAGCGCCGATTTCGGAGCTGACGGTGGGTGGGAACTAACTCATTTTAGCCCGCTGCGCTTTTGTTTGCTCACGCCTGAGTGTTTGCCTGGGTGAAAATCGCAGATCCTGTGCACCCCCTGTTACAACTACCTGCGCTGCTGCGTCAATTGTCGGAAAGGCTATAGAAGGGAGGGCTATTGACGGATTTCACTGTACACATTTCTTTGAAAACTCCTATCTTTTGCTGGAAACTTCAATGAATAAGTAATAAATAAATGAATTTCATTAACTTTTATTATCAATAATCTTGTACAGTAGTCGGGAGAAGTGTACACCTGTCAGAACCATTGTACGGTCTCGCAAACCGCACGGCCACATGTTCATACTAATTTGTCACGTTTTGCTCAAATGAGGGATAATCCAAGGGCACAATTTTATGAGACATCTGTATTCTGTACTCTGGGGCACCCAGTTTTAGTTTGTTTGTGTTTCATATCATGCTTCTAAAGTACCTGAAAAGACATTGAAACATAAATATAAAATTTTGACGAGGCCGTGGTCGTGCGGTATTATGGACCTCCAGTGACCTTTCAATTGATATTACTCACCAATCGCAAAGCGGGGTGTGAGACCGCGTGGCCATTCCTAAAGGCAAAACCATTTCATATATTCAGGCGGACAATCTATTAATGCAGAAATACTAACAAAAAGAATTTTAATCTAAAAACCTTCGACCTTCCGCTTCCGATTTGAGATTGCAAACCCCATAAACTCGGTCCATAAAAGATTCCCTCCTTTGCATGAAAAAATGCATTTTTTCATAAAAACGGCTTCTAAATTTCCAAATGAAACTGTTCAGTTTACGAGCGTAAATGTGAAAACCTGGACTCTGAAGGGTAATGCCTCTCTTTTCCTTTTATCCTTTTTCCCCACTCTTCTCCTTTCTTCGTGACGAATCGTAGCTTATGGTCTTGGCCGTTTCGGTGCATGTTTCCTTCTCTATTATTCATATCTCAGCGACCCTGTTTATGTTCAACAAATGTGTGTGAACGGTTTTAAACATGTACAGGCCGTGCGGAATTAAAGAAACGCGTGCGGAACACGTTGTGAGGGACGGGCGGAAGAAGCAACGAAACGCGGGGGATTTAAATACCGCGAGCTTTCAGAAGTGCACAACGGCACGTTGACTACCCCTGAAATAACCCCCTTATTCACGTGGGGTTGCTGCGTACGAAGCAGAACGAGAATCACGGAGCTACGACCTCGTAACTTTCGTAATTAAATCTGAAAGTTGGCTCAAAAAGTCTCCGGGTCTGCTATCCCTCTTTGCATCTACATATACCTATAACTATGTACATACATTCTGCTGCATTCTACATTTGCCCCTTTTTATCCTTCTCGTTGATTCTCTGAGTACTTGTATCATAATGAATTCAGGTCTCGTTTTTTGGTATCAGGAAAAAGTTATTGTAAAATACACTCTATCAATTTATGCAAATTATGTGCTTGATTAAACCTTTGCGTGAGGAGGAGGGAGAGGGGGTGAGAGCCTTTTCTGGTTAATAAATGTTCCCAGTTTTTATAATATGATGAAAATTCCCTCGGTGGAAGATTGGATGGTATTTTCGTTGAAAGTATGTGCTAAACTATGTGCCATCCATTCATTACGTAAGACATTTTTTGCCAATTTTCTACCCCACCCTCTCCCCTATGTAACAAGTGATAATAAAAATTGTTGGAGCCCTCCTCCTCCCCATAATTTCGAGCACATATCTCTAATTATTTATATTATTGTAAGAAGATCTTTAACGTTCGAGAAACCAAAGCAGGAAGAAAATAAGTAACGATGCTGTTTTCAACTCTGTCGGACGAGTTTATTAACATTTAAAACCAACCTTTCGGAAGACCACCGTTTGCATCATCAGGGTAACCAGTTATATAAATTACATTCTAAGAAGATTGAAAAATAAATAACTTGTTAAAATTATAAAAGATAGAATAATCTTGGAAAATACAACACTAACGAATTAGTAAAGAAAGTCAGTGAATGTCTTTTGGAGTGAGTCAATTTAGTTTGAGGTAGTTGTCGGGCCAAAAGTCAAATATCTGAAAAAATAGTTTTTCTATGGTTTTAAGAATCAAAATATTATAACTGATGGATTTTAAAATGAAAAAAATTATTTTTTATGATAAATGTTAAAATTTACAAAGAAAAAATCAATTTGAAGTATGTTTTTTGCAAATGAATTTTTTCTGACAATCGCTTCTCACGAATTTTTGAAAAATGATTACATTTTAATTATTGGCGGTTTATTTTTTCCTGGAAAACGTTCTTTACAACTCTACTATTTCCAATTTTAAAAGTAAATTTTTCTATGGCTGCAATCGTTAGAACAATTTTTTGTAAGAAACAATTTTTTAAACATATAATTTTATTCCAAGACTATTTATTTTAAAAATTATAAACAGTAGAGTTTTACAGAATGTTTTGCCGGCAAAAATAAGCCGTCATGTATTAAAATTAAATCATTTTTTAAAAATTGGTAAGAAGGGAACATCAGATCAAATTCAATTGCAAAAAAAATGGTTAAAATTAATGTTTTTTTTTAAATTTTTACATTTTTCATAAACAATAATGTTTTTTATTTCAAATGGCATCAGTTATAATATTTTGATTCTTGTAATCCTAGAAAAACTATTTTTTTCAGATATCTGACTTTTGGCACTACAAATACCTTAAAATCATGTTGTAATGGTAATAAAGTTAATAAAAAAGAAAAGTTTCCTATTTTGAATTTGAATTTTTATTTGTTTTTATATGTATTTGAATTTCCCTGTACAAAAAAGATATGGTAAATATTGATTAAAAGTTGAATATCATACGAAATAGAGGTAAGGTGCAAATCATAAATTCGTAATAGTTATCATAATTTAAAATATCCAAAGAGATTTTGTTATGTATAATTTTGGAAATTTCAAAAACATAAAAACTAGTTAAAAATAAAAATTTATAAAGTTGAAAAGACATATTTGTTGTTATAAGAACAGGTTGGAAAAGCAATATAATTAAAATCTGTAAGGATTTTCGGTCAAAATGATTGATTATTAGAGGACTATAATTGTTTAAAAGGCATCAAATTAACCATTAATGAGCCCTCAAATGTGATATGGCCAGATTTGCAATTTGTGAATAATTTATATTAACCCCTTAATTATGGTATGGTCAGATTTACAATTTGTGCCTAATTTATATTAAGGGTGGTTTTTCAGTATTAGGGGTGGTATTTGGAAAATAATTTTTGGTGGTTTTGGAGAGCATTAAATAAGCCTTTAATTATGTGATACGATAGAACTCGATTCAACGTTTATTTCATATGGGGTTCCGTCAGCTTAACGTTAAGCTAGCGTAACCCCCGGTTTTTTTGAATAGTGAAGCATTAAATTTGGCAATGGGGCATTAAATGAGCATTAAATGAGCCCTTAATTATAGTATGATCAGATTCACAATTTGTGCATAATTTATATTAAAAGCGGTTTTTCAGTATTAGGGGTGGCTTTTGGAAAACAATTTTTAGTGGTTTTGGAGAGCATTAAATGAGACTTCAATTATGCAATACGATAGGACTCGATTCAGCGGTTTTTTCACATGGGGTTCCGTCAGCTTAACGTTAAGCTAGCATAACCCCCGGTTTTTTTTTTCAAATAGTGGATCATTAAATTTGGCAATGGGGCATTAAATGAGCATTAAATGAGCCCGTAATTATGTGATATGACAGAACTCGATTTAAAATTTATTTTACGTGGGGTTCTGCCAGCTTAACGTTAAGCTAGCATAAGCCCTGGTTTTTTAAAAATAATGCAGCATTAAATTTGGCAATAGGGCAATAAATTAGCATTAAATGTGCCCTAAATTATGAGATAGGTTTCAACTCGAATCGAAGATGTGGTTACGTCAGCTTAACATACCTGGAAAAGCATCCTGATCTCATAAGGATGACTTCAAAGGTGACTGTCGCCAAGTATGAACTTTACCTATCATACCACTGATCAGAAGAAAAAAGCGTTGGGTTTAATTTTAATTTACCCATTCAACAGAGTTAAAAACAACATTGTTAATTATTTATAATTGTTTATGCATTTTTATAGATTTTTTGACAAATAAGCTCAACGTGGTCTACAATAACCTAAACAGGCAGTTAAAAAAAAAAATTTTAATTTTTTTTTAACATTACTCGTTATTGGGCAAGTCGATCGACAATTTCAAATTACGAATTTTTGGTGTGAAAAAAAACTGTTTTCAGTATATCGTTTATGGAAGTAATTTTTCTCAGACGGAATAAACAAATGAATAATTTGCTCATGTTTCAGGATCCTTCAAAAATATAATTAAAAATGTAGTTTAAAACGTAAAAATATGTGCTTGTTTCCTTAGTTTATTAAAAAGAGCATACAAAAAAATAAAAAAGATTTGTTTTGCAGCTTTGGGTAGAAATAAGCAACATTGCATTTGTTGTGATTAAAAAATATATATATTTTAACGAAAAATTTTTTTTAAATACCTTCAGAAATGTTTTGATTTTTTGTTATAATTGTGATTCCTAATGCCACAAAAAACTTGAAATCCTTTTAAAATCCCGTGATGTTACATGAAATCTGATCATAATCGTTGAAAGTCATGTTTATTTTTTAATATCTTGAAAATTGTTTGAAATCCTTTAAAATATCGCAAAATCTTTAATATCTTTTGAAATTTCTTAAAATTTTTAAAAATCTTAAAAATTCTTGAAAATCTTTTAAATTAAACAAATTTTAAATCCTTTGAAATTACTGAAATCACACGTAATTTTTCTAACCCCCTTACAATAATTAAAATCCTTGAAAGATATTTAAAATTTTTTTATCCTCTGAAATGTTTCGAAATTTCTGAAAATTTTTTAAAACTCTGGAAAATTCTATGGAATTTTTTCTAATGTCCGAAAATCTTAACACTGATTTGAAATCACTTTGAATTTTTGAAATTCGTTAAAATTTCTTGATGCCTATTAAATTTTATAGGACTCTTAAAAAATATCCTAAAGTGGTCAAATTCATTAACATCTTTCAAATTTCATAAATCCTTTGAAATCTCGTGAAATTTTATTAAATCTGATAATATTCCTTAAATTGTCTTAAAATATTTGAAGTTATATAAAATCCTTTAAAATCCTGGGAAACCACATCGAATTTCTTTGAATCTCTTAAAATCATTAAAAAAATTTTTAATTCCTTGAAATCTTTCTAAATGTCCTAAAATCTTTAAAATTTCTCAAAATCTTTCAAATTTTTTAAAATGTTTTAATTTACAAAAAAATTTAATTCTTATGAAATTATTTGAGATCCTAGGAAATTCATTAAAATAGTTTATATTGGAATTTTCTCGTAATACTTTAAAATTATAAAAATTCTTGGGAATTCCTAGACCTTTTGTAATACTTTGAAATATTTTGAAATTTTCTAAAGCTCTTAAAAATTTCATGGAATCTTTTAAAATTCCCTATAAAATGTTTTAAGTTTTTTGCAATCTCTTGAAATTCTTTAAATATATTAAAATTTCTTTGAATCTCTGAAAATATCTTTTTTTCTCACAAGAATTCATTCACTAATATAGTCCATAAATTTCCGGAAATTTATAGAGTTTCTCGAATTGAATTTTGGGCAATTTATAGCAAGTTAGTATAAGTCACCTGCAATATTAGCTTAAATTACCCAAAATTTCATAACTTTCCGGAAATTTATAAAAATGTTTTAAATTGAATTTTGGGTAGTTAATGGTCATAAAAAATATCGTATGCACCAAGGAGGAGAGGGCATTTTTTGACGATTGTATGTTTTCAGTGCGAGTACTTTACAGCTCGTACTGAAAAATACACGCGTCGAGAAAGTCTCTCTTCTCCTCCTAGGTGCATAACATACTTTTTTTTACTCCATGTCTATTTTTGTGTTTTTGCATATGTGAAATCCCCCTTCAAAAGGACAGCACTAGAAATTAAACTTTTTAACTCACATCTCTTCCCAAACTTTAATTATCCTAACTCTCATAATCAATGTTCAATTTCTAAAATCCCCTACCGTTTGCATTCGTATTTGTATTAAAAGAGATCGCATTCGCCTAAAAATTTGGTCGGAGAAGTGGAAAACTGCAGGAAACCAAAAATCACGAGCACAGTCGGTTATCGTCTGATGAGTTTGCAGGTAGAAATTTGATAGCATAGATTAATCTGCTAAAGAGTAGTTAAACGCAGTGAAAACATGACTAAAAATAAGTGAGAATCATGAACGGCCACCTATCCGAGCACTACCCGCGCCCGACTGTGCTCAACATTCGAGATCTCGACGATTCTCAAATCTTCTTCTTTCTCTCAATTCTTCTCAATTCTGACGGAGTTCTTGAAAATTTTATTTAAATTTCTTAAACGTTTTTGTCTCAAATATATTTGGATTTTTCTTGTGATTTATTTTTAAAAAATTTATAAACCGCCTTACTTAGGCACTTTTATTTTCCCACTATGGTTATGTTAACTTGAGCATAGCTTTAAATACCAGATGAAGTCTGTTGATCAAATTCTACCTCTCTCTTTCATTCTTAGTCTCTCGTTCCCATGACTGCTTGATTCGAAAACAATTGAAAAGACAAAAAAAGAGTGTGAAAAAGAAGAGAAAAGGAAGTGAAAGAGAGTGAGAAAGAAAGAAAGAATTGAGGCTGCAGAGAAGCTGGATAAGTTTTATTTTATTATTCGAAAGACCAAGTCTGTAACGTCTCTGTAGCCAGCCGTTACAATAACAAATAATTTTTCTAATTACTAACTCCCGTACGTGTTAGCGAGCCTAAACAAATGATCTTTTTTATAGTGTTCCGTAATATTTAACGTCTGCAGTCTTCATTACAATTTCCTTTCAGAATACTTATTCAAAAAGTAGTATCATTCCTAGTGCAAAAAATGGATACAAGAAAGTACAAAATCTACCAATTTAATTTTTGCTAAAAAACGTTTAAAAGTGTAAACAATTTGAGAAAATTAAAACTAATTGCAAAAAGCTATTTTTTCCTTTTAATTTCTTGGGAATAAGTAAAAAAGATAACAATAAGAGACAAATTTGTATTATTTGACAGAGTTTATAAATTTAACAAATATATTTTTTTACTATATTTTAAACTCCTAAAAGGCGTTACAGAAAAGTATTCAAATTTTTTAATTTAGGCGTTTTACACAATAAAATATTTTACAAAAGTTAAAACATTGAAATACTGTACTAAGAATGATTTTGTCTTTTCTTATATTACGAACGAGTTTTGTATTTTTTGTATGTTGTTGTATTTTATTTTCGCTTTAATTTCCTACTAGAATTTATAAAAAAAAGTGCAACCCCAAGAATTTACAACTACAGGAATCTATAAAAATTTGCAGGTTTTGCAGCTAAACAGTTTTTTTTTTAATTCAGGTTGGCAGGCCTTTAAAATATTGCTATTACAACATTTTAAAGTTAGATGTGCAAATTATTGCTATTAAAAAGAAGACTTTTATGTTTTAACTTATGTTTGGACCTTCTAAAAAAATATTTATTCATAAAAAGTTTAAGAGATAAGTTTTTTGTTGTTTAATAACGATTATTATCCTTTGCTATTTTGCAATTTCTTTAAAGTTTGAACATAGAAGCTTTTCTTGTAATGGTTATTATTCACATATCCCAATTAAAAATGATCTCATTGCAATATTCTAAATATTTTTGATCCTAGGTTAAAAAAAGAACCTTTTGGCGACAAAACCTGTACATTCCTGTATATTCTTCCAGTCGCGTTTTTTTATAAATTCTTGTAGGTAATTAAAACTATGACAAAGCATAATATACAAAAAATTACCAAATTCGTCCGAATAATAGATTAAAGTGGTGCTTTCTCCAATTATAGATCTCATTTATAGGCTCCTGTAAAAGGCGGTTCTTGTTTTTTTAATTTTCTGTAATTTTTTTTAACAATAGCTAGCAATTAATTCAGTGCAATGTGACTGAATTTAAGACTTAGTTCTGAAATTCAGATTTGTATTCTATTTGGTTCAAATAAAGATTTTAAAAATATTTATTCTGGAACAGTAGACTCAAAAACTAACTTCAAAATTATTAATAAATTTACATGGCAAAAAAACTTAACATAAAAAAATATATATTGTTACAAATGCATTTTTTTAAAGATTTATCTTTTTGGATAAGAATTTACCTGCCCGATTTTTAGAAAATGTATGTTCTTGGTCAAGAAACGAACTTCTGTGTTGAATGTTTGACTCTTTTGTTAAAAATCCATTTTATTTGTGAAGGTTCATAATTTTAATTGAAAATTAATCTGTTTTGTTGAAAATTTAAATATTTTGTTGAAAAGTGTTTGTAGAATTAATTTTTTCTTTTTTGAAAATATTACTATTCCATTATTAGTTAAGGATTAATATGTTTAGTTGAAAATTGATCTTTTCTAGTTGAAAATTCTACTATTCGGTTGAGAATTCATCTATCTTCTTAAAAAAAAACCTTCTTGTTTAAAAATGGATTTTTTGGGGTTAAAAGTAAACTGTTTGATATATATTTAAACTATTTAAAAAAATCATATTTTCGAATTGAAAATGCAACTGATTTAAAGATAATTAATTTTTTCGTCTTCAAAATTCAACAATTTTGTTGAAAATTCGTCTTTTTTTGTCGAAAATTAATCTTCTTGGTGGTGTTTTTTTCGTAAAACTTAATATCTTTATCTAAAAACGTAACTTTTCCATTTTCTGTTATAAATTTATCATCTAGAGGTTGACAATTTAACCATTTCGTAAAAAAGTAATAATTTTTTTGAATGTAAGTTTTTATAGTGAGAAAATTAATTTTATTTATTGAAAACTAATTTTTTTGTTTGACGATTTCACTATTTGGTTAAAAATTCGTCTTTTGGTGGAATTCGTCTGGTTCAAAGTTCTCTTTTTTATGAAAATTGAATTTTTAAACTAAAAATTTGACGATTTTATTTTAGGTTTGCTTGAAAACTACTTTCATAGAATCATATTTTTCGATTAATAGTTCAATGACCTTGATGGAGGCTTCTAAGCACACTTCAGAAAAACATAATTTAGGTTAAAATTGTTTATTTAACAGTAGTCATTTAAAGGTTAGTTTTTCCTTTCTCTTTAGGGAAAAGATATCATTTTTAAAAATTAATGGAGAAATCATACAGTTATTATGGTTATAAACAGTCATAGTTTAAATTGTAATTAACACCACCCAAATAGAATTGTAGAAATCCTTCAAAGAAGAAAATGAGGCTTTGCGCATTAGGATTACATCAAAATATTAACTTTTCCCTAATGAGGAAGGAAAACAACCTGAATTTTTTTCTGAAGTGTGCTTAGAAGCCTCAATCAAGATTTACGGAAATTAATCATTTTTTTGTCGATTTTAAAAATTATTTTAAAGATAGGCAACTTTTGAGATTGTTTGTACATTGTGTGCATCCTTAAAATTTAGCTTCTTTAATTGAAAATTAATTTTTTTAGCTGAAAATTTGACGATTCTATTTAGGTTCAAAAAATCTTTTTTTTAGTTTAAAACGAACCTATTTTTATTTAAAATTTATATTTTTTATTGACAATTTCATCAATTCGGTCAAAGATTTAACTATTAAAAAAAAAAATCGTTTGCGTCGACTTGAAAAAAAATCGTTGTTTGGTAAAGAAATCATCTTTTATAGAGTAAAAGTGATTTTTTTTGGTTTTAAAATTCATTTTTAATTTTTGGAAAGGGCTTGAAGGGTTTAAAGGGTTCGCAATTCAAATATTTTGATAGTCATATTTTTTGTTTTAAATTTCAAGGATTTGTATTAAAATTTGCCGTTCTTGATTGAAAATTAATCTATTTGGTTGAATACTGAACTATTTTGTTTAATATTTTTTTTGTAGTGTAACTCAACTGGTTAAAAATTAGTTTTTCGGTAGAAAAGCAATCTTTTATGGTAGAAAATTTATCTTTCTTGGTTAAAAATAAACTTGTCACTAAAAATTAAATCTTCTTCTAAAAAATGCGTTTTATTTACTTACAAATTTAACTGTTTTTGATTGAATTTAAATCATCTTTGTTTAAAATCTTAACATTTGATTGAGAATGAAACTTTGCGGCTTCAAAATTCAAATATTTTGATAATTTCATGTGCTTTAATTGAACCTTCCACTGTTTTGTTGAAAATTCGTCTTGTTTACTTGAATTTCAAATATTTGTTTTTATTGTGACTGTTTGGTTAATAATTGCATTTTTGGTAAAAATCTCACTATTTCTCCTGTTTTAGGAGAATTTGCGCTTCGTTACTTGAGGTAATTATGCGGGTTGTAGGGGGGGGGGGGGCTCAAATTTAGCTCAAAATTGGCTCAATTTAAGGTTAGCCATCATGCATTAATTTAATATTTATTACTATTTTTTAGCAGATGGCATGGTTTGTTTTTGAAATTCTAACTCAATTTACAAGTGAAATAGAATCGCATTAGTATTAACATTGCACGATCTTGATTCACGTACATCAGAATAAGAGAGCCTTTAAATAAATCAGAAATATGTGTTTCGGATCCGATTTGATTCTTCCTTGTGTTGGTTGTCGTTGACGGGTGAACGTCTACATCCAACATGGCATACGGAATCAATCCTGAGAATCAAACTTCCGTTCCCGTGCTTCCGGGGCTGCCCGACGTCTTCCGAAGTAATCGGCTTCACGGTATGGATTTCTGCTTGGTATAGACAGATTATCGAACGGTCTTTTGATATTCGTTACTTCACAAGAGGTTTTGAATAAGCTGTCTAAATATACCGGAGAGAAAGAAAATATTCAAACATTTGCCTACGTTTTTCACAATCAGAATATCAGCGCTTCTTCTTTTAGTAAAACAAATATACATTATGGTACATATGCAATTTATTCAAAAGTGTTAAAAAGTTTCATTTTATTAATGCAATTAATCAGCAACAGACAATCATGTCCTTTTTTCAAAAAAAGTAGTTTTTTGAAAAAAAAATCCACCACAAGCGAGTGGGCGCGAAGAAAAAACCTGTCCTGGATTTAGTGTTGCTGATAAATGATGCCACGCGGCGGTGATGGCTGAGAGGAGCTGGGGGGAGGGTAAAAGTTTACTCAAGCGTGATAAAACAGTTTGGAGACTGGATTTATGGTCACTGTCAGCCGAAAAACTGACACTAAATCCATATTTGAGTGTAATTTTTACAATGTAAACTACTTGAAATAAAAGGTTCAGTTTTTAATTTGAGCCATACTAGAAGTTTCTAAAAGTCTATTTCACAACACATGCCAATTAGATATTTTGTTCTGTGCCTGTATTATTAAAAACTAGTTGTTCCTAATTACAGTCTGTCAAGTTAAAGCGTGGGTGGCTTTACTCGCAGTCGGTAAGGTGTATCGACATGATTTTGGTGTCAAAATATTAAGAAGAGCTCCCTC
>NC_046662.1:57995263-58018068 GCF_010883055.1 Belonocnema kinseyi | reverse complement strand
AAAGAGGGAGCTCTTCTTAATATTTTGACACTAAAATCATGTCGATACACCTTACCGACTGCGAGTAAAGCCACCCACGCTTTAACTTGACAGACTGTAGTTGTACCTGGCTGAATCAATCAGTAAATCGAAACCTACGTTTTATTAATTGATTTAAATTAACCTTAAATGAATGATTAACACATGGCAAGTTACGGATTAGATCAATTAAAATTACTGATTTAATTGGCAGAAGTTACTAATAATTTATTTCAAAATGACCCTGATTAGATTATTCAACATTTTTGGTTCGATCAGTAGATGCCCCTGATTAGGTCAATTTGTCTTTATTGGTAGAAAATAAATCTTCTTAGTTTTTGGTTCAAAGTTTACCTTTTTGGTTGATTTCGACTCATTTTGATTTAAAGTTCAAATATTTTTCGGCTGAAATAGCAGATGTGACATTTTATTTTAGAATTCATATTTTTGAATTCAAAATTGCTTTTTTTTATATTAAACTTAATTTTGTTGTTCACAGTTAAACTATTTAATTTTTTGTTGAAAACTGATCTTTTGTAGATAAAATTTCAACTATCTGTTTGTGAGTTAAACTACTTTTTTAAATTTAGTTTTTATTTGTTCGTAGTTTACCATTTTAGTTAGAAACTCATTTCTATGTTTGATAATTTAACTAATTTGTTAAAAATTTGATGGTTTGCTTTGTTTAGAGTTATTTCTTTAAACTAAAAATTTATCTATTATAAATTTGGGAGATGTTTTTTTGCGCTCAAAATTCATCTGCTTGGTTCAAAATTGAACTATATTATTCAAAATGGTTTTTCTTGTTTCTTATAATGAATTTTGTAGTTGAACGTTAAACTTTTCCACTTTGTATAAAAATTGATCTTCTCTAGATAAAAATGCAACTACTTCGTTTTAAGTTAAACAACTTTTTTTTAATTCAGTTTTTATTTTTTGATAATTATTCATCATTTCATTAGATAATTATGTCTGTGTTTGATAATTAATCTAGTTTGTTCAAAATTCGATGGTTTTTAAAAAATGAAAGTTACTTCCTTAAATTAAAAATGTATACAATTCAAATTTGGGTAATGATTTTTTAAAATTTTAGTTGAAAGTTCATCTGGTTGGTTAAAAATTTAACTATTCCATTTTTTGTTGAAAATTTATATTTTCTCTATTACAATTCAACTACTTGGCTGTAAGTTAAAGTATTTGTAAGAGATGCAATTATTATTTGTTAATAATTTATCATTTGAGTTAAAAATATATTTCTGCGGATAATAATTTAACTATTTTGTTGAACTGAACATTCATCTTTATTGTTAAATTCAATTGTTTTGATTTCAAATTGAAATATTTTTGTTTTATATATAAACCGTTTTTAATTTGAAATTGAAGTCCTTTTTTCTTGCAATAATAACTATTACATTTTTTGTTAAGAATTCTGTTTTACAGACAATATTGAACTTTTTTTAAATTTATGCACGTTTTTATGTTTGAAAATTAGTACTGTTAATTAAACATTTTAATATTTCTTTTTTAGTTCAAATTTGTTTTTTTTTCAGTTGAAAATTCAACTATTTGGTGGAGATAAATTTTTTTACGTTGAAAATTAGCCTTTTTTGATAGAAAATTATTATTTTCGGCAGAAAATACTTTTTTGCTTAGATTCAACTAGGGTGAATTAGTAGTTCAAATGTTTTGATAAAAATTTATTATTTTGGTTAATGATTCATCATTTAAGTTGGAGATTCATCTGTTTGGTAGGTAATTAATCTTCTTGACCGAGTTTTTCTTAAATTTAACTGATTGGTTAAAAGTTGAACTGCTTTGTTAATATGTACTCTTTCTGTTAATTATTGATAATGTCAGTTGAAAATCCGTTTGGGTACAAATTAAACACTTTCGTGAGAAAATTATTTTTTTTAGCTTTGAAATTCAATTTGATGTGGTTAAAAATTGATCTTTTTGATTGGAAAATCAACTTTTCTGGTTTCATCATTTTTTTTAAATAGTTTAATAATAAGTTTGCTAATGTCACCCTTCGTCTAAATTATATTTTTCTAAAGTCTCAATTAACTTTTAATTAGGAAAAATTCACGAGAAATGAAGTTACTCAATTAACAATTGCCTTTTCAAATTTCACTTATTTGGTTAGAATTTTAAACTCATTTGTTAAAAATTCATTTTTTAATATGCATCATTTTAGTTTGAAATTCATCTCTTTTAATTAAAAATCTAATTTAGTTTTCTATTCCATTATTGTATATAAATAAATAAAATTTCAAACTCTCAATTCATTTTAAGGTGACCTAAGAGTGCGAGGTATTAGGTTTCGTATTGCAATTTTTTCTAAAAAGGAATTCAACGAAATTCCTTTCAGAGTAATGAAGTTTGTAATCAAGTGAGTTATTCTTATGTACGTTAACTTCTTCAATAGGACCTGAAATGATTTATTACACGTGGAATATCCAGAAATGCTTAATATAACTTTGCTTCTTTCATTTCAATGAAATTGTTATTTATAATTTATTCGTATTCCAAAAATAATAATTGGACTAATATTTGTCCTCATTAAGCTTGGATAGAAATCTGACGTTCATCAGTAATGGAATGATTCCAGAAGAATGAATAAAAAAGAAATTGATATCTCAATAATAAAAGCTTTATGCAGAAACTCTCCTTTTACTGTTCCTTTTCTTTCCCCTCACAGCCTGAATGTGACAGATGCGATGTCTTTCACTTGTTCGTATAACAAGTTCGCTATCAGATGCAGTTTTTTCAATTCAGCGATCTAAAAATTATGAGCAAGTTAAAAATAAATAAAAATCAATAGGAATTACGAAATACACTTGTCAAATAACTAGATTTTATTAGGTGTAAAAATAAATTTAGTGCCTTTACTTTGATGTCTTGTAACTCTTACTCAAATTTAAATTTTTCCCACCAAAATGCAGTTTTAAAGGGCGGATCTTAAGCTTTAAAACATAATGTAATAGGTGCCGGCAAAGAGAAATTATTCTCAAAAATTATTAGCGAATACAATTATGATCGACGAGGAACGTTTGAGACACTACATTTCTTTTGCATTCCACTTGAGAAAAAATGCAGCTGAGGCGACTGAATTCGCTGATTTTTTTTAGGTTAAGTCCGCAGGGCCGCCCTCTACTAGATTGCGTTTTAAAGTTTAAGGATTACCGTTTAAAACTAACTCGGGATGGAAAAAAAATAAAGTTTAAACAAGAGTTACAAGTGCAATACAGAAATCTTGGCGTATACTCTAATTTAGAAGCTCGGAGTGATTGGTGACTTTCTTCTTATCAAATTTTATTCTCGATGTTATGTGCTTAAATGAAAGAACTTACTAACAAAACCTGGAAAACCTGGAACATCCAAAATTTTTTAAAAATTTTAATAAAAATTTTGGAAAACCTAGAAAAGTTCTAGAATTTTGGAAAAGAGCCTAGAAATTTTTATACCCATTTTATTTGAAAGTTTTAATAATTATTTTAGTACTTTTCTGGCTATTTTACACATTTAGATAGACAGTAATTGATTATAAAACGTTATAACAATTTTAATTGGCGCAGTGAGCATATTAAGGAGCCGTCTATAAACCGTACAAGGATATCTAGTCACGGGACATCTAGTCGCCGGGACATCTAGTCACTGGGACGCCTGGTCGCCAGGTATAATCCCCATCACTTTTAGTCGCCGAAACGTTATGTTACAAATCATAACAAAATATTACGTAAGAAATGAAAAAACTTCGCAGTAGTTAAAAGCATATAGACGTATCCAAGTGACAAAGCAGAACCAAATAAAAAGGTTCCCAACTTCAGAGGGCGTTGGTGATCCCAATACTATTTATATGGAATCCTTAAGCTTTCATGTTTCGCCACCCGAGGTGGCCCCTTTTTATTTCAACCTACCGAGAAGGCACCTTGTCATTTGGACGCGACGATATGATTATAAAGATATGTTTTCTTTGCTGCGAAGTTTTTTCGTCTTCTACGTCATATTTTGTTATGATTGATAACATAACGTCTCGGTGACTACACGTATTGGGTACTACGCCTGGCGAGTAGATATCACAGATACTGGTTGGTTATCCTATTGGCTAAATGTCCCGGCGACTAGACATGTCTTGGCGACTAGATGTCCTGGCGACTAGATATATTTCCAGGCGAATAGATGTCTCTTGAGTTGTGTCCGGCGATTAGATACTACGTAAATTATGGTGCATAAGAAGGAGGCAGAGGTCAGTTAAGGTAACCTCCCGAATTTGGATAATATTTTAAAAATTTTCTGATGAATAATTTAAAATGAATTGATAAAACCCAATAAGACAATCCAATTATTTTAAGTGTTGAAAAGTCTCCTATTATACTTTTGGCTCTGAATTCATCTCGTTTGGATAAAAAACTTAATATTTTGTTGAAAATTTATTTTTTTGTTGAAAAATTATATTTTCAAGTGGAAAATTACTGTTTTGTCGACAATTCGTCTTTTTGAATTTAAAATTAAAAAATTTAGCAGAAAATTTAACTGTTTGGTTAAAAATGAACTTCTTTGTTTGGTTGACATTTTTTTTGACTGAAAAATCTTCCTTGGTTGCAGATTCATCTCTTTTGCTGAAAATTAGACTGTTCCACCTTAAAAAAATTAATCTTTGATTCAAACATCATATTTGGTTAGTATTTTAAACTCATTTTTTAAAAATTCATTTTTTAAGATTCATAATTTCAGTTTAAAATTCATCTCTCAGGTTGATAATTTTACTATTTTGATGAAAATTCGTTTTTTTTAGAATTAATTTTTTAAATAAAAATCTAATTTTGTTTCAAAGTTTACATAACTATTTCATGCAAAAAACATTAAAATTGAATATATTTCCCTTAGATTCTCCTCTAGTATCAAGCTTGGCGCAAAAAGTCGCGAAACTTGAAATAATAATTGTACTCCGTACTCACTAAATGATTTAAAGAATTCAAGACAATAATAATTTTGCAAATATTACAAAAATTCATTTAAATGTGATAAATTGTGATTAAAAAAAGTTTGTATGTTTTAAAAGTTTGTAATTTACACGTTTTTGAACTGTTTTACTTTTTTGCACTTTTCTTTCTTGCGTGGAATCTAGGAAAACCCGCCCGAAATATTTTTTAAATTTAGAAAAACACTGGGAATTTAACTTAATAATGAGCTCAAGAAATAAAAAATTGTTCATTATTTCGAGAATCCTTCCAATTTTGTAAAACAACGCAATTTGACGGTTGTTGTAATATATTTTTATAAAATTAACATTTCGATTTCGACCTAGTTTTATTAGACTCAGAATTTTATTAGCTTTCGTGTTACTACGAAGAAAAAATTAAGGTTAAATATTATGAACTTTCAGGAACTTTAGCGACAACTTTAGACAGTGTATTCTTTTTAAATAATTTTCCAATCCGATTAAATTTATAAATTATGTGAAGTTTGCATAACTTACAGATAATAATTTTATAATTATTAAATTACCGTTGTTCTTAAATGATTTTTGTAACCAAATAGTTGTATTTTTAATTGGAAAAGATAAAATTTCAATTTAAAACATCAATTTTAACAGAAAATGTGCTAGGTACATTTCTAGTAAAAACAAATATTGGAAACCAAGAAAAAAAACGAATTTTCAAGATAATAGTCCAATTTTCAGTTAAAGGTCATCTTCAAAGAAAATCACTTTGAATGAGCATCTTTAAAAAAATTTCAACATTAATCAAATAGATGAATTTTCATTCAAAAAGATCATTTTTTCACCAAAAATATTGGTTTAATATAAAAAAGACCAAGTTTCAACCAAATAGTTGAATTTATAAGAAATAGATGAATTTTAAAATAGATAGTTTAATTCTAATAAAATAGTTCAATTTTCTTCCAAAATAGTTGGGTTTTTAATCATACAGTTGCATTTTTAACCGGAAACAAAGGAATTTCAACAAAGAAGGTTACTTTTCAAACAATAACGACGAATTTTCAACACGATATAAGAATGTTCAACGAAATTTTTGAATTTTCAATTAGAAATGATCCATTTTCAATCAAAAATGCAATAGTAGTATGTTTAGGTAAAAAGTTAATTCTCACACATGAAAAACAATAAAGATTTTTTTATTTTAAAAAGACGACTTTTCAGCCAAAGATATGAAGTTGCAATTAAAATTATGCATCTTCAAAACAAAAAAAATGAATTTTCAACGTTAATTAAATAGATGAAATTTTTACTAAAACGATTATTTTTTAACCCAAAAGATTAGTTTTCTTTAAGAAAAGACTAATTTTGTATTCAAAACATGAACTTATAAGTGAAAGTATCCTCTACAGAAAAACGTGAAATTTTAAAATTAACCAAATAGATTAATTTTCACCTAAAAAGATTATTTTTCAAGAACAAAACATCAGTTTTATGTTAAGGAAACGAATCTTCAACGAAATAATTGAATTTTTAATTAACAAAATCAATTTTTCCATTAAAAAAACAAATTTTCATTCAAAAATGAAACGAATTTTTAATAAGACAATCAAATTTTGAACCAAATAGGGTTCTAATTATTAAGTTCGGATTTAGGCGACAAACAGGGGAAAGGGGGAAGTTCCTGGAAAACAGGGAAAAGAGAGGAATTCTTTAAAAAGAATAAAAGAGGGGGGAAAGTGTGAAGTCTGAAATATGAACTGTGCCACCTTTCTGATTCGCCCCTCTTCAACCCGTTTCCGACCGTATTTTTTTCGGGACCCCCCTCCCCTTTAAGTTGTTAACATAGTTTTTCGACAGCCCCTTACCTCTCCAAAGTGAAATATTTGTTTTAAAGAATTCTAAAAAGAGTATCTTTTTCGAGTGATGAGTAAACATTTTATATATAGGAAATTTTGTTATTTGATTTGATATATCGATAGACATTTTGACAGTTCGATTTACCTTCGAATTGTGATACGAAAGTAGTTTCTACAATCAACGATTAAAAATTTCCAAATCAATCAGCCGGGGGAGGTACATCCAATCTATTGTCATTTCAATATTTGTTGGAAGGAAATGGAGGGTATGTAACTTTTTCACTTACATTTTTACGCAATTCAATTTTTTGTTGTAACAATTAAAATGTCAAAAAACTCTATATTCATCTTTAAATCTTACAGATTTCAAAAAAATCTTTCAAGTAAAACACTAAAAAAAGATTTAAATGCATTAATTCAAGATTTCAATTAAAGGAATTTCATTGGACAATTTAAAAACCTGACAACATTCTACTCATGTATATTGTATACTGTCGCAGGTCAGTTACAAAAATAAGACTCGCATGCCCCTTCAATGCGCTTAATTGTCGGCTCACTGGAGCATTGACCCTGCAATTAACATTTCGACGAAAGAATTTCGCCTTGCATTTTGTCCCCCACCAGGCTTGCAGTAACCTCCAGTATCCGTCTTGTCAACAAAAAAACCTTCGATCGTCAGAGTTCGCTTTTTACAGAAGAATGGTAATTCAGGTTGGTACGAGGGTTGGGGGTAAATACTGATCACCTTGGCTTTTCGTAAGTAGGGTTCGTCTGTTAAGAACTTACTGGCTAAGGTCCGATCGGGCACAAAAAATACCAAACTAGAGTGAAATAATGGAGTGAGGGAAAGGAAAAAGAAAGACAAAAAGTGGGTGAGGAAGAAGGAGAGAACGGTAGAATGGAGGAGAGAGAGAGAGAGCGAGAGAGAGAGAGAAGATGGGCTGATCCCCCTTCGTCTTCGGTTGTGTGCCCGAGCTTCGGCTGTTTTCATGGCCGTCATTTAGTTAGTAAGTTCGTTCACCCCTTGGTAGGTCCGTGACGATGCCGGGGGTTTAGGTGGAGGAAAGATGTAAGAGGGGAAGTTGGTTAAGAGGGGCAGCGGGGGCCAGACGGCACGTACATTTTAACATGCTCCACGAACGAGAGTCTCATGAGGAGGGTTTAGGGTAAAGGGGTAAAGGGGATTAAGAGTAGCATTAGGGGGAGGGGGGGCAATGAGAACAGGACGGGGGCCGCTCAGGAGTGAAGGGACCAACGGAAAAAGAGTTGAGGCAGGTCTGGTCGACGCACGTTTGTCTCTCTTACTCTCTCCTTTTCATCTTCTTTCTCTCATTCTTTCATTCTCCCCCATTCCATCCTTCTCTTTTCACACACGTCCATTCTTCCCCTAGCCACTTTTCACCTACCATGCGTAACGAGTTATTCAGCCTAAATTTAAACTAGGCAACGGAAGTGAAATAGGGTGTGCCACAGTGGCCCAGTTTCTCTTAGGGGCCGCCCATAAACTATGTTACCAATTTTGGACACCCTCCCCCACAGTCAGAAGTAACATAGCCGTTGGCGAAACAAGTTGCCAATATGCCTACGTGACCGTGTCGTAAGCTGTAAGCTTCGGTGATGAATTAAAATGTTAAAATATCAAGTTTTACAGCTCAAAGTGCTCACAAAACAGGGGAAATAGGGTGAGTTTTCACAAAAATAGAGGAATAAATACTTTCAAATAAAATTAATGTAGATACCGTGTTGCATTTAATATTAAAGGCTTTTAATACCAAAGGAAAAATGGTTAACATAACAGTTGAATTTTCATATAAATAATTGAACTTTGAACAAAATAGTTACATTTTTAACCAAATAGCTCAGTTTTAAGCTAGGACACTAATTTTCTATCAAAAGGCAAGTGTTCAACAAAATACATGAATTTTTAACAAGTATGTTAATTTTTAATCGAGAAGGGTGAATTCTCAACCAAATAGTTGAATTTTCAACTTAAATATATAAGTATTTAAAAAATGGAATTGTTAAATTTTCAGTTGAAAAATGAATTTTTAACAAAAAATCCAAACTTTCAACTAAAAATAAGCATTTTTTATAATCTAGTTAAATCCTAAATCAAGCAGATTAATCGTCAACAAAGAAGCTACATTTTCTACACAAAAAGATTAATTTTTATGAAAATACATTAATTTTCTACCTAAATAACTGGATTTATATCGTAGTACGGGTAAAGTGTCAACCAAAAATGAAACGGTTAAATTTTCAGAAAAAAGTAATAGTTTTAATCAAGTAAAAAAGAGGAATATGAACAAAACACTTATTTAAAAAAATATAATAATTTCCAAAGAAATAAATATATTTTTAACAAATGGTTCAGTTTTCAACTAATACTGATCGATTCGCAGCAAAAATGAAAATTGTAAAATTGTAATTTTATTTAATTGTACAATTTTTAGTTTAAAAAAATTAATTTTCAACCATGGAGATGAATTTTTATGTAAAATGATGCATTTTTAACCAAAAACTTAAAATTTAGTAAAAGTTATGACTTTTTAAGGAAATAGTTAAATTTTTATCAGAAAGGATTAATTTAGAATTCAAAAATATTAAATTTTAACAAAAAATGAAATAGTAAGACTTTCAGAAAATAGCTAAATTTTGAATTTGATTAATTTGATTAATAATTAAAATAAATAAAATTATTAATTTGATATACAATAATGAATTTGATAAATATTGAAAAACGTTCATTTTAAAAACTCAACAAAATAGTTAATATTTCAACCAAAACGATAATTTTGAAATGAAAAAGATTAATTTTCTATAAAAGATAACGATATTTCAACAAAATATATTAATTTTCAACCAAGTGGTTCGATTTTTAACTAAAAAGGATAAACTAATCTTGTTTAAACTAATCTTGTTTAAATCATAATTATTTTTGATTTAAAAATTGTATACTAATATTCTTTTTAAGAAATACTAATTTTTAGTGAAAACTACTAACATTTAACATTTATAATGTTTATAATAATTTATTAGATAATTCAAAACTTTAATTAAACCGCGCAAGTGTATTAAAAATTAGTTCAAAAAGGGGTCGTTTAGACCTACCCCTTTCAAACTTTCCCTCCTCCACTTTCCTTCGTTTCGTAACTTTCCGTCCCCTCGCTTCACCCTTCGCTTTCCATACCATCCTCAAATTCTGCCTCTTCTACTTCCACCCTTCCTTGTTTTCCCAGTTAACACTCTCCTGTTGCTACTGTCCTTCTCGAGCCCTCCCCTCATATCTCATTATTACTCTCCCTCACTTCCAACCATTTCCCCTTCTTTTCCTTCCTAATTTACTCTTGTTTCTCCAACTTTCCCTCTCTTAAGTTCTTCCAACTTGCTCTAGTTCACCGCTTATTTCCGTTATGTCCGCTGCTACCCCAAACCCTATCCCTTTTTCCCTCTACTTCTTCTACTTTCACTCCCCTCATTTCCCTTCACTAACCCAAATTTTTCTCCCATAATTTCCCGCAACTTCTTGTAATTTCCCTCCCCTAATTTCCCCTACTCCCTTTCCGTTATTGCACGAACCCTATCTCCTTTTTCCTTTACTTCTTCTACTCACACTCCCATAATTTCCCCTTACTTACTCTAATTTATCCTCGACTTCTTCTACTTTAGCTCTCCTAATTTGCCCTTATTTTTCCTACTCCCCTTTTCTTAATTTTCGAAGCCTCTACATTAGGAGTCTCCACAATTCATAGGTAAAGCGTGACATAGGATCGCACGGCTTTTTTCAAGATCTACTAACTTTTTTCGACTGAAAACTGAGACGAAATTTATGACCCCTCGAAAAAAAATCCCAGTTAGAAGGCTCGGAGAAACCTTTTTTCTTGTATAACTTGAAAGACCTAAAATATAAAATATCTTTTTTAAAGTATTTGAACTAAGCAATTGTCAATAATTGTTCACAAATCAACATTTTCGAAATTAATAATACTAAATAATTTTTAAAATACTAATAATAAGAGAAATAACTGGTCAAAAATAAATTCGAAGCGTTAAAAATTTGAGAGGTTTTTTCAAATTGAAAAGCTGTCAATTAATTTATTTCAGAGTAAAATTTCGAAAGTAAAAAAATTAAAAACTTTAAAAATTAATAACTTAAAATTCAAAGGAATTCAAATTACATTAGTGCTTTTAAATAAAAATAATTTTCATTTTGATACTACACTAAACTACATTGAATGTTTCAAATTTGAAACTGCTTAAATTGCAGTATTAAAATTTTTCATTACGTTAACAAAAAAATTTTAATTGATTCTACAAATTTTTATCTAAAATAAAAAAATTAATTTTTGATATTTTTACCGTTCAAAATGTAAATTTTTAAAAATATAAACCTTTACCATTGCATAAATAGAAGAAAACTAATAAAATGAAAAGTAATATTTTACATTACTCTATTGTTATATAATTTTATATGTCATTATAAGATAAAATATACTTTGAATAAATTTAAGTCTGAATTTAAACATCCAATTTTGAATTATTTAGAAACAAAAAGATTTTTAGGGAATTCAAATTGTGAGTAAAAAATTACAATTGCATTGAATATTTTGTTTAGCCATATGAAAGTAACGGAAACTAAAGATTTATTCTTTTATTTCATAATTCTCAATTTTAGCGTGAAATTTCGAATAGAAATAAGGGTTTGAGGGTTCCCAGCGGTTTAAAACAGGTAAAAGGTTTTAACAGTTCTGGGTCAAAACTGATTAGATCCGACCTGTTAGCTTGGGATCGTTAGTTGATACAAGATCTACTTCTGAATACCCCTGCCCTACGCCTACACCATTTAATTTCTAAGTCTCCTGCTTCCTCTCTCCTCATTTCCCCTCCCCCACCCTTATTTTCTCTACTTCTCATATTTCCATGCCCCTTATTCCTCGAACTCATACTCCCTTTTTCCTCTACTTCTTCTAGTTCTCCTCCCATTCATTTCGCCAACTTCTACTTTACCTCCCCTAATTTTCTCTCATTCCCCCTTCTTTCCTTATTCCCAAAAACCTTTACTCCCTTTTCCCGCTTCTTCTCATACTTCCCCTCCCCTCATTTCGTCTTACTTTGCCCTCTTTCCATCACATAATTTCCACTCACTTCACCCTCTGGGAAAAAAGTACAACTGACGAATGAACGGATGGATTGAGGAACATGCGACCAAAACTATGAGGGTTTCTCCCTGGGAGTATGAAACACCAAAAAAGCACAACATTTTTCTAAATTCGCATCCGTTTTTTAACAACAATGATTACGAGATTTTCGAGACATGTTGTTCGGATTCTGTAGCACATCTGCACCGATGTGTTTTTAGGATTTTGAACCTCCATGCAGAAACCCTTATATGTTCGGTCGCTTTTCCGTTCGTCCGTCTGTTGTACATTTTCCCAGGAGAGAAAGTAGGATAAGTAGGGGAAAATAAAGTAGGAGGGAGTCGGGGAAATAAGGAGCGGAAAATTTGAAAAAGACGGGGGAATAAGAAGTAGGGTAGTAGGGGTAGTAGGAGGAATGTGTAGAAATGGGAAGGGGAAGTTTTAGGAAATAAGAGGAGGGTTCATGTGCTAAGTGGAGGAAAATTATAAAGGGAAGTAGGAAAAGAGTGAAAAGTGAGGGAAAATAGGGGACATGAATGGAAGTGTGGGAGGGTAGTGAGGGGAAGTGATGGAAGGGCTAATAGGGTAGCGAAGGGTGAAGTTAAGGGAGGTGATCGTAGGTGAAATTAGGGGCAATAGGGGTGGGAAAGTATGAGAGAGGAAAATTTAAACGTACTTTTCTTTTCAAAAACTCTCATACATTAAATTATTCTTCCGAGGAGATTGAAGCTCGATCTAGAGAAGCGAAATTAAACAACTTTAATTTTCTTTTTTGAAATTGCATCAGTTGCGAAATCAGCTATTAATACTCGAGATTGAGTCTGCAGAAGTTTGGTTCAAAGGTGAACTTAGGTCGGGAGTGGTATCCAGTTTGCCTAGATGGTAAACATTGCGGTAAATTACTTGGATGCTCGAGGGACTCTCCCGAGCAACTCCCCTCGAATCATCGTTGGAATCGATCTGTAATTTAATTCGATCGACAGGAGTCTCCCCTCAATTGTGCGAAACTGAAAATAATCTACACCACATGAATCGCTAATGGGGAACAATTTTCTTAGGATTCGCGGTTAAGGCCGTTCAAAGTTTCCGCTCGTGGAGCGCAAAGTTTAACTTTGTTCTCTTCAACGACAATTTTTTTCCACATTAAGTTGCTTTTCAGTACTCATTTTTCCACTTTTTAAACGATCATTTCGCCTCATCGCATACGACTATTTTCTCAGCAATTACACCAGCTTTTTGGTCCGTTTTTCTCCGCTTTTAATAAGAGCCTTGCTACTGATTTGTGCTTTAAATTTTCCGATGAAAATCATACAAATCATTTGATTACAAAAAAAGTTTTTATCAAAGAGAAGATTGTTTTTAATTAAATAATTGGCCAACCGAGGCTCACCGCGGGTTTGGAAAACCCTGGAAAGAAGGGAAATGTCAGCGCTGTTTCTGAATTTTCTTTAATTCTTTTCACACATTTTGGGGCATTTTAAAACATTGAAAGACATTTATAATTTATTACAATGATTTAAAACGATTTCAGAAGAATTGAAAGATTTCAGGGTATTTTTAAAACTCAAGGGATTTCAAAAGATTTCAAAGGATTTGAGGTTTTTAAGGTTTTTTTTTAAAGACACCAAGGAATTTTTATAATATTTGAATCATTTGAAGGGTTTCTAAAAGATTTAAATAATTTTAGAGTGTTTTAAATAATTTCAAAGAATTTTCATGAGATTTAAAAATTTCAAAGTATTTGAAATATTTTAGTGCATTTTCAAAGGTTCCAAGGAATTTTCAATATTTCAATAACTTGAAGACATGAAAAAGGATATTAAAAATTTCAGGGTATTTTTAAAACTTCCAAGGACCATTCAATGGTTTTATTAAGTTTAAAGAATTTCAAAAGATTTAAAAGGACTTAAAACATTTAAGGTTTCTTTTAAGATACTAAGGATTTTTTTTATATATTTAAATAATTTGAAAGTATTCTAAATGTTTAAAAAGATTTTAGGCTATTTCTAACATTTTTAAGAGCTTTAAAATGTTTTAAGTGATATAAAAAGTGTCAAATCATTTGAAATATTTTAGGATATTTTGAAATGCTTTAAGGAATTTTAAATATATTTAGATAATTTGAAAGTAGTCGACAGGATTCGACATAATTTAGTATATTTTTTTATATATCAAGGAATTTTTTATATATTTAAATAATTTGAAGGTATTCGAAAGGATTCTAAAGATTTCAGGTTTTTTTAATTCCCATGAAATTTTCAAGAGCTTTAAAATGTTTTAAGGGATTTCAAAATATTTTTAATATTTCAGGGTATTTTAGAAGATACCAAGGAATTTTTAATATATTTTAAAAATCATAAGGCATTACAGAGGATTTAAAAGATTTCGAGGTATTTGTAAGAATTCCAAGGAATTTTCAACAGCTTTAGAAAATTTCAAGTTATTTTAAAAAATTTCAAAGTATTTCAAATATTTCAGGGTTTTTTCAAAGAGTCCGAGGAATTTTTATTATATTTAAATAATTTTAAGTTATTTCAAAGGGTTATGAAGACTTTTTTAGGGTATTTTCAAGATTTTCAAGGAATTTTGAAGAGTCTTGAATAGCTTAAAGGGAATTCAAATGATGTTAAAGGATTTGAAAACTTTTAGGGTATTTTTTAAAATTCCAAGGAACATTTAAGAATTTTCTAAATTTTTAAGGAGGTTCATAAAATTTCAAAGGATTTCAAATATTTGAGATTTTCGTAGAAGATACCATGGATTTTTAAATAATATTTTTATAATCTGAAGGAATCCCACAGCACTCCAAAAAATCTTAGGGTATTTTTAAAAATTAAAAGGAATTTTAAAAAGCTTTCAAGAGTTTTTTAAAGATATTACAAACTATTTCAAAGGATTGGGCATATTTTGGGGCATTTCAAAAGATTCCAATAAATTTGTTTGTAGATTTAAATAATTTGAAGGTATTCCAAACGATTAAAAAGATTTGAGGGTATTTGTACAGATTCTATTAATTTACAAGAGCATTAAAAAGTTTTAAGGGATTTCAAAAATTCCAAAGGATTCGAAATAATTTAGGAATTTTTTAAAACTTATTAGGAGTTTCCAAGAACTTTAGAAACTTTATAGGCATTTAAAAATATTTCAAAGGATTTGAAATATTGTCGCGTTTTCTTAGAAGATACTAAGGACTTTTTATCATATTATAATTATTTAAAGTAATTCCAAAGGATTGAAAAAACTATAGGGTACTTTTTTTAAATTCCCAGGAATTTTAAAGAGCTTTCAAAAGTTTTCCCAAGGTATTTAAAAATATTTCAGGGGATTTGAAATATTTGACTGTATTTCAAAAGATTCCAAGGAATTTTTAGTAGATTTTAATAATTTGAAGGGATTCCAAAGAATTAAAAAAATTCCAGGGCGTTTTGAAAACTAAAAAGGATTTTCAAGAGTTTTAAAAAGTTGCAAGTCATTTCAAAGGATTTCAAAGAATTTGATATATTTTACTGTCCTCTTAGAAAATATCAATACATTTTTATAACATTTTAATAATTTGAAGTTTTCTAAAACATTCGAAATATTTCAGGGTATTTTGGAAAATTCCAAGAATTTTCAAAATGTTTCAAAGGATTTCAGATTTTTTAGTGTATTTTCCGAAATTCCAAAGAATTTTTAAGGTATTTGAAATTTCTTAAGGATTTTTACAAGGATCGGAATGATATAAAAGGAATTATAAAAATTGTAATGTTTTAAAAAATTTCCTAGAATTTCGATAGGTATGGAACAATTTTATGAGACTTGTAATTTTTTAGGATTTTCTAAAAGATTTCAAGGGATTTTATAATATTTCAGAAGATGTTAATGATTTCAAAGAGTTTCAAAAGTTCTCAAGGTATGGACATACTGAATTGAATAAATATTCAATTTTCCAGGATTTTAGGAAATATTATCAGATTTCATGTAATTTCATGATATTTTGCAATATTAAATGAATTTCATTTAATATACTTACAAGAATTATGGTATTTTCTAGACTTTGAAGACTCAGAATATTTTGGAGTATTTCAAATGATGCAAACTCCAATTACAATAAAATAACATTCAAAATGAAAATAAATTTATTTAAAATGTATTTTAAATGATTCTAAAACATATTTAGACATTTTAAACGTTTTAAAAGGAATTTCAAAAGATTTGAAGTATTTTAGAGAATTTTGAAAGTTTCCAATTAATTTTGAATTGATTTCAATTATTTAAAGGAATTTTGAAAGTCTTGAAATATTTTAGGGTGTTTTAGAATATTGAAAGGCATTTTCAAGAGTCTCAACTTTTTTAAGGAATTCCTAAAGATTAAAAAAATTTTGAGGTATTTTTAAAAATTCCTATGAATTTTCAAGAGCTTTCAAAAGTTTATAGGGATTATAAAGGATTTCAAAGATTTCAAAGAATTTGAAATATTTTTAGGTATTTTTTAAAATTCCAAGGATTCTTTTCGAGCTCTAAAAAGTTTCAAAGGATTTCAGAAGGTTTCATAGGATGTAAAATATATTGAAGTATTTTAAAAGATTTCAAGAAATTTAAAAATGATTTTAGAAATTTAATGGAATTTCAAAGGATTTCAAATATTTTAGGATTTGTGAAAAGATTCTAAGACATTTTTAAGAGATTTAAAAAGTTTTTTAAGGGATTTCAAAATATTAAAAATATTTTAGGGAATTTCAAAAGCCTTCAATCAATTCTTAATTGATTTCAATCATTTGAAGGGATTTCAAATGTTTTGAAATATTTGAGGGTATTTTAAAAGATTGAAATTCATTTTAAAGAGAATGAGAAAATTTTAAGGGATTTCGAAAGATTTTAACGATGTGTGGATATTTAAAAAACAATTCAAATGATTATAAAGAATTTTCTAGAATTTTGGTAGATATAGATTGACTTAACAGGACCTATACAGTTGTAAGACATTTTGAAAGATTTTAAGGGATTTAAATAGATTTTCGAGGATTACAATTATTGCATGGGCTTTTGAAAGCTCTCAAGGTATCGAAAGAAATTCTCAAGGTCTTTTTATTTTAGGTTCGTCACTTAAATTCGCTGGTATGTTCGGGACAGATGTCTTTACAATTCGAAGACAGGACTCTGTACCGGTAACACCTGCTACCTCGAAACGACGAATTAAATTTAGGTTCCCGCCGGAAGAATAAGAGGTAATTGAGCCGGGAGCCACATGCAATTCTATCGATTACCAATTCGCTTTGTTGCACATTCAGCAGCTCTGTGCGTACAGCTGCTTTTAGGAGTGTTCTCTTTTCAGAAGAAATTTATTTCCCGATGAATATTGCACTTTCGCAAGTCATAATCCATGTATTTTACTTAATCTTTAATCTTTAATCGTTTTCTTAACCATACGTACTTACATAATCAAATTTATCCTTGAAAGTTTCATTGGTTGGACAGTCAAAATTTCTAATAGGGGGGAAGCGGATATTGCGGCGTGCATAACCACAGAAAAAACTGGGAGTGAGAAATGTTGCGGGTAATCTGCGAAGTGGGGTAACCTCCAGCAGGGCAACTGCGGCTAGGGTAACCAGCAGCAGGGTAATTGCGACTTGGAGTAACCATCAGCAGGGTAACTGCGTCTGAGGTAATCACTAGCAGGGCAATTACGATTGGGGTAACCACCAACAGGGTAACTGCGATTGGGGTATCCGACACACTCCGATGAAGTGCGTTACCGGTCTGTAAACAAGGAAAGTTGACCTCAGTTGGGAGTAATCAGCTGAATATGACCCACCTTGAACATTACAATTACCTGCAACACTTCGTCCTCCAGTTTTTTCTGTGACACGTATCAATCAATAGACAAAAAAAATAGTCGATAATGTAATCAGGTGCTGGTCAGACCGCCAGTATCAACTCGTATACATATATACTCGTTATATTTAAAAGTATCAAAAATGAAGAATTAATTCTAAAAAATGAATTTTTTCCTCATTTTTGTCAGTCTTTTCGGGTCCTAATCGGGTGCCGCCTAGCCCGTCAGGCTCAAGCCTTTATCTAGCTTTTGAATTAAAATATTTATTTGCACATTTCCAAAAATATTCAAGTTATTTGAAAGAATGAAAAATAAAAATTTATATTGAAAACAAAAACTTTTTCTCATCATCTTAACAGTTTTAATGTATTTAATATTTCAAGAAAAATGTAATCTATTAATTTTTTAAAAATATTTTGAAATACCTTGAAATATTGAAAATCTCTTCAAATCTTCTAGAAATTTTATTATATCTCTGAAATTCCTTGGAATCTTTCAAAATATTTTAAAATCTATAGTAGATTCTGTTAAATTTGTCCAAATCTTCCGAAATTCTTTCCAACCGAATAAAATTTTCTTTTTAATTTTTTCAAATCCTTTAAAATCTTCTGAAATCGATAATCACTTATCATAGCTTCTTATAATTTCCTGAAATCTTTTAAAATACCCTAAAATATTCATGAAAATTCCCCAATTCTTTGGATTGAATTTTTTCAAATTTCATTCGAATATTGGAAAATTCCTTGAAAGCGCGTGAAATTACATACAATCTGACGACATTCCTTGAAATTCCTTAAAATTTCTTGAACTTTTTTAAATCTCTTAAAAAAGCCCTTTATGATAATCTAAAATATTTCCTATATTTTGAAAGCTTTTAAACCCCTTATAATTTGTTTATAGCTTTCGAAAAGTTCTTCGAATCTTTTAAAATACCTTAAAGTCTTACTGCCTTGAAATATCTCAAAATCTATTGACATTTCATGGAATTCGTCAAAATATATTAAACTCTTTAAAATTCTTCCAAAGCTTCTTTAAAGATTTAAATTTAATTCATTGAAGTGTTTTGAAATCACTCAATTATTGTAAATAAATTTTTTGAAATTTCATTTTAATATTTAAAAATCCCTTAAAATCCCGAGAAGTTACGTAAAATCTGATATTTGTTTTCACATTTTTTTTTCAATAGCTGGAAATGCCTTGAAATATTGGAAAATCTATTGAAATATTTAAAATCCCTTAATTCTTTTGAATTTTTTAAGACCTGGAAAAAATCATTAAAAACTTAATAAGAGCCTTCAAAATATTTTAAACATTTGATAATAAACTATCCAGAACTAGGGTTTAAAAAAGTTTGCATTATAAAAGAGGAATTCTGAAAAAAAACTTTAAAAGGTGAAATTCAGGGGTGCTCATCTCCTCACGAAAAATGATGAATGCACTCTCTGGGGGGTCGAAATGCTATACATAATATCGGCTTTTGATAATAGACCATCTTCTAATGGTTAAAAAATTTTTGTTTACTTAGAATCAAACAAATTTGAAAAAAATGTTACCCTTCTAAAGAATAAGGGAAGCAACCCCTGGAAAGAAAAATGCTGTAAATAATATCAGCATTTGATAATAAGCATTCTCCATTCGGTTTTCAAAAAAAAAATTGCTTAGAAAAGGAGATACCATGAAAAAACTATTTTCGGAGGTAAACTGTAGGGGTGCTTTTTACCCTTTCAAAATGATTATCGGCCAAAAATTAAATGTGTGCTTTTCATATTTTTTTGTACTCTCAACATAGCGATGTTTCATGGAAATCGGTGACTGAAAAGATAACCCACATGTCAAGAGCATATTTCATTTTCTTCAGAACTTCCTTGAAACCTTTTTCTAAGTTTTTATTTCCTTTTGAATTGTAAGGGTTCTACAACTTTGTGACACTGTGTTATAAAAAGCTCAACTTTTTTTTTATTTTAAACTTATAAAACCAGGAACTTTTTTTCACTGGACAGAAATTTATTTTTAATTTTTGTATATTGCAGTATCAAATTAAAAAAACTTTAAAAATTCGTAGCAAAACGGGAAAATAAATAATATATATATTGCAGTTGTTTAGTTTTTCAAATAAAACAATTTTGATTTATAGTAAAATAATTGCATGACTTTTCTTGGTTAAAAATGCATGTATTTTATTGATAATTCGTCTTTCTTGGTAGAAAATAAATGGTCTCGGTCAAAGAATCCACTTTTTAAGTACAAGTTTTCGAAAAATTTGGTTTCTTTTGTTGCGAATTAATGTTCTTAACTGATGTAACTATTCCATTTTTTATTAAAAGTTGAAATTTTGTATTATTAGGATTGTTTTTTTTCTGCTTTACAAATTGCCTTTTTTAAATTCAAATCCTTTTTAGTACAAATTTTTAATATTACATGTTTAGTTCAAAATTCCGCTAATTGATCGTAACTTGACTATTTTGTTGAAAATAAGTATTTTCCGGTTGAAAATTCAACAGTTTGATAGAAATTTCTTTTTTTTAGTTTAAAAATTCAACAGTTTGGTAGAAAATTAAATTATTTGGTTGAAAATGAACTAGTTTGTTAAAAATAGGTTTATTTTATTTCATATGTTTATTAAAAAATTCAAATATTTGGTTAAAAGATGAGCTAATTGGTTAATGATTTATTTTTTGGCTAAATATTTATAACTTTGGTCGATAATTCAACTACTTTGTTGAAAATTAACTTCATGTTTAGATAATAACACATTTTTTAACTGAATATTTAACTAATCCACTTTTATTTGAAAATTTATCCTTTATAATTAAAACTTCATGTATATTGCTGATAATTCGTCTTTTTTTTGGTAGAAACTTAATCTCGTTAGTCAAAAAACAAACTTGTTGGTTGAAAATTAAACTGCGTGGTTGAATGTTAAATCCTTTTCTTAAAAATATTTTTTTTGAAAAATCAACATTTTTAATAAAAATTTATCTCTTCAGTTAGAAATTTATCTACTTTGCTGAGAAGTATTTATTTTTTTATTGATAATTAATTTTTTTCACTGAAGATGTAACTATTCTATTTGCGATTGAAAATTCAACTAATAAAATGAAAATGAACTTCTTTTTTAAAGATTCACATTTTTTGTTTAAAATTTTTAATTCTAAAGTTTTTTAAAGTTTGAAATTTATTTGGTTGAGTTAATTAAAAAATCCTTGAAAACTTGAAATTGTTGAAAAAAACTTGTTGAAAACGTATCTACTTGCGTCGAAAATTAATGTTTTCACCTGTTTGATCATTCGTTCTTTTATTTTTTTTTGAAAAGCAATTTTTTAAACTGAAAATTTAACTATTCCATTTTTGGTTAAAACTTCAGCTATTTGGTAAGGAAGCATATATTTTCTTGAAAGTTCAATTATTTTTCTGAAAATTTAACTATTTTAAGTCGTTTTTTTGTTTCAAAATGCAACTGTTTATTTCAAAATTTATCTTTTTGAATTGAAAATTCATCTCTCTTGCCTGGATGTGAAATTCATTCACGAAACTGTAACTTTTCGGTTTGAAAATTTAACTGTTTTTTTTATTCGTCTTTTTGGCTTGACGATTCCACTATTTTGCGGAAAATGCATTTTTTGGTTGAAAAATCTTCATTTAGTTGAAAATTAATACATTGTTTGAAAATATAGCAATTTTTATTAATCAGAGAGCCCACCAAAATGTCAAATGATATGCTTTCTTATGTTCAACAACTTTTTAGATTACGTCAGTTTTATATTCTAAGTTAAAACCAACATTTTGTTTATAGGAAAAGTGTAATGTTTTTTTTTTTTTAATTTTTCAAGTAGTAATCTCGAAGACGAAAACAAACGTGCATAAAAGTTTCAGCTATAGGTCAATCAAATTTTTTTAAACCTCTAAACGCAAAAAAATGGTAAATGGCCGATTTAGCTCAAAACTCTAACAGACCTGGATACTATTCAAAGCTACAATTCATCCAATTTTCATGATCTCTTTTACTTTTTCAGATATAGTGAATAGGAAAAGTGACACACACAGACATTTAAAAAAATATATTTTTTCGTACTCCTGGGGTCCATTTGTATCAAAATATGCTAAAAAATATATATATTTAGATAAGGTCATTACAAACATCCCTCTATGAGGAAGCAGTAGTGACGTTTTTTGAAGTGTTAATAAGAGAAGATGCTTTTGGGAAGATATAATTGAATAAAGACACTGATGTGAAAAGAACGATAGTCCTTATTCCGATGTCTTTGGCATATTAACATGTTCCCTTTAGTCTGCGAAGTAGGGTTCACTATCTAGATTCAGCGGTCTTGAATTAAAGCGAGCATGGGTCGAGTGTACGTATGCGCAATCATACCTTGTATGTACATGCGTGGCTGCACATTTCTTGCTCAAAATTGACATAATAACGATCTGAGAAACGACCACCTTAGTTCGACTGTCATCTGTTTATTAAAAACGAAAAAGACTGCGAGTCGAAAGGCGAAGAAGTTGGAAGAATGATAAAACCAACGATTGTTTTGATTTGCACATAAACACCACAAACACCAAAACATGCATTTATTTATGTGTGGTATGTTGAAACACGTAAGAGTGGAAATAAAAAAAATTGAGGAAAACTTATCAGAAGAAAATTACACTCTTGATTTAGCAATATCTTATTCCAAACATAAACATGGAAACAAATTTCCTTGACCAAAACAAACTACATTTTATTGACAAAACTTTTTGTTTGATCAACTTAATACTTAATTACCAAAAAGATTGGGATAAAAAATTAAAAAAATGAAGTTCGGTTAATACAATATTTTGTGGTCTACAATAGGGGAAATATGAAAAAATTCGTTATCTGATAAAAATCTTAACTAACCCGATTGAAATGTTGTTTAAATACTCAGAAGACTGTCCTCTTTAACGTATACAGTCTGTCAAGTTAAAGCGTGGGTAACTTTTTTGGTAAAATATTTTATTTAAACGCATGTTTCTACATGGAATTAGATTTGTCAAGGTGTCGAGCAAAA
>NC_046662.1:57965488-57995163 GCF_010883055.1 Belonocnema kinseyi | reverse complement strand
GGGAGCTCTTCTTAATATTTTGACACCAAAATCATGTCGATACACCTTACCGACTGCGAGTAAAGCCACCCACGCTTTAACTTGACAGACTGTACCTGCAGAGAAGACGAAAAAAATTTATTTTGTAAATATAAATTTAGAAGAGTATATCTTTTTATTCCTAATATATTAGCCATAACGCCCAGCAATTAATAATGACTGAGCTCAAACCAAAATACTTTGATGTAAACAACATAACACAAACCACAAGCCCACAAACTCTGAGCCCACAAAACTCAACCACACATATCCCAAACATAATTATCCCAAGCCCACAAATTTCAACCCCACAAAACCCAATGCTACAAAATCTAATTTCACAATTTCCAAGCTCACATATCCTAAGCCCAGAAACTCCAGGGCTCAACCAAAACCCAATTCTACATATCCCAAGCTCACGAATTCTAAGCACAAACAATCCAAGCTCACAAATCTTAAGCATAGAAAACCTAATTCCACGAAACCTAATGCCAAAAAATCCCAATCCTATAAAACCCTATCCCACAAAACCTATTTTCACAATTCCCAAGCTCGCATAACTCAAGCTCCCAAACTTCAAGCTCACAAAACCCGACCCCACATATCCCAAACCTAAATATCCCAAGCCCATAAATCTAAAGCCCACAAATCACAAGCCTACAAAACCCAATTCCATAAGGCCTAATTCCTCAAAATCCCGAGCCTCCACAAACCTATCGCAAAAAACCTAATTTTAGAATTCCCAATCTCACATCTCCTAAGTCCACAAACTTCAAGCTCACGAAACCCAACGCCACATATCCCAAACTTAAATATTGCAAGTCCACAAATCCCAAGCCCATAAATCCTAAACCCAAAAAACTCAATTCCACAAAGCCTAATTCCATAAAATCCCAAGTCTACAAAATCCTATCCCACAAAACCAAATTTCACATTTCCGAAGCTCACGTATTCCAAGCCCATAAAACCCAACCCACATATCTCAAGACCACATGGCTCAAATCCACAAACCTCAAACTAACTTATTTTAAGTTCACAAAATCAGATCTTTAAAAATCCAAACTTACAAACTCCAGGGCCTACATATTCGAAGCCCAAACGAGACTCATATCCCTTGTGTGGAACTGTTAATTTCAAGTTTTATTCATAAAAAAGTGATCCTTGATTGTACATATACCAACTAAAACCTTTAACCTGTTTCTACATGTTGCTTTGGTAATAGACGGAATATTATTTTAAGAAAACTTTAACTCTATTCGGATTGGGCTTCGAATATTCAGGGCCTGGAGTTTGTAGGTTTGAATTTTATGAGTTTTAAATTTGGTGGGCGTTGAATAATTGAGCTTAGGGTTTGCGGGTCCGGGTTTTGTTGGCTTGGGATATGTGGGGTTAGATTTTGTAGGCTTGGTTTTTGTGTGCTCATTATATGTGAGCTTGGGAATTGTGAAATTAGGTTTTGTAGGATATTGTCTTGTAGACTTGGGATTTTGTGGAATTAGGTTTTGCGACATTGTTAAAGAGGACAGTCTACTGAGTATTCAAACAAAATCTCATTCGGTTCGGTAAAGATTTGTGTTGGCTAGTGAATTTTGTCTATTTTCCCCTACTGTGCGATCTTTTAAATCATAGATGTATGATTTTCAGGAATAGGGCTTTTATTTATCATTCAAAAATATAGAAACAAAATTTAATAATCGTTTACCTAATTTCAATTTCAGGATATTAATGGGTTTCATCATTAGTCATCGTGTCCAGAAACATTTTTGTTGAGTTTTTTACTGAAAATAGTAGTTTTTTATATTTAAACCATAGGGAAACCACTCCACAGTAGATAGTAAAAATTCAATAGCGTTTAGGAACACAGTTTGTAAAAAGAAATAAAGATTTTCGTGTTTAAATAAAGCTTATATATTGAATTGACGATATTCCTATAGAGAAAAATATCAGGACGTTAGTAAATTACCTGTTTTAATCACTTTTATTAGATATTGTCAAGAGTATCATTTTGACTCCTCTACCCATCAATAGATATTCGTTTCTGCTATTGCTCCTGGACGTGATAGAATATTCAATATCTTGATCATTACACAAATTCCATTAGTGTCTTACGATTAAAATAACCTTATTGAGTAATTAATAGTTGAATTATTTTAGGAAATTGCATAAAAGCTTACATTTTTGATACCATCTAATATAACTTGTGTTGGGAGAAGAGCGCTAAATCTCTACATACCATAGTCCTGTAAATGATATATTTTACTTGTTTATTTTTTATTAGTGATTCCCGACAATAATTGAAATATCTGGGCTTCTTTACTTTCAAACATTTTCGATTAATTTCTGTTGGTTATTTACTGTTAAAAAATGTAATGCCACATTAAAAGTCTATGAATATGTATAAATAATAAAGAACAAAGGCCTTATGTACATTGTTACATTGTATACATTGTTCATTAAACTTTAAACTTTGATTTTAATGAATAAACATGCCACAAAAATGTTTTATTCAGATAAAAAGTATGAATAAAGATATGGAAATTTTTTTTCAATTTAAAAATAAATTTTTTTCTGACATATTAATTAATTGTAATATTCTAATGAAACTTTTTTGGATAATATAGTATCCTTGTCGAACTGTTATCCGAATAAAAATAATCAATATTTCCTGCATTTTACAGCGTGCTTATGTGGAAAACTGTTTAAAATTTAAATAAAAGCCATCTTTATCTGGATAGGTAACGTTTTTAAAAGATCAGCTTAGTGTGAAAATATTTTTAGTAAGAACTGATTGCAAAAAATGGTAATATTCAAAATGAACAATTAAAATAAAAAATATACTTTAAAAAATGCATATCACTTAGCATGCAGTCTTTCCGCCATTCCCCTGCTTTTCACTTTTTAAAATCGCCCCCTTTCCCATATTTTTGAAAAACATCTCCTTTTCCCCTTTTTCTTTAAACATATGATATTTGAAATACTGTATTTTAATTAAGTTTAAATTATTCTATTCAAAATTAGGATATGCTACCGTGTTTAGTGAAAGTTTATAATTTTTTGTAACTTACAGAATCAGTAATATAATTCTGCTCAAATATTACAAAATCTTATAATTAAAATTACATTTTTTGTTAGAGCCATGATATAGCTACAATAATAAGATCCATTTATCTAATATTGAAGCACTTATATGAATTATTTATGAATATAGTAAAAAATAAAAAGAACAATATTTCTAAACACAAATATTACTATTTGTTCAAAATATTAATAATAGTAAGGGCAAAATGAAATCTGGTTAAAAACTATATAATAATATTTATAAGTATCACGATCGATTTAATAATCAATTATGTTCTATTCTGACTTTTTTATAACGCCAAACATGGATTTACAGTGGCCAAAGTTTTTCAATTTAGAAAATAATCCTTTAAAAGCACAAAAATCATTTAAAAAAACATATAATTTCATATATTTTATTTTAAATTAACTTTTTTTCATTAATATTTTCAGCTTAAAAATTCATCTTTGTTAGTTAAATTGCACTTTTTTTCATTTAAAATTGAAATTATTTTGTTGTAGATTCATCTCTTTGGTTGAAAATTCGTTTTTTGTAATGGAATTTTTTTTTTTAATTCAAAACTTAACTAATCCATTTTTGGTTAAAAATTGATCTTTTTAGTTAAGAATTCAACTGTTTGGTTAAAAATTCGTGTCTTTCGCTCAAAATTCATGTTTTTGGTGGAAAAACTAGCCTTCTTGGTTAAAAATTTATGCTTTTTGTAGAAAATTCATATTTTAGGTTTAAAAATTCGACTGAATTATAGAAAATTCTTTTTTTTGGCTTAGAAAGTAATCTTTTTTATTAAAAAGGTTTTGTTGAAAATTAAACTATTTTGATAAAAATTGATATTTTTGGTGAAGATTTATCTCTTTGGTTGGCAATTGAAATGTTTCTTTAAAATTCTTTTTATTTTTGTGTAAAAATTAATTTTTTCAACTGAAAAATTAATTATTCCATTTATTGTTAAATATTGGTCATTTTAGTTAAAAATGCAACTATTTGGTAAAAAATTAAACTATTGTTGATTTAAAATTAAAACCCTTTTTACTTTTAATATTAACTATCACATGTCTCGTTGAGAATTCATTTTTTGGGGTTCAAAAATGAACTAGTTCTTTAGAAGTTAAAAAACTTAGTAAGAAAAGCATTTTTGAAAATTCAACTATTTGCTGGAACTATTTTGTTGAGAATTCGATTATTTGATTAAAGTTTTCTTTCTTTTAGATGCAAATATGATATTAAAAATTTCTCTATTTGGATAGAAAAATAATCTACTTTTTTTGCAAAATTCATCTATATTTGGTTGTGGATTCAACTATTTCGTTAAAAAGGTGTCTTTTGTCCCTAAATTCAACTGGTTAGTAATAGTTTTTGTTTTTTTAAACGTCATTTTTAAAACTATTTTAACTATTTCAATTTTGTTTGAGAACTTGTCTTTTTTATTTGAGAATTCAACCATTTGACTATAAATTCATTTATTTGGTCAAAAACTTGACACTTGTTGAAATTTTAATCATTTTGCTTAAAGTTCCACATTTTTGTTTTAAAGTCATCTTCTTGGTCGAAATTTTAACAATTTGTTTGAAAATTCGTCCTTTCGGATTTAAAATTAATCCTTTATGGTAGAAAAGTCATCTTTCTTCTGAAAGTGAACATTATTCTCGAAAATTTACCTTTTCTGAGTGAAAATTCAACTTTCCTCTAAAAACTCGATTTTTGGGTTCGAAAATTGAACTCTTTAATTAAAAATGCAACTTAATCTTGAAGTTGAAAATGAAATGTGTGAAAAAAATGTTTAACCGGAACTTGAATTAGGTACAGTTTTATTCAATTACCATAATTGGGTTCTGAAGAAAAATTGAAGAGTCTATAAAATGGAATACAGCTTGAAATTTTGTTTGTGCATCGTTGGAAGAAGGTTTTGTTAGTACGCGGTTCACGCTTGCAACACCTAAGTACTTGCACATAGGCTTAGAGGTAGACGATCGCGTTTACTATGCGGAGCGTTTCACTTGGAATCGTAAGTACAGAGGAGGGTTTGTATCGTGAAGGTCTATTAGAACTCTATTGCTTCTAAAACACCCCGCTTTATTCAGTCTGTGACCTCAAGAATTGAACGTAGAGAAAAATTTGTATTCGGATAAAAATAATGCATCCAGTATTGAGAACACGTATTTCATAAATAGTTTTTTTCGCGAATAGTTGAAGGTTTGTAGTACAGAATTAGACAAACAACATTTTTACAGAAGATTGGTTTATTTCATAACAAATTAAAATAAAATTAAATAGACATTAAGCATTCTTTCAAATCATAATTTTATTTAACGTTTTAGTATTGATATTTCTTGAATTTTTTACCAGACATATTTTATTCTGATTTAGCAGCCTCATACCTCCTAAGTAATTTTATTTAAAAAATTAAAATTGAATTTTTTGACGCGATCCGCAGTCAAGCATGGTAGAATTGTAGGTTTTCACTTAAAAATTTGTAGCTTTCACATCCATTTCCTCAAACCTGAATAAATTTTGTAGATAAAACTAATTTTGTCTCAATTCAATAAAAATTTAGCTCTGCATTGTTCATTCTTTATCTTTAAATATTGATTTTTAACTTGAATAACATTTTTTCGTTCTCTTCAAAAATTCCCTTTTTGTTGGTTATCTAGTTCTGTAGTAACACCTTCAAGTTATTATAAATTTTGATCATATTTTTCGATAATTTCTCATATTTGAGAGAGATAGGATATTTAGATATTAAAGTATTATTTCTTTTAGGTATTTTGAATTTTAATCTATGCTTCTGGAATTATTTTCAGAAATTTTTAAAATACGAAAGTATTGGAAAATTAAATAATGAAAATGAAATTTAAATAATGATGTTTTAAATTGAAACCAATTTAATTTAAATTTAAAAACAAACAATCGTGCAACGAGCGTCATTACGTTTTTTGTTCAAGAAATTTTAAAAATAAAATCCAAAATTAATATCAACACAAAATTATCAAAAATTGATATCTTAACTTCAGAATTGATATATAATATTTTTATATGAAATAAAACCAATTGATTTTTGACAAAAACTACCGTATATCGGCGAAAAACAGTAACATTGTTAGCATTGTTAACAATATTTGAAACATGATTTTTATTTAGAATAACCAATTTCGGGTCATAAAAGATAACATCCTTAAATTGTTCAAAAATTCACAATCGTCTTTAAAATGCATATCTAAGTTTCCGATAAAAACCGCTAGCTTAACTATACAGTATTGTGCAACATTTTTTATCTTGTTTGAAAGTTAATAGTTTTTTCCAAAGATAATGATTTCCGTCATAACCTAAATTTGTTTAAAACTTTTGATTCTCCTTTGAAATGTTTAAAATATAGTTTTCTTATAAATAAAAATACCATTTTTCCACGAAAACTACTAAAATAATCAAAAATGGTTCAAATTTTGTAGATATAGTATAAATTGTAATCGGTTTTGTTTGAAAACTCAAATTTACGATGCCAAACGACGTAACCTGCATGTTTTTAACTTATGGATCTTCTTTGAAATCTTATGATTTTTTAAGAAAGCTTTCCATTTCCGACGAAAAATATTAACAAAATCCGAAATTTTGTAAGCTTGTGAATCTAATCATTAAAAAAAAAAACTATTGAATTTAAATGTAATTATCATTGTTAAAAATAACAATTTTAGGTAGAACACACCAACATAACCTCAGATTGTTGAAAAATTATATATTTTTCTTCGAAACCTAATAATATTTTAATTTAAAACACTAATAATTTCTGACAAAACGCACTTATATAAAAATTAGCACTTAGGTAAAAATCGTTAACATAACCTGAAATTTTTAAAAATTTCAAATATTCTTCATATTATAATCAATTTTGTTTTAAACTACCGGTTTTTAATAATTAACCAATAACTTAACCTAAATTTGTTAAAAAATTGTGAACTTTTCAAATCTAATCATTTTTGTTTAAAAATGTGAATTTTCGATCAAAAACGCTAACAAAAACGAAAAACTTAAATTCTTAAAATATTTTTAAGCTTTGAAATATAATCATTTATTATTTAAAATATCCATTTTAGATGCAAAACTCTAACATAACTTAAAATGATTAAACATTTTAAATCTTGGTGGCGATTTTTATATAAAAATTCTAATATCCGATGAAAAAAAAGTAACACAACTTAAAATTTATATAAATTTTAGGTCTTCTATGAAGCTTGATGATTTTATAATAAAATTCTTATTTAAAAGCACTAAATTTTAGCGAAAAGCATTAACATAAAAAATGTATAATACTTAAAATAATTTACTGGGTAATTTAAAAGTTTTAATTCAAGCGCGTAAAAGTGCTTAAAAAGCACAGGTGTTTTTTATATACGCAATTCTTTTTGTACAATTAAATGTTAAGTAAAAATTCTTAATTCTATAACTGAATTTTCTGAAGATTTCATAGATTAATTAAAAATTTAGCCTCATAAATCTTGTGACAATTTTTCGTAAAAGGGTTTCATTTCGAACAGTATGAATTTTGAAAGCTTGAACCTTAATAAATATTTTTTCTAGTAAAAACGCTTGAAATATTAAATTATTCAGTTTAAAATCCTTGTATTTAAAATTGCTCAGTTTCTCTCGAACTTGTATCCCAAAAGTTTCACACGCACCTGCGGAATTCAATCATGATATTGAAACGAATCCCTTGTGACACTTGTTGCAGACTTTTCTGTCAGCACTGGCACCAAAATCAAATCCACGAAATTTGAATGAAGAATGTGGAACAGGTTTATTTTCGTATATCCTCAAATAAATATTGTTCAAAAATCCTCAGTCGCTTTCAGAGAATTAAATTATTCTGATTTTATTTTCGATTGGAGTTTAAGTTAATTCTATTCTGTTAGTTCCATTATAAGAAAAATGAAACATAAAAGCCAAGTGACAACAGAATTACAGCAAAGACCCCGTTTGGTCTCACCAGATTTGCAAAATTAGTATATAAAAAAATAGCAATAATTTTCAAATCTATTGAGAGATACAAGATCATGAATTTCAAAAAAGCATTGTTAAATATTCAGGGCAAACCAGTACGAACTGAGCAATGGGAAAAAGGGACTGAGTTTTTTTTAGATTTTTTTAAATAGAAAAAGGTTTTTCATATATATATATATATATATATATATATATATATTACAAATCAGGTTATGTTAACGATTTTTACCTAAGTGCTAATTTTTATATAAGTGCATTTTGTCAGAAACTATTAGTATTTTAAATTAAAATATTATTAGGTTTCGAAGAAAAAAATATGTAAAAAGGTTCATCATTTTAGTTGAAAATGTATTTCTTTGTTCGAAAATCTAAATATTTGTGTTAAATGTAAAAAATTTTAAAAATTTTGAAAAGGAGTTTTATGATCTGTATTTTTACCACTTACTTGTTTTTTTTCAGTTAAATAATTTAACATTTTTTTTTTGACATGGCGATGTAAATTTTATTTCCTAACAGATTATAATATTCTAAGGAATTAAGTTAATTAAAATTCACTGTTCTTTCACTAGTTCCTTAGATTCGTCAGAAAAAATTATTCAGAATTAAAATTATTCATTCAAATTTTGGCCAACTCTTTTAGCAGAAATTCATCTCTTTGGTCAAAAATCGAATTATTTTCAGTCGAAAGTTAATTATTGGACTGAAAAATCTACTATTATATTTTTATCAGAAATTCATCTGTTTTGGTTATAATTTATCTCTTTTAGTTGAACATTGAACTATTTTTCTGAAAATTTAACTGCTTACTTAAAGCATAAATTCCTTTTTTAAAAATTAATTTTTTCGGCTAAAAGATTAACTATTTTGTTCAAAATTTGCGTTTTTTGTTATCGAATAACTTTTTTAACCTGAAAATTGAACTATTCCATGATTGGTTGAAAATATATCTTTTTAGTTGAAATTTAACTATTTCGTTAAAAACTAATCCTTTTCAGTTAAAAATTCAACTGTTTGGTTGAAAGTGCATTGATTTTGTTAAAAAATTCTCTTTTTTGGTAGGACATCAATATTATTGGTTACAGTTTCATTTCTTTGTTCAAACATTTAACAATTTTGTTGAAAATTTGTTGTTAAAAAATTTTTTTTAGCAGAAAGTTTGAATATTCGAGTTATAGGTTTATCATTTTAGTTGAAGATAAATTTCTTTGGTTGAGAAATTTATTATATTTTTGGTGGAGAATTGTTATTTTTGGGTATAAAATTCAACTATTTAGTGTCAAAATTTGTCAAGTGGACCACTTTTTTTTATGGGTTGTGATTTTTCTTCGGAAATGCGTGAAAAGTTAGAGTTTCACGTCAATAAAATGGCTCTAAAACATTTTTGCAAAATTTTCATTTTTTGAGTCGTCATTGTTATTTAACTTGTTATTGTTCTCTTAATTCATTTTTTTCTCCTGATCAGTACAAACAATCGCTATAATTTTTGGCATGTTTCGTTAAATATGTTCATTCTATAAAATAAAAATAATTTTACCATTGTTGCATAAATATTGATGAAATTAGCAACAATTTTTAGAAACAAATAGAATTCGTTCTAACTTCTCTATCGATTTCAATGCTTTGGCTGACTAATTACGATAGCTCGTTTAATTACGAAGATTTTGGTAAAAAAAAATTAGGGAACTCGCATATCATCAAAAGTTGTGCGTGTTTTTGTGTTGACGTTCCGCGCTCCATGCCGCGCGACGTACGATATTCACGACGTTGAAGTTTGCCACAGATATGGATTTCAAAGTTGTGTAATTAATTTTTTAAAAACTAAGTCATATAAAAGAAGTAAAAACACCTCTCGATTCGTCTCGGAAATATCTCGGTGAACATTTTGTTTTGTTTAAACAATTTGTTGAACAATTACGCCATTTGTTATCTTTCTGCAATTGTTATAAACAAAGCATGCATCGGATTGAAAAACAAAGTGCACCATTGCATTTCTCACGAACATATCTAGATACGCATTTTTTGTTGCACTTGGTTTTTCGATCCAATGCATATTTTGTTTATGAAAATTGCACAAAGATAACAAATTTTAAAATGGTTTTTATTTTATAGAATGAACATATTTAACGAAACATGCCAAAAATTATGGCGATTGTTTGTACCGATCGGGAGACAAAAATTAATTACGATCACAATGCTAAAAAAGTTAAATGACAATAACGACTCAAAAAATGAAAATTTTGAAAAAATGTTTTAGAGCCATTTTATTTATGTAAAACTCTAACTTATCACGCATTCCCGAACAAAAATCATAACCCATAAAAAAAGTGGCCCACTTGACAAATTTTGACACTTTAGTATAAATTGAATGTTTTTCGACTAAAAAAGCTTAAAATTGATATTTCTTAGTTGAATATTGAACCATTTAGTTGACAATAATTTAACTATTTGACTAAAAATTAAAGTTTTTGGTTTAAAATTCATGTACTTTTTTGAAAATGCATATTTTTTTGTAGTAAATTAATATCCTTGGAGTAAATTTATTCTTATTTGGTAGAAAATTAATATTCTTTTTTGAAAATTCATCTTTTTAGTTGAAAATTTATCTATTCCATTTTTGTTGTTGTAATGTTGATCTTCTTAGTTAAAAATTCAACTTTTTGGTTGAAAATTGATTTTATTTAGTTGAAAATCCCAATCTGGCTTAAAAATATCTAATTTGTTCCACACTTATCTTTTTTGGTAAAAAATAATATTCTTGGTTAAAAGTTAATTCTTTTTGGTTGAAAAGTTTACAATTATATTTTCATATAAGGATTCATCTTTTTGGGTTTGAAATTAAACCATTTTCTTAGAAATTAGCATTCTTGATAAAAAATTCATATTTTCAGGTTATAAATTAAAACATTTGGTTGAAATTTCGTTCACCGTCCACTGAATCTTTTTTGGTAGGAAATTCATATTTTTGACTGAAAACTAATTTTCGTCGAAAAAATTAAGATTCTTAGCAGAAAATTAATCTTTTTGGTTGAAAACTTGATTTTTTGAGTGTCAAAATAATTTTCTTAACGTACAATTTCCATATTCCAGCTAAAGGTATTTCTTTGTTCGAAAATCTAAATATTTGTGTTAAATGTCAATTTTTTTGTTAAAAAGTCTATTTACATATTTTTGGTTGAGATTAATCATTTGTTAGTAAAAATTCAGCCTTATGGTTTGAAACGAACATTTGTTGAAAATTTATAGTTGCACGTTAAAAATTGAAAAAAATCGAAATTCGGTTGATTATTCAACTAAATAGTTAATGATTGAACTTTTTCATTGAACCTCTTCATTGTTTGTTTTAGATTCATAATTTTATTTATGAGTTCATTTTTGTTTCAGCATTTAACAATAGTGTTGGAAATTTACTTTTTTAAATTTTGTTAAGTGAAAATTTAATTACTTAATTTTTGGTCGGAAATTCGCGTAGTTTGTTGAAAATTTGTCTTTTCTGCTACAAAATTAATCTTCTTGGTTGAACATTTAACTAAATTATGGACAAATGTACTTGTGCGTGGAAAATTATTTTTATTATGTTAAATATTCTTCATTTCAGTTAGAAATTCATTTCTGATTGAAAATTGAACTATTTGGTTGAAAATTCGTTTTTTTAAATTGTATTCCTTTAACTGAAAATTTAACTAGTTCATTTTTTGTTGAAAATTTATCCTTTTCAGTGAGAAATTTAAATATTTGGTTGAAAAGGTATCTTTTATTCGACAATTCAACAATCTATTGGAAATATAAGTTTTTTTTTTAAATTCGAAGTTTCCTGAAACATTTCCTGTTAGTTCCATAAAGTTGTAAATCTGCCTGACGTGAGAGACGGAACAAGGTAAATCTGTAGAAACACTTTTAGAAAGTGAAAACTTAATTTCCAGGATCCAGTTCAGGCTTAAATGTGATCGATGGTCATGGTTAGGTTGTGAGATCCCTGCTTTATTTTTGTAAATATTATGTTCTTCATGACTGATTTACGACTCTGAATAAAAAGCATAAGTTTTAATCAGGAAAAGTGGATCATTGTTTTTGAAGTTGGTAATCAGAATATTGAGCTAGATGGCCAATCGTTCTGGGGTTGGAAATAATTGTATCAATTACAAAATTTGAGAGAAACGAAGTTTTCCACATGTTTAATTTCGGTTTTATGATCAATTTATGAACAAATTTAAAAATAAATTGAGTTCAAATTCCCATTTATTAACGTATCGGCCTCATTTGTGGGCCTTTATCAGAACAAACATCTTAGAGGAAATTTTCGGAGTCAATCATAGTATATGTCAAAGCGAACGTAAAAATTTAAAATTTAGTAGTAAGTCGGTTTATTATGTAAATTAAAAAGTATCAGGAAACTATAGAAATAAAAGAAATCCGAAAATACTCAAAAGATTTCACATTATTGTAGTTAAAAATGCTATAACCTTTTGGGAAATTTTTTTGATTTCTATAGTTTCTTAATACTTTTTGCTTTACACAATGAACCAACTTACTACTAATTTTTAAATTTTGATGTTCGCTTTGACATATACTATGACTGACTCCGAAAATTGCCTCTTAGATGTTTGTTCAGGTGAAGGCCCGCATATATGAGACTGAAACGTTAATAAAAGTGAACCTGAACTCGATGTCTTTTTTAACTTTTCTTCTAAATTTATCATTAGACCGAAATAAAATAAGTGGAAAACTTTGTTTTCTCTCATATTTTTCAATATACAAACATAATCAAAGAAATCAAAGATCTCTTTTATTTCGTGAGGTCTTATTTATCTAATTGTACCAATTACCAAAAATAGATTGAAACACAGTAAACCCCAGGAATAAATGTTATCTCTTAATTGGATAAAAATGCTGCAGCAACTTTATGTGACAAAAATATTTGTTTGAAATATGTGATATGTCAAACGACAGCGTCTAGATTCGCCGAAAAAATTTCCTCCATAAATTTGAAATCTCTAATAACAAACACTTGAAACTCAGAAATTTGACAACGTTTAAAGCACCAATCTTCCGGATCCTCCTTCCTCGATGATTTCCCTAGCGACCAGATGATACTGGTTTCTCCTGGAATCGAGAATCAAGCAGATGCTTCGGCCAGACTAGGGCATCGTATCGCCTAACCGCGAAGGATTCGCTCCTGCTCTTGTTGGATGCATGACTACCTTCGCAAAGTGACTGTCGTTTCGAGGCTCGTCTCCCGAGCACCATTAAAAGTCCACGGCTGCTACTGCTGTGCGGTCGGCGATTCCCTGGCACGACACCAAAGAATCCTTCAAGGAGGTATCGGCATCAACCAACTGCACAGCCTACTGAAGTGCCATCAAGAAAAAGGGGAGAAAAAGACAAGGGAAATCAAGAAAAGAGAAAAAAAGCGGACACACAAAAGGATCCCACGACTTTCCTTGAAAGACGAGAGCCCCGATGACGAATTGGGTCACCCGATGCCCCTTACTCATTCTCTCCTGAGCAGGCTTCCACGGGGAAATAATTTTCCGGAAAATTAACATCTCGCCGAGCTTGCGGGCAGGTGTATCTTTACGCACGAGACGGTGGGGTCTCGGGAAAAAGTTAGAAAAACAGACCTGGAAAAGAGAGGATGCGGCAGAAGAATGAAGAATGGGAAACGGGAAAAAGATGAAGGAATTGAAAAAAGGAGTTGAGGGTAAGGGAAACACGGAAAAGTGGAAGCGATGCGACGCAGGTTGAGGGGGTGGGAATGAGAAGGAAGTCGTGGAATGGGAAGACAACGGGGGCCACACAGCGTTATAGGTAAGATCGATAGCTGATGTGATACCAACCCAACCCAACCGAACCCAGTACGACCCTCGGTTCATTCACCCCCGCGGCACATTCTCACCATTATCTGTTCCAAATGTCGTCAGCGGCGTCGTTTCGTTTACGGCAGAGGCCGTGGTTCTCTTCCTCTCTTTCCTCCCACCCCTTATTCACATTTATCCTCTCTTTCTCTCTTCCCCTCTTCCGCTCGCGCTACCCTGCTCGCGAGTAACGAACAACCTACAAACCCTTACACTGCCTTACCTTGTCTCCTCACCTCCCTTGTTTTTAAGGTTATGTGTTTGTGCGCATTACGACCCATTCCACGGGGTAGCGAAAGCACAAGCTACGCCGTTTTACGAATTCCTGATTTCACCCTTCGTCCTCTTTGCAACCCCCAATCTCGGCTCGACCCAACATCCGCTTCGCTTTACCATTCTCCCTTCTCCCTTGCCAGATTTTAGATATCTCGGAAAGTGCAGCAGGGGCTCTTCTCCTGCGAAAAGGGAATAAAGGATGGGGGATAAGGGATGGGAAACAAAGAGAGGGGAAGAAAGGGAAAAGAAAAGAGAGAGAGGGTCTTCCAGGTTTTCAGCCGGGAAAATAGCTTGAGGCTTTCGAGGAAAAGTGGCCAGCCACTTCTCTCGATGCCATCGGCTTCGAGTGCGTCAAGAGGACTTTGAATTTGAGGCTTCTGCGACTGGCTTACGTGCCCCTCGCTCCCGAGCAAATAATGGAATTCGCACCCCCAATATCGCGTCTATTAAAGCAAGGCATTATACTCCCGTAACTAGCGTCGTGAAACCAGATATCTGGTCGAGAGAGGATTGATGAATAAATATCACCATTTCCACAGAAAGTGGCCTTTTTTCTTATTCGCTTTACGTCCAAATATTCAAAATTGTGTATGTGAGAGTGACGACCTCGTTTGGTAGGGGTTAGTAGTTTCTCTTATATTTAAGGTTGCGATAATTTTTATTTGTTACAAAAATTTTTTTTTTGCAGATAATATTATCCTTTTGCGAAAAACTCCACCTGGCAACGAAATAATTCCTTTTGTTTGAAAATGAATTTCACGGATTTCGAAGCAAACCAGGCAAGAGGACGATGCTTTTGTTTCAAGGCAACTTCTTCTCTGAGTGTGGCGGGTACGTGGGACAAATCATCTTTTACCCTATATATTTTTAAGACAAATTTATGTTACTCTATTGACAATTGTAACTGTATTTCCTGGCTGCATTTTTCTTAAAAAATTTACTTTCTTGTTGAAAAGTAAAAAAAAATGAGCAACAAAGTACAAGTTTCTACAACTCAAAAATGTTTATAACTTTTTAAAATATATTTTTGTTACATTATTCCAAAAGTCTACAAGATATTTAGAAAAAACTGCAAGATTTCACATTCTCTCAATTTCGGTGTTTCATCTCATAAAATCACTTTTAATTTTACGTAACGTATAGTAGAAAATTAAAAATCTTTACAAAAAAATACAATATTTTACGAAAGCCTAAATTTTCGAAAATTGTACTTAAAATTATTTCAAATGCTAGTGGTTTATTAAAAAAAAGTACAGAGTTGAACAAAAAATATGAATTTTTACAATAAATACTTTTAGAATCCGCAGCTACACCTCGCCTTGTACTTTGCTGCAAATATTTGCAGGGTATTAAGTATATAAGTTTCTACAAGAAAATACAATTTTTTCAAATTATTACACTTTTACCAAAAGCTTTTGCTATTATAATAAATAAAAAATGAAGCAGAAATTTCAGTTATGAAAAAATTCTTTACAGAAACCTTTTTCCTAGATATCCACATTTATCAAACTTATTTTAAATCAGAGATGTTAATTATTTTTCAAAATAACTTTATCTAAACTATTTCAGACATGGAAATGCATTCCATTTTTGAAAACCTGATTTAAAAGTGTGTGTAAGTTTATTTTGAAAGGTTTTAATAAATTAAAAAAAAATTCTTCAGATTGCTGGAAAAATTTAATATAATTTTTCATGTTTCAAAAATATTTTATGAGATAAAAAAAGTTCTTAAAAGTAAATAACAATTGAATAATTATTAATTTTTAAAAAATCGGGAAAGTATAGGATATATCTAGAAGTTTTGAAAAGATTTCAAATAAATTGAAACTTTGGAAAGATTTGAAATCATTTACAGAAAAATGTAAATTTTTAATGATATTGAACAAAAAATTTATAAGTCTAAAAGCATTTTTAAATATTTCAAAATAATAAAGAAATTTTATCGAAATTTCTAGAAACACTAAAACTGATTTTTTAATGAAAAATTAATTTTAAAAGAATATTGGAAAACATTTTTAAAATTTCCAAAAAGGAATCTGGAAGATTTTAGGGCAATTTTTTTAATCTTGCAGGATTTTCGAAGAATTGCAGTAAAATTGGAGTTTCAAGATAATAACAAAATTTTCATTAGCTTCCTGGAAAATTTTTAAATATTTTTGTTTAAATAAAAAAAAAGAGAATATTTGAAAAGATTTGAAAACAAATTTGGTATAAAAGTTGAACGAAATTATTTTGTATTCAAACATCTTTTAATTACAAAGTTTTCAATTGAAACCTGCTAAAACTTCTATTATATACGCTTAAATTTATAAGCATTTTAATACAAAAATTTTAAGCTTTAATTTTAAAAGTTTAAAATTGTTCCATTCTTGTTTAATTTTTATTTGTAGTAAAAGATTTGTTCCTTTTTGACCTAGGTTGATAAATATTAAGAAAATTTCTATGATATAAATTTAAATAACATATATGATGTCCAATCGATTGCTATTTATAGGCTGCGAGATTTATAATTATAGTTGAAAATTAATCTATTATGTTAAAAACTTGATCTAAATAATTTTTTAAAGTGGAAATTCTATTGTTTGGTTAAAAATTAACTTTTTTTTAGTGTTCAACGTTTTTTTAGAGAATATATTTTTTTTCTTTTGGCAATTCAATAATTTGGTAAAAAATTAGTTTTTATTATGGCGAATTAATTTTTTTAATAAGACAACAAAATTTTTAATGTTCCATTTTAAGTTGGAAATTGATCTTTTTTTACTGAAAATTGACCCTTTTTGATTTAAATTCATGTATTTTTTTAAAAACTTATTCATTTTGGTAAATACTAATTTTTTAAAAGAAAAATTGACAATTCAATTTTTGTTTAAAAGTTGATATTTTTAAATTGAAAAATTGAATTATATGTTTGAAAATTTATGTGGTTTGTTGAAAACTCGTATTTTTTAGTAAAAAGTTAATCTTCCTATTTGAAAATTGAACTATTCAGTTTAAATTTCATATTTTTTGTTGAAAATTCGTCTTCTTGTGTACATCAATAATTTTCCTGGTTAAAAATTCAACTATTTTGTTAATCATTTATGTATTTTGTTGAAAATTCGTATTTTTTAGTAGATAATTAATTTTTTCGATTTGGAAATTCAATTATTTGTTTAAAAATTAATCATTTTGTTTCAATTCAACTGTTTTGGATTTTAAAAAAATTCTTGGTAAAAATATCCATCATTACATTTTTTGTTGAAAATTTATCAAATTCTTGGTTGAAACTTAAACTCCATTGTTAATAATTAATTGTTTTGTTTAAAATTCTATCTATTTTGTTGATTATTCATTTCTTTGTGAAATTAATTTTTTTAACTTAAAAATTAACTATTCCGTTTTTGGTTAAAAATGTATCTTTTCGTTTAAAAATTCAACTATTTGGTTGACAATTAATCTTGGAAATAGTAGAGATTTAAGTTTCTGAGTGTGCCTGGCTATTTCTGATTTTGGCTACTGGTATTTTCCCGAAATTCGCTACTTCCTAGTTTTGCGTCTTTGCTGAAATCTGCTTTTGTTATGTCTCTTCATCGTTACTTTCTGAGTAAAAATGACCTAATTCAATTTAATTTCAATAGATTTTTATGTACTAATGATTTTTTTTATGTACTAATTTTATGATTTTTATGTACTAATTTGTTTCCTAAGAATACTTGTAAATGTCTAAACAAATTTTAATTATGTAAGGAAAATTTAGTTGCTTATAAATTAATTACAACATAAATATAATTTAAAAATTATTTAAACAAAGTAGGTGATCGTTGTAATTGATTAAAGAACTCATAACGTCTAAAAAATATATTTATTTCGCGACTTGGCTGAAGAACAAATATTTAAACAAATTAAAATTATATAAAGAATTAGAGACTAGTTAAAATATGATTGAATATTCTTAAATGGCCAATTAATAATTGTTAATGAATGAATTGTCACTTATGGGATTTTATTTGGGGACCCATAAAAATGGCTTAGTCATTTCGTAAAACCGATAAAGTACAAGCAATTTCAGAGTTGCAAGGGATTCTTAGAATAATAATAATATGGAATTTTAAAGCAAAATTTAGAAAAAGTGAAGTATAATAAATGCTTCAAAATAAGTTGAAGGGAAAGAAACATGTAGAAACAAAGAAACATCTCTGTGTTTAAGTTTCTAAATTTTGATATTAAAACATTTTCTTAAATTTTTGGTGATTCAATTGAAAGAGCAAGAATTGCTTATGTCAATTCATGAAAATTCGGAGGTAATCTTCAGATGATTGTAATAAATCCCAAAAATTGATTAAACTGTGAAATACGTTTTTCTTTATTCCCACCATAGAATGGTATATCCTACTAAATCGTTTTGACACCATGGCCTGGAATTTTCTTGAAATTTTATCTGATTCGAAATGGAATTAATTATTTATGACTTTTCAAAATTTAAAACATGTTTCGGATCCCCTAACCGCGTATTGTATAATAAATTTTACCACGAATTTCGCCAACTGACCTTAAAAAGAACTATCTAATCAATTATCTTGAAATGAAATCCAAAAATAAGTATACTCTCATACTCTCCATTAAATTCTTTTTCCCGGAAAAGATATTCTCACTTTATCAGATAAATTTTTATTTTAATATTTCACAAGCCTAATTTTTTAATTATATCCAATTAGGCTCAAACTAAAATTGGACAGTAAGCGTTCTGTTATTCTGTTGAAACTGGTGGGCTTATCGCACCACTTCTGTTTGACGGGAATCCCCAAGCCGTTCAATTTAGGTCGACAAGCCATCCGAACCGAGAAACGAGGCTTAATTCGCAACTCGGTGGCGGAAGTTGGGGTGGGTCCGGGATGGAATTCCGGTGCCGGACGGGAGAGGGGGTGAGGTGCGGTGGGGGGATTTTCCCAATGTAACAGATGACAAACAGAATGATGATGCGGGATGGAGTGCCGATCGGAACTGTCAGGATATTATTGTCTTGCGCTTTAATGAAACTTCGACTTGCACAAGATGCGATGTCCTGAATTAAATGTTCAATCTCGTCATATCCAGCGAAATATAATGTACAACCGATAGGGGATGTAAAAAACTGTTTCCTGTTTAATTTTAATCTCTTTTTTTGTTCTGAAATAGAATTGTTTTATTAAAAATTCTTCTCGTTGGATGGAAAATTCATCTTTCACGGTAGAAAAGTCTTCTAAGAAAATAATTTTACTGGCTGAAAAATGCATCTGTTTTCTGTTTAATTATAATCTTTTTTGTTCGAAAAATTAACTTCTTTGTTAATAATTCCTCCTTTTGGAATAAATTGTTTTTGATTTTTTTTAAACATCTTTCATAATGTTTCGAATTCATCTTAAAGCTTTTTCTTAAAATCCTGCAAAATAAAAAATATTTCCTTAAAATATTCCAGATTTATTTCTGACACATTTGGAACTCTTCTTAAATCTTTTGAAATATTCTCTGAAAATTTGTTTTTAAAAATAAAAGTCATTTGCAATTTTCATAGAAACCATAAGAAAATTTTTTTATTCTTTTTGAAGCCTTTTCGAATTCTTAAAAAGTTTCTAATTTTTTTCTTTTGAAATTTGAAAAATCTATATTTGATTTTAAGTCAGGTCGTGGGCTATTTGCATCGAAATTAAGCACAAATAGCCAGATTTTTTGGTATACGCAGACACCTTGTTTACATTATTTCAAAACATTTCAAAATTTTAATTGATTGTGATAATCGTGTAATTTTCAAATAGAACAATTAAAATTGTAACGGTCAAAGTTTAGTTATTTGTTAAGCTTTGAATATTTGATTTAAAGTGACTGATATTACATAAAAAATCAAATATTTCTAAATATTAAGTAATTGTTCTTTTTTTAATTACGAAATGTCGAATTTTCTTATTTTAGACTAAAGGAATATTTTAAATTTAATTATTTTGAAGATATTTTTAAATTGATAATAGATTAACAATTAGTTCTTTCATAATTTACTATCTTATTATTATTCTTCAATTCTGAAAATATATCGATTTCCTGAAAATCTTCTTTTTATATTTTAATAATTTGATGCAAAGATAAAGAAAATTTTCTGGAAAGCTCCGCCTTTTTTATTTTTTTCTATCTCGCTAGCATATTGTTGATGAAAACATGATTCCTTTTTTATTATTTTCAGTTGCTATATATTTTAAATCCAATTTTGTTTTAAAACTGAACTTTAATGTTGATTTTTTTTATTAATAATATTTTAAACGGAAAATTTGACTATTCCGTCTTTGGTTGGAAATTTATACTTCATAATTTGAAAATTTTACTTTTCAGTCAAAAATCAATTTATTTTGACGAATATTAGTCTTTTGGGTTGAAAATGTCATATTTTGTCTGTTGAAAATGAATCTTTTTGGTTAGAAAATTAATTATTTTTCTACAAAAAAATTTTTTCTTTTAATTCGACAATTTGAAAATTTGTCTTTTAGTAGAAAATCCATCTCTCAGCTATCTTATAAAAAATTCGTCATTTTGTTTTCAAAATAAACTGTTTTTTGGTTAAGTTAAAATCTTTTTTCTTAGAAGATTTAACCGTCGGGTTGAAAATGCACCTTTTCAGATTGAAAATTCAAATTTCATGGTAAAAAAGTCTTCTGAGAAAATAATTTTTGTTCTTAAAAGTTTTGTCAATTTTGGAACTCTTCTTAAATCTTTTGAAATATTATCTGAAAATTAGTTGTTTTAAAAAAATAAAAAGTCACTGTTAATTTTCATAGGAGTCATAATAAAATGTTTTTTTTTGTTCTTTTTGAAAGTTTTCCTAAATCATTTCAAACTTTAAATTAATTGTGATAATTCTGTAATTCTTCAATAGATCAATTAAAATTGTAACGCTTAAAGTTAAGTTTTTGGTTTAGTTTTGTATATTTGATTTATAATTACTGATTTTGCATAGGAAATCAAATATTTCTAAATATTAAGCAATTATTATTTTTCTTAATTACGAAATATCAAGTTTTCATGCTTTAGACTAAAAGAATATTTTTAATTTAATTAGTTTGAGGTCATTTTCAAATTGAGCATAGATTATAAAGTTTGAATCGGGTGTTTACAATTCTGTAACTAATAAGACTATCTTATTGAAACAGCTTGATTTTTAACTTTTAAATCTAAAAATTCTAAAATTGTGAACTAATTCGGAATCTTATTGTAAAATTAATTATTATTCACTTGTCAATTCTAAATGTATATTTCAATTTTAAAAATTATTTCAATTTTCATTTATATTTGATCTACTAAAAAAGTCTTTTTATACAAAAATTTTTGATTTCTAACACAACTCATTTTTAATTTTTTAAGTATTTAAAACTGCATTTTAAAATCCTTTACATGAAAATTTTTATCCTGAAATTAAAATCCAAAATTTGTAAGTGAAAGATATTCGATTTACGCATTGTAAAATAAATGATATCATAATTGAATTGCATTCAATATGAAACACTTTAAATTTCTAAGATTTTAAGATTTTGTAACAAAGAGATCAATTTTAAGTCTAATTTTTATTTTTTTACAATTATGATATCATTCAGGTTACATTGCGTAATTCGAAAATCTTTCAATTACAAATTTTAGATTTTAATTTTTAAGCGTACATTCTTCATTTAAAGGATTTTAAAATGCAGTTTGAAAGACTTGATAAATTAAAAATAAGTAGCGTTTGAAATCGGCATTTTATTTGATCAAATGTAAATGTAAATTAAAATGATTGAAACCTTATAATCTGTGTTCAATTTTGAAATAACTTCAAAATAATTAAGTTTTAAATATTCTTTTAGTCTAAAATAAAAAATTTGAAATTTCTCAATTAAAAATAAAAATTGCTTAATAATCAGAAATATTTGATTTTTCATGTAAAATCAGTATTTATATATCCAATATTCAAAACTAAACAAAAAGTTTAACTTTGAACATTACAGTTTTTTATTGTTCTTTTTGAAAAAATGAAGTTTACCAGCAAGATGGTTGAATTTTGATGTATGATAAATACTGAACACCTATAATTGACAGACAAAAATCGATTAAGTTAAAGAGATATTTAAAAGGTTTGAAAATATTTATAAATAATATAATGTTTGAAATTATTTTCAACAATTTAAACAAAGTATCTGCTCGAAAAAAATCCGGCTATTCGTGCCAAATTTTGATGCAAATAGCCCACAAAATGTAGATTTTGCAGATTTAAAAAAAAATGAGGAAGGATTCGAATCATTGTAAGACATATTTAGAAGTTCTAAAAAATTTTTTAAATAATTAGAAATTTGAATAAATGTAAAACAAGTAGATGTTTCAAGATTTTAAAATAAGAATTTGAAGCGTTTTTTAAAATTTTTAAATGTAATCGTTTAGTTTGTAATATTTTCACCTAAATTTGTTTAAAATGATTTGCAGTTCCGTTTTCATTACTTCAAAAGGAAATATTCTTTAATTTCATGTACTGTGAGGATTGTTTGCGAACCCGGAGATCAAACCGGGAAATGGCCGAGAATTTTTTCACTTGATTAAAACGGCCACCCTGAAAAAGACAAAATATCAGTGCAATAATTGAACTCTCGACCAAATAGATACATTTTGAAGAAAAAAAGAAGACAATTTTTTTAAGAACAGTGAAATTTATAAAAAAAATATGATTTTCTGAGAAGAATTTCCATCATGAAAGATAAATTTTCAATACAAAAGGATGAATTTTTAACAAAAAAGATGAATTTCAAAGCCAGAAAAATTATTTTCTCAGCAAACTTTTCTACCATGAAAGATGGATTTTCTATCTAATTGGACGAATTTTTAACAAACAGTTCAATGTTCGAACAAAAAAGATTAAAATGAAACAGAAAACAGTTGAATCTTCGAACAAAAAAAATGATTTTCTTAGAAGACTTTTTTACCGTGAAAGATGAATTTTCCATAAAAAAGACGAATTTTTAACAAAGCAATTCAATTTTCAAAAAAAAAGACAACTTTATTAAAGAAATTGAATTTTCAATCGAAAAAGATGCATTTTGAACCCAAAGGTTAAATTTTCTAAGAAAAAAGATTAAAATTCGACCAAAAACCGTTTACTTTCAAAATAGCATGACGAATTTTTTAGAAGATAGCTGAGAGATGACTTTTCTACTGAAAGATGAATTTTCAAACAGTTGAGTTAAAAGAAAACAAATTTTTAACCCAAAAGATGAATTTTCAACAAAAATATAAGCTTTTCTACCTTAAAGACGAATTTTGATCAAAATACAAAAATTTTTTCCAAGTAGTAAAATGGTCAACTTATAAAGTATAAATTTCCAAACAAATATGAAATAGTCAAATTTTCAGTTGACAACTTTATTTTGAAAAATTAAACAAAAAAATCAATTCAAAAAAGGATTTTTTTAATGATTGAAAGTAACTTCAAGTAATAAAAAGGAATTAGGTTTTTATCACAAATAATAGCCAGATGGAAAGAATAAAAAACGCGGGGCTTTCTAGAAAATCTTTAATTTACTTTTATATGAATTGTCCGAAAAATTATAAATAATAATTATTATAAATAAATTTAGATAAAAAGATGAATTTTCATCAAAGGACTTCAAATCGATCAAATCAAATCGATATATTTTCGGGAGTAAAAAATAATAATAAGATATTAACTGATGATATAATACAAATTCAAAAATTGAACAATTTATCATTTAAAAAGAGAGGGAGACTAGCTAATTTTGAAAGTTTGAAGGGTCTCTAAAAAGTTTTGATTTTTATCTAATGAAAAATATTAAAAATTAATCATCTTTATTTTCCAAAAATTAAAAAAAAAAATATATATGCTTAATAAATACTTGAGTGCAATGATTTTTTTTTATTGAACTATTTCGAGATGGAAATCAGTTTCTAAGATAAATACCCTGGAGACAATAAAAGAAATGTGAGCAAATGCAAACTCGCCATCCTCCAATTCTCGATTGACGGAAAATGGATCGAAGACTGGAGATTTCACCTAACGAAGTTCGTGAATAATTGAAAGCCGTTACAGTAGTAAAACGTATTAAGACTACCCGCGCTTAATTAGCACGACTTCCGTTTCTCCGTCCGTCTTAGGAAGTTCCTTCTAGAAAAGTTCTTCGTTTACGTTAAGACGAATGATCCCCGATTATCTCAAGTCGAAACAAGGGCGAACACAAAAATTCTTAGAAGTCAAATTAAAGTACATCGACAAAGAACTCACAGTCTCTCCCCTATTTTCTTACGTTTTCCCTTTTTTAAATGACCAGTTTTCACTTTTGTTCTTTAAACTTTCCCTTTTCTCTTTAAATATACGATATTTGAAAATACAATTCTTCATTCTACATCTAAAAATCTGTCCGCCTCGCGGGCATATTCTCATCGCGCGCTACGCGCGCGGCTCGCAAGTTTGAGCGCGCTGGGGACGCGAGACGGTTGAATCTCGCGCTCGAACATAATTACACCTCGCGCTTCGCGCTCGGATATTTATTCTTTGCATTTGGAATGCTAGAAAAAACTTTATCAAAAAGATCTCTTTTAGATGGCAGTATTTATATGCGTCTTCATATTCTGAATTGTCTACTTAATTAAGTATAGTCAAAGATTAAGTTTCTCAAAGCTCTGTAGGCTTTGAGGTACACATTCTCATCGTGCACTCGCGCTGCGCGCTCGATTTCCGACAGACATTTGTAAACAGGCTTTGTTGGATTTTTTCTCGTAACTTTCGTCGTTTTTCGACACATTTTTTTTTATTTTACTTTTTTAACGTTATTTTTCACAAATAAAACAAAAAGTACGCGTCCTATCAAGAAGTGATTCTTAACGAAATTGTAGATCTATTTTGGGATAACCATTTTTGTTAATTGATTTTTTCAGGTCAGCCCTGAAGATGTGATCTGCAATGTTCACGAAACGTCGGCAAACAATTCGTAGTTTTTTATACGAGTGAAACCCGAAATATCTTTTTTTCATCCTACATAGTTTGTCCACAAAATGAAATTTTTTATTTTCCATTATTTTTTGTGCAATCAAAATTTGAATTTTTTATTTTTGAAGAAAATCCAGAAATTGGTTATAATAATCTTGTAGGGATTTCAAAAAGAAATGTTTTTCTTCTCCTGACTTTTTTTTATATCGTGCGTTTTTTGGCTTCAAATTTTGATTTTCGGTTAATTACAAAAATTTGAAAACGCTATAACTCTGAGAATTGTCTTTTTATCGAAAAAAGTCATTACGATAAATTGTTTGTTCTTTTCAATACTATAAATATCTGTACATAGAATTTTCAAATTTAGAAAAAAGTGGTCTCAAAAATTTTCAAAATGCGCTCACTTTCTAAATTTTTATCAAAAATGGCTGGTTAACGAACCCGTTCTTTCTTTTAGGACCTAGAAAAAGTGTGCCAAAGATGGATTTTATTCGTTCATTTTTTCGAGAGTTATCGTGTTTACGGACGGACGGACGGCCGGACAGACAGACAGACGCCATCGTGAAAACCTGATTTTCGGGTTCAGGGGGTCTCGAAACGTGGAGGTCCATTGAAAAAGTGTGATGTCAAATTTCCGACAATTCTAATACTTTCTCAATCATAAATGATGAGAATGTAAAAAGATATTCTATTCAAACCTAGAATATGCAACCGTAAGTAGTCAATTTTTTTAACATACAGAATTATATATTATGATCAAATTTTTTCAAGTAATTACAAGTACAGTAAAACTCTTCAATAGCCCTCCCTTCTATAGCACTTCCGATAATTGAGGTCGCGCCACATGTAGGTGTCACAGGAGCTGCGCGGGGTGCTCGGGATATGCGTCTGTCACTCAGGCGAGCACTCAAGCATGAAAAAATAAAAGCGGAGCGGGCTATAATGAGTTAGTTCCCACCCACCGTCAGCCCCAAAATTGGCACTACAGAAGAGTTTCACTGTAATTTAAAGGAATCTGTATTGTCATTAGAGATAAGATCATTAGAGAGATCATTAGAGATTGTCATCGATCAGTTTAGATCTATTTTTCACCACTGTGAAAAAAGAAATCAACCTATGGATCAAGTTAACTTTTAAAATAACAGAAAATACTCAACGTCATTTTTGGCCTAAATGCGAAATAAATTAAAAAAATTTTAACTTGAATTTTTTCACAAAAAAATTTATTTAAAAGTTTAAAAAATTCATTGTCCATATAGTCTAAAAATGTCGTTAAGTATGTTCTGTTATTTAAAGAGTAAACTTATTCGATAGCTTGATTTATATTTTCACGGTGGTGAGAAAGGTATCAATTGCACACTCATTGATGGTAACTATCTCTGATGATAAAACAGATTCCTTTAAATTACTCGTATTATGATCAATTCAACTTTTTTTTAATTTGACTAATTGCAAATTAAACTATTTAGAATTTAAATAAATCTTTCAAAATAAAATATTTTTTCGCTGAATCTACAGGTATATATATATATAATATTTTTGAAATTTACCATCATAAAGTACGATGATCTGATTGTTTACATTCAATATTTTTTAGTTTAATTCTGAGGAAGGATTGTTATTTTGTTAGACATATTATGAAAACATTACCTTACTTTAGGAACATTTAAATGCAGCTGAAATAATTTGAAAAGTGCTTAGATTAAAATTAAAATTAATTTTTTTAAATAGTAAAAGACATAGTCGATCTTCTCTTAATTTAAACTAAATTACAAAGATTTCTCAACTAAATAAAAACTAATTTTATTTTTCAATGCATTTCTGTAGATTTTTTGTATGAAAAGACGCATGTAAAAATATAACCGCAATATTTTACATAATTTTTAAAGCGATTAAATTTGACGACTTTAAATCGGAATTATGTGAAAAGGAAAGATTTTTTAAAAATGTTTCAAATAAAATACTATAAAATTAAAATTTTCATAATCATAAAATGTAAATCTTTGATGTTAAACAATTTAGAAGTTCTCAAATATAAGTCAATTTATAGTTGATATCTTAATCCCAAAAGATTTTATTTTAAATAAAACCAAGTTAAATATAACCAAAAAAGATGAATTTCCATCCAAATATATGAATCCTCGACCGAAATGACGAATTTTAAATAGAAAACTTCACTTTTTAACCAAAAAGGATAGTTTGCAACAATATTGTTTAATTTTCAGCAAAATATATTATGTTTTAATCAAACAGTTCAATTTCTAAACAAATTTTAAATTAAAATTTTACATTTTTATTCACAAAATCAAGTTTTAACTAAGTACTTCTACCAAGTAGTTGAGTTTACAACACACAAAAATTAATTTTGTACCAAGAAGATTAATTTTCTAACAAAAAAAAAAAGAACGAATTATCCACAGAATTTAATCCTTTTTAACTATAGAAGTTAATTGTCAACTAAATAGTTAAATTTTGAAGCAAAAAAGTTGATTTTTCGAATAAAAAATATTTAACCGAGAAGTTTAATTTTCTACCGAAAAAGACGAATTTTCAAAAATTACATGATTTTTCAACCAAGTGATTTAATTTTCAACCAAAAAAGACAACTCGACAAGATAAATTTCTATAGAAATGTAGAATAAATATATTTTTAATTTAAAAAATTTATTTTTCACAAAAAGAAAAATTCCTCCATCGAATAGTTCCATTTTTAGCTGGGCAGAAAATTTATAACAAAGTAGCTCGATTTTCAACCAAATAGTGGAGTTTTCACCAACAAAAAATTAATTTTCAACCAAGAAGATTAGCCTTTTATTCAAAACAACAAATTTTTACAAAAAATATTCATTTTTAGCCAAATAGTTGTATTTTAACTATGAAAGAATTATTGAAATTAAAAATGGCGTAAAATAATTTTTACTTAAAGATAATAACCAATTTTCAACCAAATTTATTAATTGGTAAGTAAATAGTTCATTTCAAAAAGGGTCATAAAATAATGTTTAGTTGAAAAAAAAAATTGAAATACAAAAAAATAATTTTTAGCCAGGTAGATTAATTTTCAACTAAAAATGAGCTGTTCTCAACAAAATACACAAATATTCAAATAGAAAAGATACATTTACAATAAAAAATGCAATAATTACAATTTTCAGTTCAATAATGAATTTTTATTAAAAAGATAACTAATTTTGAATAAAACAGTTGATATTTTTATAAAAATATTCCAATTTTTATCTCAAAATATGAGATTTCAATCAAGAATATTCCTTTTTACCAAAAAATGACGAATTTTTAACAAATTGCAGGAATTTTCAACCAGATAGTTGAATTTTTAACTGAAAATATAAATTTTTAAATAAAGCGTAAATAATTAAGATTTCAGTCAAAAATTTAACTTCCAGTAAAAAAAGATTTTCAACATTATGTTTAAATTTTGTACAGAGCAGAAAGTTTAACCGAGAAGATTCATTTTCTAACGAAAAAGTGGATTGTACTGGATTACAAGTGTATTACTTCACATCAGAACTAGATTACGACGGATAACTTTAAGATACACTGATTACACTGGATTACGACTTCGGATAAAGGAGCGATCCAGTTTTTTTTTCATATATTAAATATTTTCTTTATTGGTAATTTTCCAGTATCTGAATTTTAATTTCCCAAATTTTACATTCGTTTCATAACTTTAATAAAACTGTTTCCTAAATTATATTTTCGCAAATTTCAAAAGATCTGTCATTATATTAAATAAAAACTTAATACACTCTGGAAATTTTTGTTTAATAACAAAATTTAAACGGAAATAGCATAATCGAGAAGAATTTAGAGCTCCTGAAACGGTCTTATTAGATTACATACTCTGATCATGAGTTCAAAGATCGCAATGTAAACGCAGAATCATCGTCATAACCTACTCTTAATGAGTTCCCGTTGGTCGAGGTCAGAAACGGATTTCATTACGCGATGCTGCGCAATTACAAGTAGGCGGTTTGTACTATCCAGTTGCCAGCTGAAGGTGAAAGAAGATTCCCTCGGTAGCGTTTTAAAGTCTGCTTTTGTGATATCTAAGTGCCTCGTTCTCTTGCATGGAATCTCCGTTAAATCAAGTCGCTCTATGTCCACGGTTATTCTCTAGAGCATCAGCATCCCTTCCCTTTACCCCTCACTGCACTTCCTTCCTCATCCTGCATCACCTTTCCTCTCTTCTCGTCTCCTATCTACACCTGTCCATTATATCGACTAACCCCATTCTCCATCTGCCTTACTCTCTCCGATAAATATTCTGATTGACAGCCGATTATTTGGAGTTACATCTAGAACGGCCTCTCACACACGGAGTGTGAAAGTAACACTCGAGGACTGCTGATTAACCAAAAAATTGTGAAATTTGTGCTATGACTTCAAATCCATCTTTTTTTAGGGTTTTGTAGCACCGTACAAAAACCGAGATAGGAAGGGAAGTATGGGAACGAAGTGGAAATGAGAAGAGGGG